>NC_136521.1:52792253-52947253 GCF_053919585.1 Euprymna scolopes
CCAAAATATTTATTTTCTATTCGTGCCATGCCATATATCAAAAGATATTTCTAATCCAAAGACGCATCATTTTTATTGTATTGCTATTCTTCCATGCATTGCCCGTTTTGCGTCAATTACATTTCGTTTAATCTCCGAGAGCAGGCAAACAGGCGTTTTGTGCCTAAGCCAATAAGAATTGTCGGTTTTAATCGCATCATTTTTTTTTATGAAAGTCAAACTATTTGATTGGTTCACAGAAGACGAAAAGAGAAACTCATTTTTGGACAATCTGAATTCGCAACCGGACGCGTTTTAATAGGTTTCCTCGTTCGTTCAGAAACATTGGCGTCAACCCTATCCCACTTTATTGCTCTCTCTCTCTCTCTCTCTCTCTCTCTCTCTCTCTCTCTCTATATATATATATATATATATATATATATATATATATATATATATATATATATATATAGTCATCGACATACAGTCCTGTTTCGTTGTATCACAACTCATCAGTGCCGCTAGACTAGCGCCTCTCTCAAGCTAAGGGTTGAACCTAGAACCGTCGTGTTGACAGTCGGCAGTTCTTCCACTCCACCACGGAAGCGATACCCGCAAATAACCTGTCCGAACGTCTATTTAAACAAACATCCGTCCACCACTTATGCAGGGTGACCCCCCCCCAAAAAAAAACAAAACAAAAGCTAAATGGTGGCCATCTAGAACATACGCTGTAGAACGGAGAAAAAAAGGTCAAATACCTTGTGTTTTTATGTGATGTTTTGAATATAATAAACTAGTTATGATCAAAGTTTCATTTCATTCGGACAAAACACTAAGAAACGGGGCTTAATTAGAGTTGGTGCCCGTTTTTTTTTTTTTTTGGTCACCCTGTACAGTGCTCAAACTGCCTGTTTATAAACAAAAAACCGCGATCTCTGCATTTTTCAGCCAATTAAGTAGCGGTGAGATTATTTACGACAGTGCTCACCCAAAGAGGGGGGCTTAAAATATATTTGTAGTCATCGACATACAGTCCTGTTTCGTTGTATCACAACTCATCAGTCCCGCTAGACTAGCACCTCCACCAAACCAAAGATTGAACCTAGAACCGTCGTGTTGACAGTCGGCAGTTCTCACACTCGACCACGGAAGCGTTGCCCTCAAATAACCTGTCCGAATGCCTATTTAAACAAACATCCGTCCACCACCTATACAGTGCTCACGCCGCCTGTTAGTATATATTGTATATATTGATGCTTTCAGCTGTTTTTACTTATGAAGTAATCTAATTCGGCTTCCAGTTAATATCGGTTATCAGGAGAGAAAACGGGCCGTTTCGGGGCTTTCCTGTTCTTAGTTTATTTTCTCGTAGACTTGTATATAATGATGTTTATCGTTTTTTTATGTATTTCATTTAATTTCGTAGTTTATTCACATGTAGATATGTAAATAATCGTGTTTTTAGGAGGTATTTCATATCGTCCTCCAGACAACGTTGGGTCACCAGGAGATAATACGCATCGTTTCAGTGCATTCCTCTCTATAGCTTATTCGCATAGAGCCCTCCCCTCACTGATGCTAGGCCAATTATCTGAATTGCATACTAATAGAGTACTAACACACATTCATCACCAGCTGAAATACTGTTTGTCAGAAAAATATGTTCTGTGTTCGACTGATAAATTTCGATAAAAAAGAGAAAAAAATTCTTAAAGATAATGCAAAGTACATGACGTATAAGGACGATGAGAAAGTTTTCTTTAAAAGTTATCGGGCAGGAAAGAGTTTTTTTGGAAGATGGAATCTTCTCAAAAAGAAACGGGGGAATGGTCCATATCATAAAAAGACGCACATTTTCCCATAAAAGACATATAAACCAATTGAGACCAAGATACATGGAAACGGTCGAAAACCGAGAGCTGCAAAGTGTCGTACACTTTTCAAATCTAACCTCCAAACAAGAAGGAAATACTAAGGCAAGTATCAGTAACTCCGAAAACTAGTCACTCTCCAAAATCGAAGAATTCATCTCCAAAATCGAAGAATTCACAAATGCAAACTGTAAGGAGAAGTGAAAGAAACGGGAAAAGGGATGAACGCTTTGGTTCAAGGTAAAAAAGAACTAAATGGTAAAACCAAAATTCTAGGGAAGAATTTAGCTTGGGGGAAGTTGTCATAATGGAATGACCTAGCACCCCTCCGTGCTATAATGTACAGATAATGTAGAAATACTCCTCCGGGAATGTGGGTATTCCAAGACACCAAGAGAGACAGACTCTCGCCTTGTATCTCCTTTGTAAATAAACCTTTGTATTAACCCTAAGTGTATGTACTGTGTTATTATCATCTAGAATATTATTATATTTAAAGATATATCAATATATAAATTAAAAAAGAAATACTTACTTAAATTAATAAAATAATTAACTAAATGAATAAATAAATCTACTCACAGAGACAACTACATTGTAGAAACTTCCTACCATATAATCGGGTATTCCTTTTCGCTTTGAGCCACATTGTTCCTATTTACAATGCCTCCCCACGGGACAGAGTTAGACACCAGGGGCGTTTTTTAACGTGGAGAAAAGGTACAAAAATAAAAATTGTCTCAGTCGTGAAGAATTTCTACTCCACCGAAAGAGAACAAGAAAATGAAGCGCAGCATCTGAAGAACAGATACTACACTTTGACCAAAAGCCCACATTGTAAATTGTTCAGTTATCTCTATGAGGCGTTTACTGGCTGCGATTCATTTTCAGCCTTTGATTCCAGGCTGCCTTGGAAGTTGATATGGGGGAGCCTGCAAGAAAACATTTTGCTCTAATCGCAACAGCTCGAAAGACTACAACGTAACCTTCAATTAAGATGAGTCTTTTCCTTGTTACGCGAAGCACGTCGTAAGTTGAGCATATTTTATGAAGCTCAACTTTAGCGGCGCCATATGCCAAATGTCATTCTACATACTGGGTTTTTGCATAGCTTCTTCACAATTTGTCCATTGTACTTGCTGATACTGTTGAACGCCTTTTACGAGTCTTTTGTTTTCCTCCTTGCTCCTTGTTTTCTGAATGACAAGATACTGGCGTCATTACAGGAATACCACCATTTTGCAAGGAAATATCGATATATTTATTTGATAGTAGGTATTTTGTTATTCTTGAAACCATTACTGCGAAAAATATATTTCTTTCTGAATTAAGAAGTAAGATTGGCTGAAATTGATTTATAACTTTTGCTCGTTCGGTATGTACACAGCGGTTGCTTTCATCCACCGGTTACTAACATGACGGTTTTTTCATGCCAACCTCAAGTTTACAATGGTGTATATATATATATATATATATATATATATATATATATATATATATATATATATATATATATTAAAGGAAGAAAATTAAAACTGTAAGTTGAACTTTACAATCAAAATTTATTGTTCGACTGAATACTCCAAAAACAATTTACAAAGTCCTTATTTCGCGGAGTTTAAAAAAAATCTATTCTTATCATTCATCTCATCAGAGGACATAAAGAAATCAGCAAATTATATTTGTAGCAATGCTATAATTTGCTAGTTAAGGCATTAAGTGAAACCGCAATTCATTGTAGTTATAAATTGCCAAATAAAAAGATGAAAAAATTAAAAAGTATTGGATATGTAAAAACTAATACAAAAAAAAAATCGCACATAATATTTCAGTTTGAATGAAACTCATCTAGAGTTGATCCAAAATGCAAAATAGTTCTTTAGATAGAATGTATTCCAAGGTAAATCCAGCGTGACAATGCATATAATCCGATTGGAAAGTTTTTAAAAATCCGATTGGAAAGTTTACAAAACAGCTGAAATAATGCAAATTGTTTTTTCCGGGCAGTGCAGTAGTCCAAAGAGAAGTCTGTCCCTAGTCAAATGAGACTTAATAGTAAGAAGAGAGAAATCCAAAATGAGAAACTTCATCCTCGGCTTAAAAAGAAAAAAAATATATTAATTTAAATTTTTAGTTCGTTGATGATACAATTAAAAAAATTTGTGACGTAAAATATTGATATTTTACTAATCTGCAATAAAGCGATTGACACATTTCATAAGCATACATATTTGTATATATATATATATATATATATATATATATATATATATATTTGTATATGTGTACACACACAAACTATGCATATATATTTGTATATGTGTACACACACAAACGCACGTATATATATATATATATATATATATATATATATATATATATATATATATATATATATATAAACAGGAAGGCCCGATAATACCCGGAATTAATTGGCGGATGGCAGCGATTAGGCTGGGTTTGGTGTTATGGGAGGTCATTTTGGTAAGGTTTCCGACATATGATTATACCAAGTAGTCCAGCAGATTCAGGTCAGAGAAAGAATGATCCTTTTAGCTTTACTGGTGATTTAAAATCAATAAATATTTATTATTTTATCATTATTACCAGCAATGGAAGATTTTGCTTTAAACAAAATCAAAAAAAAAAAAAAAAAAGAAAAAAGACAATTAAATGAATCGTTTTTGGCATCATAAAACAGGCATCAATTTTTCCGATTCCGATACCGATTCCGATACCGATTCCGATATCTCCAAATCTTCCAATTTCTCCAATTCCCGATTCCGATAACGAGTAATCGTCCCAACACTAGTAAATTCCAAATACCATCAAAAATTTCCACTGGTGAAGTCAAATCCACTCAACATAGAGTAAGATTAACGGATTGGTTCGAATGAAAAGGCTACTGAAAACGAAAATTAAAGTTAGGTATAAAATCTGTTTAAAGTATTTAAATGTAATCAATGATTAGCGGCCAATCGAATTGTCATATCAAACACACAAAAACCGAAAGGTGCATGTCACGTTATGAACGGTAGGTAAATCAAGCTACCACAAAAGAGTAAACTAGCCCCAAGTACCAAGTAAAAACACAAAAGACCCCAGACAGAGCCAAGCTATTACTGCTAGTTCGACATAATTCTGGTTATATTGGACCAAAGCGTCCTTGTGTACGGGACATTTTGACGATGTTCCGCTCGGTCAGTTTACGATAGATGATGTTTACAGCCTGAAATTTATCTAAAAAAGAACTTCTATGCAGTTACAATTTTCTGAGGTGTAAGTCAGTTTAGTTTTAGAAGAAAGAAGAAATGTTGTTCCAAACAAAATGGCGACATTAATCCAGAAAAGCTTTAGAATTGTAAAATATTGCAGACGAAGATGAGTTTCCGGTTGGTAACCAATCTAAAGAAGTCCTGAGACGAAAAGCAGAGTTACTTCCGGTGTAAAGACGAAAAGTTAGGTGTAAGAATTTGCTAGATATGATATTCCGCATACTTTATGGGATAATTTCAGTTTCTTGGTAGCAAAATGTGATCCCATTTGATTGGCCCGTTCTCATCATCACTGTTTATAAACAGAACCTTCCAATTTATTGCAACCATACCATCGAATAAAAATATTGCAACAAAACTGTACACCAGCAGTGCTAACTACGATGCGCCTTTGATTACGTTTCCAGAATTTTTTGTACCGGCATTTAAAATTCTCAAAAACTCTTGAAAATGTTATTGCTATACATTTTATGAGATGACTGACAATTTTTATCATTTCAGGTTCAAATGAACAGCTAACGGCGGTCACTGACACGCTCACACAAGAGGACTACCATGGGACCTTGCTGAAGTTGTTGGAACGGTACAACAAGTGCATTGCAGCCGGAGGAGATTACTTTGAAGGGGGCTAGAGTTTCATGTGCGTATTATGAATAAATGCGTCCATACGAAAAAAGTCTGGAAACTTATTTAAGGCACCTTGTATATCGTTGAATTATTGTTGTTATTATTGTGCATCTCTAAGAATATCATTAGTGCTGTTACTCCCAGTTTGGTGGAGGTTCCAGGTCTGGACAACAGACTTCCCCAATGGGTGATCCGATCGGTCCATACTCAAAGTAAAAGTTGCTACTCGTTCTTGGCTTTTTATTAACTTTTAAGAAAACGGAATGTTTGATGTCATCAGTTAGGGGATTAGTTGTAAAAGAAAACACCCTGTTTTATCCTTTTTTCTTCTCAGATGTTATCCCTACTATTATATAAAAGTCATTGCGTGTGTGTGTGAGTTCCTTCCTTATAGGTTCCGAAACTGCTGAGGCTATCTTTTTCAAATTTCACACAGAGCTAATTTATATGTCTGGCAGTGTTCTTAGATATGTCTTTTTTTTTTTTTTTTTTTTTTTTTTTTTACAGAAATTCATCCGATAAGTATCGAAAATCGAAAAAAAAAGCCGATATTAAAAATAACTTTTCTCTATTATAGATAAAAAAAAAGAATAATTTTTACAGGGGAATATTCTACGTTACACCGCTCCCCTTAAAATCTTAACGAATCATCTTCTCTTGTAAAAAAATTACTATAGTTTGAAGATATAGCTTAGTGGTAGAGTACTCGCCTACAGATCGAATGATCTCCTGTTCAAGCACGTTGTACCTCACTATTTTAATTTTTTCTTATTAATTACAAAAACAAAAGAGATCGATCGCTCGATATCTCCGTTCAGTCTCGAAAGACAAAGGACACCCCCAGTAGGGGCAGTTGAGCGTGTAATTGTGAGGCAAGGGTTGCGCAATAACCAACCGCACTTCTGAATCGGCACTGTTTGGGTTCAGTGGAAAGGAAAAGTCCAGTACGACTGGAAACAATGCCGAGATAAGCGAAGACCACATACAGAACCTGGAAGTCCCAAATGGTCACCCATTTAGTACTGACCAAGTTCAACGTTGCTTAACTTCGGTGATCCAGCGGGAACCGGTGTGTCAACGTGATTATGCCGAGAGGTATCATTTAATAAAAGAGGTATCGCAAATCATTTCTTACTTTGCATATGTCAAAACTAAACATTAATCAGAAGTAACTTTTCCAGGGCATTCATTGTCAAGCCCAAATATCAGATGACGTGATACTGTTAACAAACACAGATGGAATTCGAAAAAAAACTATATTATCATCATTTTTGAAAAATTTGTTTTGAATTTGTCCACCGAACAAATTATTACTCATAGTATATATGTACTCAATAGAGAATTGATTCTATTAAAATCTATACATATTCTTCAAAAATTAAGATATTATGTTTTAGCGTATGATACGACCGGGAAACGCCGGGTTGCCACCTAGTAAATCATAATAATTCAAACCATTTAATATTTATTATCAGATAACCCGTGTTAATAATTTTATCGTGTACTGTTTTTTTTTCTTATATTGTAAGCAAGCGAGGGGGCGGGGGCGCCAGGCGTTGCGCTGTCATAAATAGGGTTAAATAAAAAAAAAGTGCCACCATATCGTGTTATTAAGAGAAAAAAATTCCGCGTGGTGTTCGCCCGAAAAAAGTTGAGAATTTTATCAGATAGGAGAGAGAAAAAATAAAAATAATGCCGCCTGCGAACTTGCATGACTTAAATTCGTAAGCAAACACATTATCAATAGAACCACGACGACACAGATGGTATGACATTGCAAATTCAGCTTTTCAAAATGCAACAACGAATCGATTGTTTGCGTATTCGCGATTAACAAACTGACGATTTACCTGATCCCCCATCAAACAAAAAAGCATTTCTACATGAAATAATTGAGTTTTTTTCCCTTATTTTTTCTTTCTAACGGTACCACTCCCGCCGTCTTTCCTTTTCACGTAGAGTCTGTCAATATCGCCCGTTGGGTGTAGTGCATTCTGCATGGTCATGAGTTTCCTGGTTTTCTGGTCGAGTTGTCTCAGTTCTTCTTTTGTCCACCCTATAAACTGTCCAGAGTATCTTACTAGTGATACTGCCCATGTTTTACTACCTTTTATTAGGTTTATGCTATATAATTTTGTTTCCAGGAGTTTCTTGTTCTCATGAGGTTTTCCTTTCCAATTTTCTCTTTCATTTCTGTTGCTCTGATGGTGTCTGCTTCCAGAATTACAAAGTATTTATAGTTGTTTTGTTTCCCTAGTGCCCTCATTTCTGTTTGATTGGGTAGTTCCATGCCTTGTGTCGTTTCCAGTTTTCCCTTTCTTATAACTAGTTGTGCGCACTTTTCCATTCCAAATTCCATTTGGATATCTTGGCTGAAGATCCTGGTAGTGTTAATTAGTGTCTTTAGCTCCTTTTCGGTCCATGCAAAAAGTTTCGGATCGTCCATGTACATCAAGTGGTTCATTTTTTCCTCTGTATTGGAGAACTTGTATCCGGCTTGGCACTTTCTCAGAATACTGTTCAAGGGCATCATGGTTATGATGAACAGTAGTGGTGATAGCGAGTCTCCTTGGGAAATGCCTCTTTCTATGTTAATTTCTGTTATGTGTTGTCCATCAGCTGTCAATTCCAGTCTCCATGTTTTCATTGAATTTTCTATTACGTTGGTGATCCTGCTTGGTATTTTATACATTTTTATGCATTCTATTATCTATGCTTGGGGGATCCTGTCATACGCTATTTTGTAGTCGATCCATGCCATGGCTAAATTCTTTCTCCTCCTTTTTACCTCCTTAAGGATCTTTTGATCTATATATAACAGGCCATGTGTTTCCTCTTTTTCCTTTTTGGCATCCTTTCTGTTCCTTGGGGATGAGTTCACAGTTATTCAGAGAGTGGTAGATTTGTTCCCTCAGTTGTGCTGTCAGTATCTTTCACATAGTTGGTAAGCACGTGATTGGCCTATAGTTGCTAGGGACGGTTACTTTCTCCGTATCCTTCTGTAGCAGTGTTGTTCTAGCTTTAGCCATCCAGTCTGGTACGCTTGCTTCCTGTATACATCTTCTCAGGTTTTGGGCTAGCCTTTCGTGTAAGGTTGTGAATTTTTTGAACCAGTATGCATGTATCCCGTCGAGCCTTGGTGCTCTCCAGTTTGCCATTTTTGCTATGGTTTTCTTTAGGGTTTCCTTGCTGATTTCATTCACTGTTTCTTCTTCTATTTGCTGTAACTCTTCTTTCATGTCGTTCAGCCACTCGGCATTTCTATTGTGATCTCGTCGCTCTTCCCATATGTTACTCCAGTAGAGTTTTGTTTCTGTCGGATTTGGTTGTTCGGTTTTTGTTTTTCCTCCGTTCACATTTTGGTAGAATTGGTTTTCATTAGTTTCAAATGTTCTATTTTGTTTGCATTGTTCAGATTTATATCTATATCGTCTCAATCTCGCTTCTTTTGCTTTTATTTTTTGGTCCAGTTCTTCATGTTTCTTGTTTAGCCTCTCCCTGTCAGTTACATTTCCAATATTCCGTTTTCTCCACGTTGCTTTCTTCCTGATGATCAATTTGGCTTCTTTTTTATGTTTGTGTATTTGGGTTTCTAGTCTTATTTCCCATCCAGGTTTTGTCGGTCCGCTTGTCCCCGGTTGTTTTTCTGATTTGAGTTTCATACTTACCACTTTGGCGCCTGCGTAAATCAGGTTGTTTAAGTCTGTGGTTGTATTTGTTGGGATATATGGGAGGAGTTTGTAAACATTCTGTTTTTAATTTCTTCTGCTTTTGGTTCTTTGACGATGGGAGCTTTGTTTTTTCTTCATTCATCAACTGTATTATTTTGTTTCATTGTTCTTGGTTTCCACGTTTGTAGACTTCGTTCTTTGTTGGTCCTCGGCCTTTCGTGTTTTTACTTGTGAAGCTTCAACTTGTGGGGTTGCTCTACGTGCGGTTCCGTTGGGGGATGCTTCTTGTTCAGTTTCATCGTTAATTTTTCGCTGGATTTCTGTTAGTTCTAGTTTAGAGAGCCAGCCTTTCTTGAGTATCGGTCTTGCTTGGTCCGCAATTCTTTGTTCTGTCGTATGGTTGTCACTGGATAGGTCCCATAGTTCTTTCATTCATTTCCGGTAACCTCCATATCTATATTTAGGATGGCTTCTATAGCACCATTCCATTACGAGTCTATTCTCTTTTGTTCTCCATTTCTTTCTTCATTTTTTTTTTCATTTTGATGGTTATCATGGCTGTGCTGTGTTTGTTCGGTATCATTTTGTTCCCTGAAATATGAGGTTATATTTACCTGTTCAGCGTCCATATCATTTGAGTTTCTGAAACTAGAAAGTTGGCCAACATTCGCAGGATGACGACCGGGTCCCCCATGCTGGCTATTGAAGAGGAGCATCTACCGATCATGACACCCAGATCTTTCTTCTGGGTCCCAAGGTTTGGATTATTTGTAATTGACATTTTTCATGATTTGGTGTTTGTGGCAACACCGAGCCCAGAATTGTTTTACAGGTGGTTCTGATGCAGGGATAGTGTAAAGCTCCTGTGTATCAAAGAGGTATCGTGCACTATCACACATACATATGGGACAAAAATTTTTTTTTAAATTGTTGTTATTATTATTATTATTATTATTATTATTATTATTATTATTATTATTTCTGTTGTTGTTGTTGTTGTCGTTACTGTTTATTTTTTGTTGCAGTTACTGTCATCAATGTAATCATCATCATCGTCATCATGATCATGATCATGATGATGATGATGATCATCATCATCACCATTATCATCTTCGTCATCATCATCATCATCGTCATCGTCGTAATGATAATGATGGTGATGATCATGATCATGATCATCATCATCGTCATAATCATCATCATCATTAACATCATCATCATGATCATGATCATCCTCGTCGTCGTCATAACCAAGCGAAACTATAGACTTTTTGTGTTAATCGTTTCGTCAATTTGTCCACAGATTTTAAATTTACTGCGTTCGTGGTTTTTATCGAATTTACTTTTACTGTAGTTAAGTCAATTGTTAGTATCATTGTAATACTTATATCATAATTATTGTTCGTAATTATCATCAGATCAGCTTCATCGAATATATGATGATCATCATCACCATCATCATCGTTATCATCATAGTCGTCATGTTCATCATATATATAATTATCACCACCATCATCATCGTCATCTTAATCATCATTGTGTTGATTGAGTAAACGTACTCGTGCCTCACTTTTTTTTCGCATTTTATGTTTACTAAATCGAACAATCGAAACGAAGACTGATCGCTCGAAACAATCAAATAAGAAATGAGTTTCTCGTCTAACAAAAAAAAAATAGTAAAAATGTAATTAAATGAAATTAACTTTGAAAAAAAATTACGACAATGTAAAAAATGAATGGCTTAAATGAAAAGTTTAATGAATTGTGTAACCAATATGGCGTCGGGAAGCACGCGAGAGCGCAACGATCACGTCAGTATTTCTTCTTTTTGTTATTGCTTTTGTTTTTTCGCTTTTTCTTTTTTTTTTTTCTTCTTCTTCTTCTTCTTCTTCTTCTTCTTCTTCTTCTTCTTCTTCTTCTTCTTCTTCTTCTTCTTCTTCTGCTACTGCTGCTGCTGCTCCTTTCGTCTGTTTTTACACTTCATTATTCGTTTTATTTCCCAAAAGAACCATTGTTTTTGTTGTTATTGTTGTTGTTCTTCTTCTTTCTTTTTATTTCTTTTCTTTTCCTTGTTCTTTTTTCTTTCTTCTTCCTACTACCCCTTTTTTCTTTTTTATATTCTTTTTTTTGTTCTTCCTTTTTTCTTAATTTTCTTTACATTGTTCTTCTTTCTATTTCCTTTTTCTTCTTCTTCTTTTGATTTTTCTTTCTTCTTTTTTCTTCTTTATTTCTTCTTCCTTTCTTCTATTTCTTCTATTTATTTTTCCTTCTTCTTCAACACTTAATTATCCGTCTTATTATTTCCCAAAATACCCGCCTAGTTGTTGTTGCTGTTGTTATTGTTGTTGTTGCTCTCTTGTTGCTCTTCTTTCTCTTCTTCTTCGTCGTTTCTTTTTCTTCCATTTCTCGCCCTCTTTCTCGATTGGTCTCCTATTTCTTTTTGTTTTCTCTCGCTTGGTCGTCTTCCAGTTCGTTTTCTTCTTCATGCTAACAATTTCCGAACGTACCGGCCATTTTTAATGGTGATGTTGACTTGTGTCGACAGCGTGCGACTGACAGTGCCACCTGCCGGCGTTGACACGCAAAAACGATCATTAAAATATGAACATACATTCGAATGGTGCGCAACGTGAGAGGAGAAAGCGCAACGTTACAGTTGCATTCTACACGGCCGCTGAAACATCGGATTAATTGAGCCTCCTAGCAATTGTCTTTTTCCATCGGAATCGTTTCTGTTCGCGAAGGCGTTTATAATAGGCTGCGTGATTTAAAGGGAGATAATTGCGTTAGAAAATCAGGGTGGCATGAGAACAGGGATTGCCACGCGTAATCTTGACACATGACGCAGGAGATGATGCGACGCATACATACAAACACATGCACGTATATAAATATAAAAAAATACGAAAGTTTTTTTCCCCATTTATTACGTTTATATTATTATTAATGTTATTTTTGTAAATAATAGAACGGTTTTCTGAAATAGAGTATATACATATTATATATTATATACACATTACATATATTCAATACTAAAAACACATTACATATAATAAATTCTAAAAAAAATATTACGCATAATACATTTTAAAAAACATATTACACATAATTTCTAAAAAATATATATCACATAATAAATTCTAAAAAAAACATATTACACATACTAAATTCTAAAAAAAACATTACACATAACAAATATTAAAAAAAAAGATGTTACACATAATAACTTCTAAAAAACATATTACACATAATAAATTCTAAAAGACATATTACACATAATAAATTCTAAAAAAACATATTACACATACTAAATTCTAAAAAAACATTACACATAATAAATATTAAAAAAGACATACTACACATACTAAATTCTAAAAAACGTATTACACATAATAAATTCTAAAAAACATATTACACATAATAAATCCTAAAAAAACATATTGCACATAATAAATCCTAAAAAACATATTGCACATAATAAATTCTAAAAAACATATTACACATAATAAATTATAAAAAACATAATGCACATAATAGATTCTAAAAAACATATTACAACACATAATAACTTCTAAAACACATATACATATTTAATTCTAAAACATATTATACAAATGTACACGTAACACATAATAAAGTCTAAAATTCGTTACAACTACTTAATTTTAAAAACACTTCACTTATATTCAATTCTACAACCATGTCACTCATATTGAATTCTAAAGGCATATTACACATAATCTATTTTAAAAACATACTCAATTCTAAAAAAACAATGCCACTATTCATTTTAAAACAAATTACAGATATCCTATTCCAGAAACACATTACAAATATTCAATACTAGAAACACGTTACAAATATTCAATTTTAGAAACGCGTTACAAAGATTCAATTCTAAAAACACATTACAAATATTCAAGTCTAAAAACGCGTTACAAATATTCAATTCAAAAACACAATACAAATATTCAATTCTAAAAACAAATTACAGATATTCAATTCTAAATACACATTAAAAATATTTAATTCTAAAAAAACGTTACAAATATTCAATTCTAAAAACGCGTTACAAATATTCAATTCTAAAATCACATTACAAACATTATATTCCAAAAACAAATTACAAATATCCAATTCAAAAACATATTACATATATTCCATTCTAAAAACACATTACAAATATTCAATTCTAAAAACACATTAAAAATATTCAATTCTAAAAACACATTACAAATATTCAATTCTAAAAACACATTACAAATATTCAATTCTAAAAACATATTACATATATTCAATTCTAAAAACACATTACATATATTCAATTCTAAAAACACATTATAAATATTCAATTCTAAAAACACATAACAAATATTCAATTCTAAAAAAACATTACAACTATTCAATTCTAAAAACACATAAATATTTAATTCCAAAGCACATTACATATATTCAATTCTAAAAACTCCTTACAAATATTTAATGCTAAAAACACACTACGAATATTCAATTCTAAAAACACATAACAGATAATCAATTTTAAAAACACATTACAAATATTCAATTGTAAAAATACTTTACAAATATTTAATTCTAAAAAAACATTATACATATTCTATTCTTAAAAAACATTATAAATATTCAATTAAAAAAATCGTTACAAATATTCAATTCTAAAAATACTTTTAAAATACAAAATTCTAAAAACACATTACAAATATTTTATTCTAAAAACACATTACAAATATTTAATTCTAAAAACTCATTACAAATATTCAATTCTAAAAACACATTACAAATATTTAATTCTAAAAACACATTAGAAATATTTAATTCTAAAAAACGTTACAAATATTCAATTCTAAAAATACATTACAAACATTTAATTCTAAAAAACGTTACAAATATTCAATTCTAAAAACGCGGTACAAATATTCAATTCTTAAATCACATTACAAACATTTAATTCTAAATACATATTACAAATATTCAATTCTAAAAACACATTACAAATATTTAATTCTAAAAAACGTTACAAATATTTAATTCTAAACACACCTTACACATATTTAATTCTAAAAACACATGATAAATATTCAATTTTAAAAACTCGTTAAAATATTCAATTCTAAAAACACATTACAAATATTCAATTCTGAAAAAACATTACAAATATTCAATTCTAAAAACACATTACAAATATTCAATTCTAAAAACTCATTACAAATATTCAATTCTAAAAACACATAACAAATATTCAATTCTAAAAACACAGTATAAATATTCAATTCTAAAAACACATTACAAATATTAAATTCTAAAAACACAGTATAAATATTCAATTCTAAAAACACAGTATAAATATTCAATTCTAAAAACACATTACAAATATTCAATTCTAAAAACACATTACAAATATTCAATTCTAAAAACACATTACAAATATTCAATTCTGAAAACACATTACAAATATTCAATTCTAAAAACACATTACAAATATTCAATTCTGAAAACACATTATAAATATTCAATTCTAAAAATACATAACAAATATTCAATTCTAAAAACACATTACAAATATTCAATTCTGAAAACACATTACAATTATTCAATTCTAAAAACACATTACAAATATTCAATTCTAAAAACACATTACAAATATTCAATTCTAAAAACACATTACAAATATTCAATTCTGAAAACACATTACAGATATTCAATTGTAAAAACACATTACAATTATTCAATTCTAAAAACACATTACAAATATTCAATTCTGAAAACACATTACAAATATTCAATTCTAAAAACACATTACAAATATTCAATTCTAAAAACACATTACAAATATTCAATTCTGAAAACACATTACAAATATTCAATTCTGAAAACACATTACAAATATTCAATTCTAAAAACACATTACAAATATTCAATTCTGAAAACACATTATAAATATTCAATTCTAAAAACACATAACAAATATTCAATTCTAAAAACACATTACAAATATTCAATTCTAAAAACACATTACAATTATTCAATTCTAAAAACACATTACAAATATTCAATTCTAAAAACACATTACAAATATTCAATTCTAAAAACACATTACAAATATTCAATTCTGAAAACACATTACAGATATTCAATTCTAAAAACACATTACAAATATTCAATTCTAAAAACACATTACAAATATTCAATTCTGAAAACACATTACAGATATTCAATTCTAAAAACACATTACAAATATTCAATTCTAAAAACACATTACAAATATTCCATTCTAAAAACACATTACAAATATTCAATTCTAAAAACACATTACAAATATTCAATTCTAAAAACACATTACAAATATTTAATTCTAAAAACACATTACAATTATTCAATTCTAAAAACACATTACAAATATTCAATTCTAGATACACATTACAAATATTCAATTCTAAAAACACATTACAAATATTTAATTCTAAAAACACATTACAGATATTCAATTCTAAAAACACATTACAAATATTCAATTCTAAAAACACATTATAAATATTCAATTCTAAAAACACATTACAAATATTCAATTCTAAAAACACATTACAAATATTCAATTCTAAAAACACATTACAGATATTCAATTCTAAAAACACATTACAAATATTCAATTCTGAAAACACATTATAAATATTCAATTCTGAAAACACATTACAGATATTCAATTCTAAAAACACATTACAAATATTCAATTCTAAAAATACATAACAAATATTCAATTCTAAAAACACATTACAAATATTCAATTCTAAAAACAAATTACAAATATTCAATTCTAAAAACACATTATAAATATTCAATTCTGAAAACACATTATAAATATTCAATTCTAAAAACACATTATAAATATTCAATTCTAAAAACACATTACAAATATTCAATTCTAAAAACACATTACAAATATTCAATTCTAAAAAAACATTACAAATATTCAATTCTAAAAACACATTACAAATATTCAATTCTAAAAACACATTATAAATATTCAATTCTAAAAACACATTACAAATATTCAATTCTAAAAACACATTATAAATATTCAATTCTAAAAACACATTACAAATATTCAATTCTAAAAACACATTACAAATATTCAATTCTAAACCACATTATAAATATTCAATTCTAAAAACACATTATAAATATTCAATTCTAAAAACACATTACAAATATTCAATTCTAAAAACACATTATAAATATTCAATTCTAAAAACACATTACAAATATTCAATTCTAAAAACACATTACAAATATTCAATTCTAAAAACACATTACAAATATTCAATTCTAAAAACACATTACAAATATTCAATTCTAAAAACACATTATAAATATTCAATTCTAAAAACACATTACAAATATTCAATTCTAAAAACACATTACAAATATTTAATTCTAAAAACACATTACAAATATTCAATTCTAAAAACACATTACAAATATTCAATTCTGAAAACACATTACAAATATTCAATTCTAAAAATACATTATAAATATTCAATTCTAAAAACACATTATAAATATTCAATTCTAAAAACACATTACAAATATTCAATTCTAAAAACACATTACAAATATTCAATTCTAAAAACACATTACAAATATTCAATTCTAAAAACACATTACAAATATTCAATTCTAAAAACACATTACAAATATTCAATTCTAAAAACACATTACAAATATTCAATTCTAAAAATACATTATAAATATTCAATTCTAAAAACACATTACAAATATTCAATTCTAAAAACACATTACAAATATTCAATTCTAAAAACACATTACAAATATTCAATTCTAAAAATACATTATAAATATTCAATTCTAAAAATACATTATAAATATTCAATTCTAAAAACACATTATAAATATTCAATTCTAAAAACACATTACAAATATTCAATTCTAAAAACACATTACAAATATTCAATTCTAAAAACACATTACAAATATTCAATTCTAAAAACACATTACAAATATTCAATTCTAAAAACACATTACAAATATTCAATTCTAAAAATACATTATAAATATTCAATTCTAAAAACACATTATAAATATTCAATTCTAAAAACACATTACAAATATTCAATTCTAAAAACACATTACAAATATTCAATTCTGAAAACACATTACAAATATTCAATTCTAAAAATACATTATAAATATTCAATTCTAAAAACACATTACAAATATTCAATTCTAAAAATACATTATAAATATTCAATTCTAAAAACACATTACAAATATTCAATTCTAAAAATACATTACAAATATTCAATTCTAAAAACACATTATAAATATTCAATTCTAAAAAACCATTACAAATATTCAATTCTAAAAACACATTACACATATTCAATTCTGAAAACACATTACAAATATTCAATTCTAAAAATACATTATAAATATTCAATTCTAAAAACACATTACAAATATTCAATTCTAAAAATACATTATAAATATTCAATTCTAAAAACACATTACAAATATTCAATTCTAAAAATACATTACAAATATTCAATTCTAAAAACACATTATAAATATTCAATTCTAAAAACACATTATAAATATTCAATTCTAAAAACACATTACAAATATTCAATTCTGAAAACACATTACAAATATTCAATTCTAAAAATACATTATAAATATTCAATTCTAAAAACACATTACAAATATTCAATTCTAAAAACACATTACAAATATTCAATTCTAAAAACACATTACAAATATTCAATTCTAAAAATACATTACAAATATTCAATTCTAAAAACACATTATAAATATTCAATTCTAAAATCACATTATAAATATTCAATTCTAAAAAACACATTACAAATATTTAATTCTAAAAACACATTATAAATATTCAATTCTAAAAATACATTATAAATATTCAATTCTAAAAACACATTATAAATATTCAATTCTAAAAACACATTACAAATATTCAATTCTAAAAACACATTACAAATATTCAATTCTGAAAACACATTACAAATATTAAATTCTAAAAATACATTATAAATATTCAATTCTAAAAACACATTACAAATATTCAATTGTAAAAATACATTATAAATATTCAATTCTAAAAACACATTACAAATATTCAATTCTGAAAACACATTACAAATATTCAATTCTAAAAACACATTATAAATATTCAATTCTAAAATCACATTATAAATATTCAATTCTAAAAACACATTACAATTATTTAATTCTAAAATCACATTATAAATATTCAATTCTAAAAACACATTACAAATATTCAATTCTAAAAACACATTACAATTATTTAATTCTAAAATAACATTATAAATATTCAATTCTAAAAACACATTACAAATATTCAATTCTAAAAATACATTATAAATATTCAATTCTAAAATCACATTACAAATATTCAATTCTAAAAACACATTACAATTATTCAATTCTAAAATCACATTATAAATATTCAATTCTAAAAATACATTATAAATATTCAATTCTAAAAATACATTATAAATATTCAATTCTAAAAAACACATTACAAATATTCAATTCTAAAAATACATTATAAATATTCAATTCTAAAAATACATTATAAATATTCAATTCTAAAATCACATTACAAATATTCAATTCTAAAAAATACATTATAAATATTCAATTCTAAAAAACACATTACAAATATTCAATTCTAAAAACACATTACAAATATTCAATTCTAAAAACACATTATAAATATTCAATTCTAAAAACACATTACAAATATTCAATTCTAAAAACACATTACACATATTCAATTCTGAAAACACATTACAAATATTCAATTCTAAAAATACATTATAAATATTCAATTCTAAAATCACATTACAAATATTCAATTCTAAAAATACATTATAAATATTCAATTCTAAAAAATACATTATAAATATTCAATTCTAAAATCACATTACAAATATTCAATTCTAAAAATACATTATAAATATTCAATTCTAAAAAACACATTACAAATATTCAATTCTAAAAATACATTATAAATATTCAATTCTAAAAAATACATTATAAATATTCAATTCTAAAAGATACATTATAAATATTCAATTCTAAAATCACA
The DNA here is from genome assembly GCF_053919585.1 of Euprymna scolopes. Classification (NCBI taxonomy): domain Eukaryota; kingdom Metazoa; phylum Mollusca; class Cephalopoda; order Sepiida; family Sepiolidae; genus Euprymna; species Euprymna scolopes. Next base: position 52,811,848 of record NC_136521.1, read on the forward strand.
TTACAAATATTCAATTCTAAAAAATACATTATAAATATTCAATTCTAAAAAACACATTACAAATATTCAATTCTAAAAATACATTATAAATATTCAATTCTAAAAAATACATTATAAATATTCAATTCTAAAATCACATTACAAATATTCAATTCTAAAAAATACATTATAAATATTCAATTCTAAAAAATACATTATAAATATTCACTTCTAAAAAACACATTTCAAATATTCAATTCTAAAAACACATTACAAATATTCAATTCTAAAAATACATTATAAATATTCAATTCTAAAATCACATTACAAATATTCAATTCTAAAAATACATTACAAATATTCAATTCTAAAATCACATTATAAATATTCAATTCTAAAAAATACATTATAAATATTCAATTCTAAAAACACATTACAAATATTCAATTCTAAAAATACATTATAAATATTCAATTCTAAAAACACATTACAAATATTCAATTCTAAAAATACATTACAAATATTCAATTCTAAAATCACATTACAAATATTCAATTCTAAAAATACATTATAAATATTCAATTCTAAAAAACACATTACAAATATTCAATTCTAAAAAATACATTATAAATATTCAATTCTAAAAACACATTACAAATATTCAATTCTAAAAATACATTATAAATATTCAATTCTAAAAACACATTACAAATATTCAATTCTAAAAATACATTACAAATATTCAATTCTAAAATCACATTACAAATATTCAATTCTAAAAATACATTACAAATATTCAATTCTAAAAACACATTACAAATATTCAATTCTAAAAATACATTACAAATATTCAATTCTAAAAAACACATTACAAATATTCAATTCTAAAAAATACATTATAAATATTCAATTCTAAAAACACATTAATAATATTCAATTCTAAAAAATACATTACAAATATTCAATTCTAAAAAATACATTACAAATATTCAATTCTAAAAAATACATTACAAATATTCAATTCTAAAAAATACATTACAAATATTCAATTCTAAAAACACATTACAAATATTCAATTCTAAAAAATACATTATAAATATTCAATTCTAAAATCACATTACAAATATTCAATTCTAAAAATACATTACAAATATTCAATTCTAAAAATACATTACAAATATTCAATTCTAAAATCACATTACAAATATTCAATTCTAAAAAATACATTACAAATATTCAATTCTAAAAACACATTACAAATATTCAATTCTAAAAATACATTACAAATATTCAATTCTAAAATCACATTACAAATATTCAATTCTAAAAATACATTATAAATATTCAATTCTAAAAAACACATTACAAATATTCAATTCTAAAAAATACATTACAAATATTCAATTCTAAAAACACATTATAAATATTCAATTCTAAAAATACATTATAAATATTCAATTCTAAAAACACATTACAAATATTTAATTCTGAAAACACATTACAAATATTCAATTCTAAAAACACATTATAAATATTCAATTCTAAAATCACATTATAAATATTCAATTCTAAAAAATACATTACAAATATTCAATTCTAAAAAACACATTATAAATATTCAATTCTAAAAACACATTACAAATATTCAATTCTAAAAACACATTACAAATATTCAATTCTAAAAACACATTATAAATATTCAATTCTAAAAACACATTACAAATATTCAATTCTAAAAACACATTATAAATATTCAATTCTAAAAACACATTACAAATATTCAATTCTAAAAACACATTACAAATATTCAATTCTAAACCACATTATAAATATTCAATTCTAAAAACACATTATAAATATTCAATTCTAAAAACACATTACAAATATTCAATTCTAAAAACACATTATAAATATTCAATTCTAAAAACACATTACAAATATTCAATTCTAAAAACACATTACAAATATTCAATTCTAAAAACACATTACAAATATTCAATTCTAAAAACACATTACAAATATTCAATTCTAAAAACACATTATAAATATTCAATTCTAAAAACACATTACAAATATTCAATTCTAAAAACACATTACAAATATTTAATTCTAAAAACACATTACAAATATTCAATTCTAAAAACACATTACAAATATTCAATTCTGAAAACACATTACAAATATTCAATTCTAAAAATACATTATAAATATTCAATTCTAAAAACACATTATAAATATTCAATTCTAAAAACACATTACAAATATTCAATTCTAAAAACACATTACAAATATTCAATTCTAAAAACACATTACAAATATTCAATTCTAAAAACACATTACAAATATTCAATTCTAAAAACACATTACAAATATTCAATTCTAAAAACACATTACAAATATTCAATTCTAAAAATACATTATAAATATTCAATTCTAAAAACACATTACAAATATTCAATTCTAAAAACACATTACAAATATTCAATTCTAAAAACACATTACAAATATTCAATTCTAAAAATACATTATAAATATTCAATTCTAAAAATACATTATAAATATTCAATTCTAAAAACACATTATAAATATTCAATTCTAAAAACACATTACAAATATTCAATTCTAAAAACACATTACAAATATTCAATTCTAAAAACACATTACAAATATTCAATTCTAAAAACACATTACAAATATTCAATTCTAAAAACACATTACAAATATTCAATTCTAAAAATACATTATAAATATTCAATTCTAAAAACACATTATAAATATTCAATTCTAAAAACACATTACAAATATTCAATTCTAAAAACACATTACAAATATTCAATTCTGAAAACACATTACAAATATTCAATTCTAAAAATACATTATAAATATTCAATTCTAAAAACACATTACAAATATTCAATTCTAAAAATACATTATAAATATTCAATTCTAAAAACACATTACAAATATTCAATTCTAAAAATACATTACAAATATTCAATTCTAAAAACACATTATAAATATTCAATTCTAAAAAACCATTACAAATATTCAATTCTAAAAACACATTACACATATTCAATTCTGAAAACACATTACAAATATTCAATTCTAAAAATACATTATAAATATTCAATTCTAAAAACACATTACAAATATTCAATTCTAAAAATACATTATAAATATTCAATTCTAAAAACACATTACAAATATTCAATTCTAAAAATACATTACAAATATTCAATTCTAAAAACACATTATAAATATTCAATTCTAAAAACACATTATAAATATTCAATTCTAAAAACACATTACAAATATTCAATTCTGAAAACACATTACAAATATTCAATTCTAAAAATACATTATAAATATTCAATTCTAAAAACACATTACAAATATTCAATTCTAAAAACACATTACAAATATTCAATTCTAAAAACACATTACAAATATTCAATTCTAAAAATACATTACAAATATTCAATTCTAAAAACACATTATAAATATTCAATTCTAAAATCACATTATAAATATTCAATTCTAAAAAACACATTACAAATATTTAATTCTAAAAACACATTATAAATATTCAATTCTAAAAATACATTATAAATATTCAATTCTAAAAACACATTATAAATATTCAATTCTAAAAACACATTACAAATATTCAATTCTAAAAACACATTACAAATATTCAATTCTGAAAACACATTACAAATATTCAATTCTAAAAATACATTATAAATAATTCAATTCTAAAAACACATTACAAATATTCAATTGTAAAAATACATTATAAATATTCAATTCTAAAAACACATTACAAATATTCAATTCTGAAAACACATTACAAATATTCAATTCTAAAAACACATTATAAATATTCAATTCTAAAATCACATTATAAATATTCAATTCTAAAAACACATTACAATTATTTAATTCTAAAATCACATTATAAATATTCAATTCTAAAAACACATTACAAATATTCAATTCTAAAAACACATTACAATTATTTTAATTCTAAAATAACATTATAAATATTCAATTCTAAAAACACATTACAAATATTCAATTCTAAAAATACATTATAAATATTCAATTCTAAAATCACATTACAAATATTCAATTCTAAAAACACATTACAATTATTCAATTCTAAAATCACATTATAAATATTCAATTCTAAAAATACATTATAAATATTCAATTCTAAAAATACATTACAAATATTCAATTCTAAAAATACATTATAAATATTCAATTCTAAAAAACACATTACAAATATTCAATTCTAAAAATACATTATAAATATTCAATTCTAAAAATACATTATAAATATTCAATTCTAAAATCACATTACAAATATTCAATTCTAAAAAATACATTATAAATATTCAATTCTAAAAAACACATTACAAATATTCAATTCTAAAAACACATTACAAATATTCAATTCTAAAAACACATTATAAATATTCAATTCTAAAAACACATTACAAATATTCAATTCTAAAAACACATTACACATATTCAATTCTGAAAACACATTACAAATATTCAATTCTAAAAATACATTATAAATATTCAATTCTAAAATCACATTACAAATATTCAATTCTAAAAATACATTATAAATATTCAATTCTAAAAAATACATTATAAATATTCAATTCTAAAATCACATTACAAATATTCAATTCTAAAAATACATTATAAATATTCAATTCTAAAAAACACATTACAAATATTCAATTCTAAAAATACATTATAAATATTCAATTCTAAAAAATACATTATAAATATTCAATTCTAAAAGATACATTATAAATATTCAATTCTAAAATCACATTACAAATATTCAATTCTAAAAAATACATTATAAATATTCAATTCTAAAAAACACATTACAAATATTCAATTCTAAAAATACATTATAAATATTCAATTCTAAAAAATACATTATAAATATTCAATTCTAAAATCACATTACAAATATTCAATTCTAAAAAATACATTATAAATATTCAATTCTAAAAAATACATTATAAATATTCACTTCTAAAAAACACATTTCAAATATTCAATTCTAAAAACACATTACAAATATTCAATTCTAAAAATACATTATAAATATTCAATTCTAAAATCACATTACAAATATTCAATTCTAAAAATACATTACAAATATTCAATTCTAAAATCACATTATAAATATTCAATTCTAAAAAATACATTATAAATATTCAATTCTAAAAACACATTACAAATATTCAATTCTAAAAATACATTATAAATATTCAATTCTAAAAACACATTACAAATATTCAATTCTAAAAATACATTACAAATATTCAATTCTAAAATCACATTACAAATATTCAATTCTAAAAATACATTATAAATATTCAATTCTAAAAAACACATTACAAATATTCAATTCTAAAAAATACATTATAAATATTCAATTCTAAAAACACATTACAAATATTCAATTCTAAAAATACATTATAAATATTCAATTCTAAAAACACATTACAAATATTCAATTCTAAAAATACATTACAAATATTCAATTCTAAAATCACATTACAAATATTCAATTCTAAAAATACATTACAAATATTCAATTCTAAAAACACATTACAAATATTCAATTCTAAAAATACATTACAAATATTCAATTCTAAAAAACACATTACAAATATTCAATTCTAAAAAATACATTATAAATATTCAATTCTAAAAAATACATTACAAATAATCAATTCTAAAAACACATTACAAATATTCAATTCTAAAAACACATTAATAATATTCAATTCTAAAAAATACATTACAAATATTCAATTCTAAAAAATACATTACAAATATTCAATTCTAAAAAATACATTACAAATATTCAATTCTAAAAAATACATTACAAATATTCAATTCTAAAAACACATTACAAATATTCAATTCTAAAAAATACATTATAAATATTCAATTCTAAAAATCACATTACAAATATTCAATTCTAAAAATACATTACAAATATTCAATTCTAAAAATACATTACAAATATTCAATTCTAAAATCACATTACAAATATTCAATTCTAAAAAATACATTACAAATATTCAATTCTAAAAACACATTACAAATATTCAATTCTAAAAATACATTACAAATATTCAATTCTAAAATCACATTACAAATATTCAATTCTAAAAATACATTATAAATATTCAATTCTAAAAAACACATTACAAATATTCAATTCTAAAAAATACATTACAAATATTCAATTCTAAAAACACATTATAAATATTCAATTCTAAAAATACATTATAAATATTCAATTCTAAAAACACATTACAAATATTCAATTCTGAAAACACATTACAAATATTCAATTCTAAAAACACATTATAAATATTCAATTCTAAAATCACATTATAAATATTCTATTCTAAAAAATACATTACAAATATTCAATTCTAAAAAACACATTATAAATATTCAATTCTAAAAACACATTACAAATATTCAATTCTAAAAACACATTACAAATATTTAATTCTAAAAACACATTATAAATATTCAATTCTAAAAAACACATTACAAATATTCAATTCTAAAAACACATTATAAATATTCAATTCTAAAAACACATTATAAATATTCAATTCTAAAAACACATTACAAATATTCAATTCTAAAAACACATTACAAATATTCAATTCTGAAAACACATTACAAATATTCAATTCTAAAAATACATTATAAATATTCAATTCTAAAAACACATTACAAATATTCAATTCTAAAAAACACATTACAAATATTCAATTCTAAAAAACACATTACAAATATTCAATTCTAAAATCACATTATAAATATTCAATTCTAAAAACACATTACAAATATTTAATTCTAAAAACACATTATAAATATTCAATTCTAAAAATACATTATAAATATTCAATTCTAAAAACACATTACAAAATATTCAATTCTAAAAAACACATTACAAATATTCAATTCTAAAAAACACATTACAAATATTCAATTCTAAAATCACATTATAAATATTCAATTCTAAAAACACATTACAAATATTTAATTCTAAAAACACATTATAAATATTCAATTCTAAAAATACATTATAAATATTCAATTCTAAAAACACATTATAAATATTCAATTCTAAAAAATACATTACAAATATTCAATTCTAAAAAAACACATTATAAATATTCAATTCTAAAAACACATTACAAATATTCAATTCTAAAAACACATTACAAATATTTAATTAAAAACCACATTATAAATATTCAATTCTAAAAATACATTATAAATATTCAATTCTAAAAACACATTATAAATATTCAATTCTAAAAACACATTACAAATATTCAATTCTAAAAACACATTACAAATATTCAATTCTGAAAACACATTACAAATATTCAATTCTAAAAATACATTATAAATATTCAATTCTAAAAACACATTACAAATATTCAATTCTAAAAATACATTATAAATATTCAATTCTAAAAACACATTATAAATATTCAATTCTAAAAACACATTACAAATATTCAATTCTAAAAACACATTACAAATATTCAATTCTAAAAATACATTATAAATATTCAATTCTAAAAACACATTATAAATATTCAATTCTAAAAACACATTACAAATATTCAATTCTAAAAATACATAACAAATATTCAATTCTAAAAACACATTACAAATATTAAATTCTAAAAACACATTACAGATATTCAATTCTAAAAACACATAACAAATATTCAATTCTAAAAATACATTATAAATATTCAATTCTAAAAACACATTACAAATATTCAATTCTAAAAACACATTACAAATATTCAATTCTAAAAATACATAACAAATATTCAATTCTAAAAACACATTACAAATATTCAATTCTAAAAATACATTATAAATATTCAATTCTAAAAACACATTACAAATATTCAATTCTAAAAATACATTATAAATATTCAATTCTAAAAATACATAACAAATATTCAATTCTAAAAACACATTACAAATATTCAATTCTAAAAACACATTACAAATATTCAATTCTAAAAATACATTACAAATATTCAATTCTAAAAACACATTACAAATATTCAATTCTAAAAATACATTATAAATATTCAATTCTAAAAACACATTACAAATATTCATTTCTAAAAATACATTATAAATATTCAATTCTAAAAACACATTATAAATATTCAATTCTAAAACACATTACAAATATTCAATTCTAAAAACACATAACAAATATTCAATTCTAAAAACACATTATAAATATTCAATTCTAAAAACACATTATAAATATTCAATTCTAAAAATACATAACAAATATTCAATTCTAAAAACACATTACAAATATTCAATTCTAAAAACACATTACAGATATTCAATTCTAAAAACACATTACAAATATTCAATTCTGAAAACACATTATAAATATTCAATTCTGAAAACACATTACAGATATTCAATTCTAAAAACACATTACAAATATTCAATTCTAAAAATACATAACAAATATTCAATTCTAAAAACACATTACAAATATTCAATTCTAAAAACAAATTACAAATATTCAATTCTAAAAACACATTACAAATATTCAATTCTAAAAACACATTACAAATATTTAATTCTAAAAACACATTACAAATATTCAATTCTAAAAACACATTACAAATATTCAATTCTGAAAACACATTACAAATATTCAATTCTAAAAATACATTATAAATATTCAATTCTAAAAACACATTACAAATATTCAATTCTAAAACACATTACAAATATTCAATTCTAAAAACACATTACAAATATTCAATTCTAAAAAACACATTACAAATATTCAATTCAAAAATACATTATAAATATTCAATTCTAAAAAACACATTACAAATATTTAATTCTAAAAATAAATTACAAATATTCAATTCGAAAAACACATTATAAATATTCAATTCTAAAAACACATTACAAATATTCAATTCTAAAAACACATTACAAATATTACTTTCTAAAAACACATTACAAATATTCAATTCTAAAAAACACATTACAAATATTCAATTCTAAAAATACATTATAAATATTCAATTCTAAAAAACACATTACAAATATTTAATTCTAAAAACACATTACAAATATTCAATTCTAAAAAACACATTATAAATATTCAATTCTAAAAAACACATTACAAATATTCAATTCTAAAAACACATTACAAATATTTAATTCTAAAAACACATTACAAATATTCAATTCTAAAAACACATTACAAACATTCAATTCTAAAAAACACATTACAAATATTCAATTCTAAAAATACATTATAAATATTCAATTCTAAAAACACATTATAAATATTCAATTCTAAAAACACATTACAAATATTCAATTCTAAAAACACATTACAAATATTCAATTCTAAAAACACATTACAAATATTCAATTCTAAAAAACACATTACAAATATTCAATTCTAAAAATACATTACAAATATTCAATTCTAAAAAACACATTACAAATATTTAATTCTAAAAACACATTATAAATATTCAATTCTAAAAACACATTACAAATATTCAATTCTAAAAAACACATTACAAATATTCAATTCTAAAAACACATTACAGATATTCAATTCTAAAAACACATTACAAATATTCAATTCTAAAAACACATTACAAATATTCAATTCTAAAAACACATTATAAATATTCAATTCTAAAAACACATTATAAATATTCAATTCTAAAAATACATAACAAATATTCAATTCTAAAAACACATTACAAATATTCAATTCTAAAAACACATAATAAATATTCAATTCTAAAAAGACATTATAAATATTCAATTATAAAAACATATTGTAAATATTCAATTCTAAAAATACATTATAAATATTCAATTCTAAAAACACATTATAAATATTCAATTCTAAAAACACATTACAAATATTTAATTCTAAAAAACACATTATAAATATTCAATTCTAAAAACACATTACAAATATTCAATTCTAAAAATACATTACAAATATTCAATTCTAAAAACACATTACAAATATTCAATTCTAAAATCACATTAGAAATATTCAATTCTAAAAACACATTACAAATATTCAATTCTAAAAACATATTACAAATATTCAATTCTTAAAACACATTACAAATATTCAATTCTAAAAATACATTATAAATATTCAATTCTAAAAACACATTATAAATATTCAATTCTAAAATCACATTACAAATATTCAATTCTAAAAACACATTACAAATATTCAATTCTGAAAACACATTACAAATATTCAATTCTAAAAATACATTATAAATATTCAATTCTAAAAACACATTACAAATATTCAATTCTAAAAATACATTATAAATATTCAATTCTAAAAACACATTATAAATATTCAATTCTAAAAACACATTACAAATATTCAATTCTAAAAACACATTACAAATATTCTATTCTAAAAATACATTATAAATATTCAATTCTAAAAACACATTATAAATATTCAATTCTAAAAAACACATTACAAATATTCAATTCTAAAAACACATTACAAATATTCAATTCTAAAAATACATTACAAATATTCAATTCTAAAAACACATTACAAATATTCAATTCTAAAAATACATAACAAATATTCAATTCTAAAAACACATTACAAATATTCAATTCTAAAAACACATTACAAATATTCAATTCTAAAAACACATTACAAATATTCAATTCTACAAACACATTACAAATATTTAATTCTAAAAACACATTACAAATATTAAATTCTAAAAACACATTACAAATATTCAATTCTAAAAACACATTACAAATATTCAATTCTAGATACACATTACAAATATTCAATTCTAAAAACACATTACAAATATTCAATTCTAAAAATACATAACAAATATTCAATTCTAAAAATACATTATAAATATTCAATTCTAAAAACACATTATAAATATTCAATTCTAAAAACACATTACAAATATTCAATTCTGAAAACATATTACAAATATTCAATTCTAAAAACACATTACAAATATTCAATTCTGAAAATACATTACAAATATTCAATTCTAAAAACACATTATAAATATTCAATTCTAAAAACACATTACAAATATTCAATTCTAAATATACATTACAAATATTCAATTCTAAAAACACATTACAAATATTCAATTCTAAAAATACATAACAAATATTCAATTCTAAAAACACATTACAAATATTCAATTCTAAAAACACATTACAAATATTCAATTCTAAAAACACATTACAAATATTCAATTCTAAAAACACATTACAAATATTCAATTCTGAAAACACATTACAAATATTCAATTCTAAAAATACATTACAAATATTCAATTCTAAAAACACATTACAAATATTCAATTCTAAAAATACATAACAAATATTCAATTCTAAAAATACATTATAAATATTCAATTCTACAAACACATTACAAATATTCAATTCTAAAAACACATTACAAATATTCAATTCTAAAAACACATTACAAATATTCAATTCTAAAAACACATTACAAATATTCAATTCTAAAAATACATAACAAATATTCAATTCTAAAAACCACATTACAAATATTCAATTCTAAAAACACATTACAAATATTCAATTCTAAAAACACATTATAAATATTCAATTCTAAAAACACATTACAAATATTCAATTCTGAAAACACATTACAAATATTCAATTCTAAAAATACATTACAAATATTCAATTCTAAAAACACATTACAAATATTCAATTCTAAAAATACATAACAAATATTCAATTCTAAAAATACATTATAAATATTCAATTCTAAAAACACATTACAAATATTCAATTCTAAAAACACATTACAAATATTCAATTCTAAATACACATTACAAATATTCAATTCTAAAAACACATTACAAATATTTAATTCTAAAAACACATTACAAATATTTAATTCTAAAAACACATTACAAATATTCAATTCTAAAAACACATTACAAATATTCAATTCTAGATACACATTACAAATATTCAATTCTAAAAACACATTACAAATATTCAATTCAAAAACCCATAACAAATATTCAATTCTAAAAACACATAACAAATATTCAATTCTAAAAACACATAACAAATATTTAATTCTAAAAACACATAACAAATATTCAATTCTAAAAACACATTACAAATATTTAATTCTAAAAACACATAACAAATATTCAATTCTAAAAACACATAACAAATTCAATTCTAAAAACACATTACAAATATTTAATTCTAAAAACACATAACAAATATTTAATTCTAAAAACACATTACAAATATTCAATTCTAAAAACACATTACAAATATTCAATTCTAAAAACACATTACAAATATTCAATTCTAAAAACACATTACAAATATTCAATTCTAAAAACACATTACAAATATTCAATTCTAAAAAAACATTACAAATATTCAATTCTAAGAACACATTACAAATATTCAATTCTAAAAACACATTACAAATATTCAATTCTAAAAACACATTACAAATATTCAATTCTGAAAACACATTATAAATATTCAATTCTAAAAATACATTATAAATATTCAATTCTAAAAACACATTACAAATATTCAATTCTAAAAACACATTACAAATATTCAATTCTAAAAAACACATTACAAATATTTAATTCTAAAAACACATTACAAATATTTAATTCTAAAAATACATTATAAATATTCAATTCTAAAAATACATTATAAATATTCAATTCTAAAAACACATTACAAATATTCAATTCTAAAAAACACATTACAAATATTCAATTCTAAAAACACATTACAAATATTTAATTCTAAAAACACATTACAAATATTCAATTCTAAAAACACATTACAAATATTCAATTCTAAAAACACATTACAAATATTCAATTCTGAAAACACATTATAAATATTCAATTCTAAAAATACATTATAAATATTAAATTCTAAAAACACATTACAAATATTCAATTCTAAAAACAAATTACAAATATTCAATTCTAAAAACACATTACAAATATTCAATTCTAAAAACACATTACAAATATTCAATTCTAAAAACACATTACAAATATTCAATTCTAAAAATACATTATAAATATTCAATTCTAAAAACAAATTACAAATATTCAATTCTAAAAACACATTACAAATATTCAATTCTAAAAACACATTACAAATATTCAATTCTAAAAATACATTATAAATATTCAATTCTAAAAACACATTATAAATATTCAATTCTAAAAACACATTACAAATATTCAATTCTAAAAACATATTACAAATATTCAATTCTAAAAACACAGTATAAATATTCAATTCTAAAAACACATTACAAATATTCAATTCTAAAAACACATTACAAATATTAAATTCTAAACACACATTACAAATATTCAATTCTAAAAACATATTACAAATATTCAATTCTTAAAACACATAAAAAATATTTAATGGTAAAAACACATTCCAAATATTCAATTCTAAAAACACAGTATAAATATTCAATTCTAAAAACACATTATAAATATTCAATTCTAAAAACATATTACAAATATTCAATTCTTAAAACACATAACAAATATTCAATTCTAAAAACACATTCCAAATATTCAATTCTAAAAACACAGTATAAATATTCAATTCTAAAAACACATTATAAATATTCAATTCTAAAAACATATTACAAATATTCAATTCTTAAAACACATAACAAATATTTAATGGTAAAAACACATTACAAATATTCAATTCTAAAAACACAGTATAAATATTCAATTCTAAAAACACATTATAAATATTCAATTCTAAAAACATATTGTAAATATTCAATTCTAAAAACACATTATAAATATTCAATTCTAAAAACACATTACAAATATTCAATTCTGAAAACATATTGTAAATATTCAATTCTAAAAACACATTATAAATATTCAATTCTAAAAACACATTACAAATATTCAATTCTAAAAACACATTACAAATATTCAATTCTAAAAACACATTACAAATATTCAATTCTGAAAACATATTGTAAATATTCAATTCTAAAAACACATTACAAATATTCAATTCTAAAAACACATTATAAATATTCAATTCTAAAAACACATTACAAATATTCAATTCTGAAAACATATTGTAAATATTCAATTCTAAAAAAATATTATAAATATTCAATTCTAAAAACATATTATAAATATTCAATTCTAAAAACACATTACAAATATTCAATTCTAAAAACACATTACAAATATTCAATTCTGAAAACACATTATAAATATTCAATTCTAAAAACACATTACAAATATTCAATTCTGAAAACACATTACAAATATTCAATTCTAAAAACACATTTCAAATATTCAATTCTAAAAACACATTACAAATATTCAATTCTAAAAACACATTATAAATATTCAATTCTAAAAACACATTACAAATATTCAATTCTAAAAATACATTACAAATATTCAATTCTAAAAACACAGTATAAATATTCAATTCTAAAAACACATTATAAATATTCAATTCTAAAAACATATTATAAATATTCAATTCTAAAAACACATTATAAATATTCAATTCTAAAAACACATTATAAATATTCAATTCTAAAAACACATTACAAATATTCAATTCTAAAAACACATTACAAATATTCAATTCTGAAAACACATTATAAATATTCAATTCTAAAAACACATTACAAATATTCAATTCTGAAAACACATTACAAATATTCAATTCTAAAAACACATTACAAATATTCAATTCTAAAAACACATTACAAATATTCAATTCTAAAAACACATTATAAATATTCAATTCTAAAAACACATTACAAATATTCAATTATTAAAACATATTGTAAATATTCAATTCTAAAAACACATTACAAATATTCAATTCTAAAAACATATTATAAATATTAAATTCTAAAAACACATTACAAATATTCAATTCTAAAAACACATTACAAATATTAAATTCTGAAAACATATTGTAAATATTCAATTCTAAAAACACATTATAAATATTCAATTCTAAAAACACATTACAAATATTCAATTCTAAAAACACATTATAAATATTCAATTCTAAAAACACATTACAAATATTCAATTCTAAAAACACATTACAAATATTCAATTCTAAAAACATATTGTAAATATTCAATTCTAAAAACACATTACAAATATTCAATTCTAAAAACACATTACAAATATTCAATTCTAAAAACACATTACAAATATTCAATTCTAAAAACACATTACAAATATTCAATTCTAAAAACACATTACAAATATTCAATTCTGAAAACACATTACAAATATTCAATTCTAAAAATACATTACAAATATTCAATTCTAAAAACACATTACAAATATTCAATTCTAAAAATACATAACAAATATTCCATTCTAAAAATACATTATAAATATTCAATTCTAAAACACATTACAAATATTCAATTCTAAAAACACATTACAAATATTCAATTCTAAAAACACATTACAAATATTCAATTCTAAAAACACATTACAAATATTTAATTCTAAAAACACATTACAAATATTTAATTCTAAAAACACATTACAAATATTCAATTCTAAAAACACATTACAAATATTCAATTCTAGATACACATTACAAATATTCAATTCTAAAAACACATTACAAATATTCAATTCTAAAAACACATAACAAATATTCAATTCTAAAAACACATAACAAATATTCAATTCTAAAAACACATAACAAATATTTAATTCTAAAAACACATTACAAATATTCAATTCTGAAAACACATTACAAATATTCAATTCTAAAAATACATTACAAATATTCAATTCTAAAAATACATAACAAATATTCAATTCTAAAAATACATTATAAATATTCAATTCTACAAACACATTACAAATATTCAATTCTAAAAACACATTACAAATATTCAATTCTAAAAACACATTACAAATATTCAATTCTAAAAACACATTACAAATATTCAATTCTAAAAATACATAACAAATATTCAATTCTAAAAACACATTACAAATATTCAATTCTAAAAACACATTACAAATATTCAATTCTAAAAACACATTACAAATATTCAATTCTAAAAACACATTACAAATATTCAATTCTGAAAACACATTACAAATATTCAATTCTAAAAATACATTACAAATATTCAATTCTAAAAACACATTACAAATATTCAATTCTAAAAACACATAACAAATATTTAATTCTAAAAACACATAACAAATATTCAATTCTAAAAACACATAACAAATATTTAATTCTAAAAACACATTACAAATATTCAATTCTAAAAACACATTACAAATATTCAATTCTAAAAACACATTACAAATATTCAATTCTAAAAACACATTACAAATATTCAATTCTAAAAACACATTACAAATATTCAATTCTAAAAACACATTACAAATATTCAATTCTAAGAACACATTACAAATATTCAATTCTAAAAACACATTACAAATATTCAATTCTAAAAACACATTACAAATATTCAATTCTGAAAACACATTATAAATATTCAATTCTAAAAATACATTATAAATATTCAATTCTAAAAACACATTACAAATATTCAATTCTAAAAACATATTACAAATATTCAATTCTAAAAACACATTACAAATATTTAATTCTAAAAACACATTACAAATATTCAATTCTAAAAATACATTATAAATATTCAATTCTAAAAATACATTATAAATATTCAATTCTAAAAACACATTACAAATATTCAATTCTAAAAACACATTACAAATATTCAATTCTAAAAACACATTACAAATATTTAATTCTAAAAACACATTACAAATATTCAATTCTAAAAACACATTACAAATATTCAATTCTAAAAACACATTACAAATATTCAATTCTGAAAACACATTATAAATATTCAATTCTAAAAATACATTATAAATATTCAATTCTAAAAACACATTACAAATATTCAATTCTAAAAACAAATTACAAATATTCAATTCTAAAAACACATTACAAATATTCAATTCTAAAAACACATTACAAATATTCAATTCTAAAAACACATTACAAATATTCAATTCTAAAAATACATTATAAATATTCAATTCTAAAAACAAATTACAAATATTCAATTCTAAAAACACATTACAAATATTCAATTCTAAAAACACATTACAAATATTCAATTCTAAAAATACATTATAAATATTCAATTCTAAAAACACATTATAAATATTCAATTCTAAAAACACATTACAAATATTCAATTCTAAAAACATATTACAAATATTCAATTCTAAAAACACAGTATAAATATTCAATTCTAAAAACACATTACAAATATTCAATTCTAAAAACACATTACAAATATTCAATTCTAAACACACATTACAAATATTCAATTCTAAAAACATATTACAAATATTCAATTCTTAAAACACATAACAAATATTTAATGGTAAAAACACATTCCAAATATTCAATTCTAAAAACACAGTATAAATATTCAATTCTAAAAACACATTATAAATATTCAATTCTAAAAACATATTACAAATATTCAATTCTTAAAACACATAACAAATATTCAATTCTAAAAACACATTCCAAATATTCAATTCTAAAAACACAGTATAAATATTCAATTCTAAAAATACATTATAAATATTCAATTCTAAAAACATATTACAAATATTCAATTCTTAAAACACATAACAAATATTTAATGGTAAAAACACATTACAAATATTCAATTCTAAAAACACATTATAAATATTCAATTCTAAAAACATATTGTAAATATTCAATTCTAAAAACACATTATAAATATTCAATTCTAAAAACACATTACAAATATTCAATTCTGAAAACATATTGTAAATATTCAATTCTAAAAACACATTATAAATATTCAATTCTAAAAACACATTACAAATATTCAATTCTAAAAACACATTACAAATATTCAATTCTAAAAACACATTACAAATATTCAATTCTGAAAACATATTGTAAATATTCAATTCTAAAAACACATTACAAATATTCAATTCTAAAAACACATTATAAATATTCAATTCTAAAAACACATTACAAATATTCAATTCTGAAAACATATTGTAAATATTCAATTCTAAAAACACATTATAAATATTCAATTCTAAAAACATATTATAAATATTCAATTCTAAAAACACATTACAAATATTCAATTCTAAAAACACATTACAAATATTCAATTCTGAAAACACATTATAAATATTCAATTCTAAAAACACATTACAAATATTCAATTCTGAAAACACATTACAAATATTCAATTCTAAAAACACATTACAAATATTCAATTCTAAAAACACATTACAAATATTCAATTCTAAAAACACATTATAAATATTCAATTCTAAAAACACATTACAAATATTCAATTCTAAAAATACATTACAAATATTCAATTCTAAAAACACAGTATAAATATTCAATTCTAAAAAACACATTATAAATATTCAATTCTAAAAACATATTATAAATATTCATTTCTAAAAACACATTATAAATATTCAATTCTAAAAACACATTATAAATATTCAATTCTAAAAACACATTACAAATATTCAATTCTAAAAACACATTACAAATATTCAATTCTGAAAACACATTACAAATATTCAATTCTAAAAACACATTACAAATATTCAATTCTAAAAACACATTACAAATATTCAATTCTAAAAACACATTATAAATATTCAATTCTAAAAACACATTACAAATATTCAATTCTGAAAACATATTGTAAATATTCAATTCTAAAAACACATTACAAATATTCAATTCTAAAAACATATTATAAATATTAAATTCTAAAAACACATTACAAATATTCAATTCTAAAAACACATTACAAATATTAAATTCTGAAAACATATTGTAAATATTCAATTCTAAAAACACATTATAAATATTCAATTCTAAAAACACATTACAAATATTCAATTCTAAAAACACATTATAAATATTCAATTCTAAAAACACATTACAAATATTCAATTCTAAAAACACATTACAAATATTCAATTCTAAAAACATATTGTAAATATTCAATTCTAAAAACACATTACAAATATTCAATTCTAAAAACACATTACAAATATTCAATTCTAAAAACACATTACAAATATTCAATTCTAAAAACACATTACAAATATTCAATTCTAAAAACACATTACAAATATTCAATTCTGAAAACACATTACAAATATTCAATTCTAAAAATACATTACAAATATTCAATTCTAAAAACACATTACAAATATTCAATTCTAAAAATACATAACAAATATTCCATTCTAAAAATACATTATAAATATTCAATTCTAAAACACATTACAAATATTAAATTCTAAAAACACATTACAAATATTCAATTCTAAAAACACATTACAAATATTCAATTCTAAAAACACATTACAAATATTTAATTCTAAAAACACATTACAAATATTTAATTCTAAAAACACATTACAAATATTCAATTCTAAAAACACATTACAAATATTCAATTCTAGATACACATTACAAATATTCAATTCTAAAAACACATTACAAATATTCAATTCTAAAAACACATAACAAATATTCAATTCTAAAAACACATAACAAATATTCAATTCTAAAAACACATAACAAATATTTAATTCTAAAAACACATAACAAATATTCAATTCTAAAAACACATTACAAATATTTAATTCTAAAAACACATAACAAATATTCAATTCTAAAAACACATAACAAATATTCAATTCTAAAAACACATTACAAATATTTAATTCTAAAAACACATAACAAATATTTAATTCTAAAAACACATTACAAATATTCAATTCTAAAAACACATTACAAATATTCAATTCTAAAAACACATTACAAATATTCAATTCAAAAACACATTACAAATATTCAATTCTAAAAACACATTACAAATATTCAATTCTAAAAACACATTACAAATATTCAATTCTAAAAACACATTACAAATATTCAATTCTAAAAACACATTACAAATATTCAATTCTAAAAACACATTACAAATATTCAATTCTGAAAACACATTATAAATATTCAATTCTAAAAATACATTATAAATATTCAATTCTAAAAACACATTACAAATATTCAATTCTAAAAACACATTACAAATATACAATTCTAAAAACACATTACAAATATTTAATTCTAAAAACACATTACAAATATTCAATTCTAAAAATACATTATAAATATTCAATTCTAAAAATACATTATAAATATTCAATTCTAAAAACACATTACAAATATTCAATTCTAAAAACACATTACAAATATTCAATTCTAAAAACACATTACAAATATTTAATTCTAAAAACACATTACAAATATTCAATTCTAAAAACACATTACAAATATTCAATTCTAAAAACACATTACAAATATTCAATTCTGAAAACACATTATAAATATTCAATTCTAAAAATACATTATAAATATTCAATTCTAAAAACACATTACAAATATTCAATTCTAAAAACAAATTACAAATATTCAATTCTAAAAACACATTACAAATATTCAATTCTAAAAACACATTACAAATATTCAATTCTAAAAACACATTACAAATATTCAATTCTAAAAATACATTATAAATATTCAATTCTAAAAACAAATTACAAATATTCAATTCTAAAAACACATTACAAATATTCAATTCTAAAAACACATTACAAATATTCAATTCTAAAAATACATTATAAATATTCAATTCTAAAAACAAATTACAAATATTCAATTCTAAAAATACATTATAAATATTCAATTCTAAAAACACATTACAAATATTCAATTCTAAAAACACATTACAAATATTCAATTCTAAAAACACATTATAAATATTCAATTCTAAAAACACATTACAAATATTCAATTCTAAAAACACATTACAAATATTCAATTCTAAAAACACATTACAAATATTCAATTCTAAAAATACATTATAAATATTCAATTCTAAAAACACATTACAAATATTCAATTCTAAAAACACATTACAAATATTCAATTCTGAAAACACATTATAAATATTCAATTCTAAAAATACATTATAAATATTCAATTCTAAAAACACATTACAAATATTCAATTCTAAAAACACATTACAAATATTCAATTCTAAAAATACATTATAAATATTCAATTCTAAAAACACATTATAAATATTCAATTCTAAAAACACATTACAAATATTCAATTCTAAAAACATATTACAAATATTCAATTCTAAAAACACAGTATAAATATTCAATTCTAAAAACACATTACAAATATTCAATTCTAAAAACACATTACAAATATTCAATTCTAAACACACATTACAAATATTCAATTCTAAAAACATATTACAAATATTCAATTCTTAAAACACATAACAAATATTTAATGGTAAAAACACATTCCAAATATTCAATTCTAAAAACACAGTATAAATATTCAATTCTAAAAACACATTATAAATATTCAATTCTAAAAACATATTACAAATATTCAATTCTTAAAACACATAACAAATATTTAATGGTAAAAACACATTCCAAATATTCAATTCTAAAAACACAGTATAAATATTCAATTCTAAAAACACATTATAAATATTCAATTCTAAAAACATATTGTAAATATTCAATTCTAAAAACACATTATAAATATTCAATTCTAAAAACACATTACAAATATTCAATTCTGAAAACATATTGTAAATATTCAATTCTAAAAACACATTATAAATATTCAATTCTAAAAACACATTACAAATATTCAATTCTAAAAACACATTACAAATATTCAATTCTGAAAACATATTGTAAATATTCAATTCTAAAAACACATTACAAATATTCAATTCTAAAAACACATTATAAATATTCAATTCTAAAAACACATTACAAATATTCAATTCTGAAAACATATTGTAAATATTCAATTCTAAAAACACATTATAAATATTCAATTCTAAAAACATATTATAAATATTCAATTCTAAAAACACATTACAAATATTCAATTCTAAAAACACATTACAAATATTCAATTCTGAAAACACATTATAAATATTCAATTCTAAAAACACATTACAAATATTCAATTCTGAAAACACATTACAAATATTCAATTCTAAAAACACATTACAAATATTCAATTCTAAAAACACATTACAAATATTCAATTCTAAAAACACATTATAAATATTCAATTCTAAAAACATATTACAAATATTCAATTCTAAAAATACATTACAAATATTCAATTCTAAAAACACAGTATAAATATTCAATTCTAAAAACACATTATAAATATTCAATTCTAAAAACATATTATAAATATTCAATTCTAAAAACACATTATAAATATTCAATTCTAAAAACACATTATAAATATTCAATTCTAAAAACACATTACAAATATTCAATTCTAAAAACACATTACAAATATTCAATTCTGAAAACACATTATAAATATTCAATTCTAAAAACACATTACAAATATTCAATTCTGAAAACACATTACAAATATTCAATTCTAAAAACACATTACAAATATTCAATTCTAAAAACACATTACAAATATTCAATTCTAAAAACACATTATAAATATTCAATTCTAAAAACACATTACAAATATTCAATTCTGAAAACATATTGTAAATATTCAATTCTAAAAACACATTACAAATATTCAATTCTAAAAACATATTATAAATATTCAATTCTAAATACACATTACAAATATTCAATTCTAAAAACACATTACAAATATTAAATTCTGAAAACATATTGTAAATATTCAATTCTAAAAACACATTATAAATATTCAATTCTAAAAACACATTACAAATATTCAATTCTAAAAACACATTATAAATATTCAATTCTAAAAACACATTACAAATATTCAATTCTAAAAACACATTACAAATATTCAATTCTAAAAACATATTGTAAATATTCAATTCTAAAAACACATTACAAATATTCAATTCTAAAAACACATTATAAATATTCAATTCTAAAAACACAGTATAAATATTCAATTCTAAAAACACATTACAAATATTCAATTCTAAAAACACATTATAAATATTCAATTCTAAAAACACAGTATAAATATTCAATTCTAAAAACACATTATAAATATTCAATTCTAAAAACACATTATAAATATTCAATTCTAAAAACACATTATAAATATTCAATTCTAAAAACACATTACAAATATTCAATTCTAAAAACACATTATAAATATTCAATTCTAAAAATACATTATAAATATTCAATTCTAAAAACACATTATAAATATTCAATTCTAAAAACACAGTATAAATATTCAATTCTAAAAACACATTACAAATATTCAATTCAAAAACACATTATAAATATTCAATTCTAAAAACACATTATAAATATTCAATTCTAAAAACACATTACAAATATTCAATTCTCAAAACACATTATAAATATTCAATTCTAAAAACACATTACAAATATTCAATTCTAAAAACACATTATAAATATTCAATTCTTAAAACACATTATAAATATTCAATTCTAAAAACACATTATAAATATTCAATTCTAAAAACACATTACAAATATTCAATTCTAAAAACACATTACAAATATTCAATTCTAAAAACACATTACAAATATTCAATTCTAAAAATACATTACAAATATTCAATTCTAAAAATACATTACAAATATTCAATTCTAAAAACATATTGTAAATATTCAATTCTAAAAACACATTATAAATATTCAATTCTAAAAACACATTATAAATATTCAATTCTAAAAACACATTACAAATATTCAATTCTAAAAACACATTACAAATATTCAATTCTAAAAACACATTACAAATATTCAATTCTAAAAACACATTACAAATATTCAATTCTAAAAACAAATTACAAATATTCAATTCTAAAAACACATTATAAATATTCAATTCTAAAAACACATTACAAATATTCAATTCTAAAAACACATTACAAATATTCAATTCTAAAAACACATTACAAATATTCAATTCTAAAAACACATTACAAATATTCAATTCTAAAAACACATTACAAATATTCAATTCTAAAAACACATTACAAATATTCAATTCTAAAAACACATTATAAATATTCAATTCTAAAAACACATTACAAATATTCAATTCTAAAAACACATTACAAATATTCAATTCTGAAAACATATTGTAAATATTCAATTCTAAAAACACATTATAAATATTCAATTCTAAAAACACATTATAAATATTCAATTCTAAAAACACATTACAAATATTCAATTCTGAAAACATATTGTAAATATTCAATTCTAAAAACACATTATAAATATTCAATTCTAAAAACACATTACAAATATTCAATTCTGAAAACATATTGTAAATATTCAATTCTAAAAACACATTATAAATATTCAATTCTAAAAACACATTACAAATATTCAATTCTAAAAACACATTACAAATATTCAATTCTGAAAACATATTGTAAATATTCAATTCTAAAAACATATTGTAAATATTCAATTCTAAAAACACATTACAAATATTCAATTCTAAAAACACATTACAAATATTCAATTCTAAAAACACATTATAAATATTCAATTCTAAAAATACATTACAAATATTCAATTCTAAAAATACATTATAAATATTCAATTCTAAAAACACATTACAAATATTCAATTCTAGATACACATTATAAATATTCAATTCTAAAAACACATTACAAATATTCAATTCTAAAAACACATTACAAATATTCAATTCTAAAAACACATTACAAATATTCAATTCTAAAAACACATTATAAATATTCAATTCTAAAAACACATTACAAATATTCAATTCTAAAAACACATTACAAATATTCAATTCTAAAAACACATTACAAATATTCAATTCTAAAAACACATTACAAATATTCAATTCTAAAAACACATTACAAATATTCAATTCTAAAAACACATTACAAATATTCAATTCTAAAAACACATTATAAATATTCAATTCTATAAACACATTACAAATATTCAATTCTAAAAACACATTACAAATATTCAATTCTGAAAACATATTGTAAATATTCAATTCTAAAAACACATTATAAATATTCAATTCTAAAAACACATTATAAATATTCAATTCTAAAAACACATTACAAATATTCAATTCTGAAAACATATTGTAAATATTCAATTCTAAAAACACATTATAAATATTCCATTCTAAAAACACATTACAAATATTCAATTCTGAAAACATATTGTAAATATTCAATTCTAAAAACACATTATAAATATTCAATTCTAAAAACACATTACAAATATTCAATTCTAAAAACACATTACAAATATTCAATTCTGAAAACATATTGTAAATATTCAATTCTAAAAACACATTATAAATATTCAATTCTAAAAACACATTACAAATATTCAATTCTGAAAACATATTGTAAATATTAAATTCTAAAAACACATTATAAATATTCAATTCTAAAAACACATTATAAATATTCAATTCTAAAAACACATTACAAATATTCAATTCTAAAAACATATTACAAATATTCAATTCTAAAAACACAGTATAAATATTCAATTCTAAAAACACATTACAAATATTCAATTCTAAAAACACATTACAAATATTCAATTCTAAACACACATTACAAATATTCAATTCTAAAAACATATTACAAATATTCAATTCTTAAAACACATAACAAATATTTAATGGTAAAAACACATTCCAAATATTCAATTCTAAAAACACAGTATAAATATTCAATTCTAAAAACACATTATAAATATTCAATTCTAAAAACATATTACAAATATTCAATTCTTAAAACACATAACAAATATTTAATGGTAAAAACACATTCCAAATATTCAATTCTAAAAACACAGTATAAATATTCAATTCTAAAAACACATTATAAATATTCAATTCTAAAAACATATTGTAAATATTTAATTCTAAAAACACATTATAAATATTCAATTCTAAAAACACATTACAAATATTCAATTCTGAAAACATATTGTAAATATTCAATTCTAAAAACACATTATAAATATTCAATTCTAAAAACACATTACAAATATTCAATTCTAAAAACACATTACAAATATTCAATTCTGAAAACATATTGTAAATATTCAATTCTAAAAACACATTACAAATATTCAATTCTAAAAACACATTATAAATATTCAATTCTAAAAACACATTACAAATATTCAATTCTGAAAACATATTGTAAATATTCAATTCTAAAAACACATTATAAATATTCAATTCTAAAAACATATTATAAATATTCAATTCTAAAAACACATTACAAATATTCAATTCTAAAAACACATTACAAATATTCAATTCTGAAAACACATTATAAATATTCAATTCTAAAAACACATTACAAATATTCAATTCTGAAAACACATTACAAATATTCAATTCTAAAAACACATTACAAATATTCAATTCTAAAAACACATTACAAATATTCAATTCTAAAAACACATTATAAATATTCAATTCTAAAAACACATTACAAATATTCAATTCTAAAAATACATTACAAATATTCAATTCTAAAAACACAGTATAAATATTCAATTCTAAAAACACATTATAAATATTCAATTCTAAAAACATATTATAAATATTCAATTCTAAAAACACATTATAAATATTCAATTCTAAAAACACATTATAAATATTCAATTCTAAAAACACATTACAAATATTCAATTCTAAAAACACATTACAAATATTCAATTCTGAAAACACATTATAAATATTCAATTCTAAAAACACATTACAAATATTCAATTCTGAAAACACATTACAAATATTCAATTCTAAAAACACATTACAAATATTCAATTCTAAAAACACATTACAAATATTCAATTCTAAAAACACATTATAAATATTCAATTCTAAAAACACATTACAAATATTCAATTCTGAAAACATATTGTAAATATTCAATTCTAAAAACACATTACAAATATTCAATTCTAAAAACATATTATAAATATTCAATTCTAAATACACATTACAAATATTCAATTCTAAAAACACATTACAAATATTAAATTCTGAAAACATATTGTAAATATTCAATTCTAAAAACACATTATAAATATTCAATTCTAAAAACACATTACAAATATTCAATTCTAAAAACACATTATAAATATTCAATTCTAAAAACACATTACAAATATTCAATTCTAAAAACACATTACAAATATTCAATTCTAAAAACATATTGTAAATATTCAATTCTAAAAACACATTACAAATATTCAATTCTAAAAACACATTATAAATATTCAATTCTAAAAACACAGTATAAATATTCAATTCTAAAAACACATTACAAATATTCAATTCTAAAAACACATTATAAATATTCAATTCTAAAAACACAGTATAAATATTCAATTCTAAAAACACATTATAAATATTCAATTCTAAAAACACATTATAAATATTCAATTCTAAAAACACATTATAAATATTCAATTCTAAAAACACATTACAAATATTCAATTCTAAAAACACATTATAAATATTCAATTCTAAAAACACATTATAAATATTCAATTCTAAAAACACATTATAAATATTCAATTCTAAAAACACAGTATAAATATTCAATTCTAAAAACACATTACAAATATTCAATTCAAAAACACATTATAAATATTCAATTCTAAAAACACATTATAAATATTCAATTCTAAAAACACATTACAAATATTCAATTCTAAAAACACATTATAAATATTCAATTCTAAAAACACATTACAAATATTCAATTCTAAAAACACATTATAAATATTCAATTCTTAAAACACATTATAAATATTCAATTCTAAAAACACATTATAAATATTCAATTCTAAAAACACATTACAAATATTCAATTCTAAAAACACATTACAAATATTCAATTCTAAAAACACATTACAAATATTCAATTCTAAAAATACATTACAAATATTCAATTCTAAAAATACATTACAAATATTCAATTCTAAAAACATATTGTAAATATTCAATTCTAAAAACACATTATAAATATTCAATTCTAAAAACACATTATAAATATTCAATTCTAAAAACACATTACAAATATTCAATTCTAAAAACACATTACAAATATTCAATTCTAAAAACACATTACAAATATTCAATTCTAAAAACACATTACAAATATTCAATTCTAAAAACACATTACAAATATTCAATTCTAAAAACACATTATAAATATTCAATTCTAAAAACACATTACAAATATTCAATTCTAAAAACACATTACAAATATTCAATTCTAAAACTACATTACAAATATTCAATTCTAAAAACACATTACAAATATTCAATTCTAAAAACACATTACAAATATTCAATTCTAAAAACACATTACAAATATTCAATTCTAAAAACACATTATAAATATTCAATTCTAAAAACACATTACAAATATTCAATTCTAAAAACACATTACAAATATTCAATTCTGAAAACATATTGTAAATATTCAATTCTAAAAACACATTATAAATATTCAATTCTAAAAACACATTATAAATATTCAATTCTAAAAACACATTACAAATATTCAATTCTGAAAACATATTGTAAATATTCAATTCTAAAAACACATTATAAATATTCAATTCTAAAAACACATTACAAATATTCAATTCTGAAAACATATTGTAAATATTCAATTCTAAAAACACATTATAAATATTCAATTCTAAAAACACATTACAAATATTCAATTCTAAAAACA
The DNA here is from genome assembly GCF_053919585.1 of Euprymna scolopes. Taxonomy (NCBI): domain Eukaryota; kingdom Metazoa; phylum Mollusca; class Cephalopoda; order Sepiida; family Sepiolidae; genus Euprymna; species Euprymna scolopes. Next base: position 52,840,964 of record NC_136521.1, read on the forward strand.
CATTATAAATATTCAATTCTATAAACACATTACAAATATTCAATTCTAAAAACACATTACAAATATTCAATTCTGAAAACATATTGTAAATATTCAATTCTAAAAACACATTATAAATATTCAATTCTAAAAACACATTATAAATATTCAATTCTAAAAACACATTACAAATATTCAATTCTAAAAACATATTGTAAATATTCAATTCTAAAAACACATTATAAATATTCCATTCTAAAAACACATTACAAATATTCAATTCTGAAAACATATTGTAAATATTCAATTCTAAAAACACATTATAAATATTCAATTCTAAAAACACATTACAAATATTCAATTCTAAAAACACATTACAAATATTCAATTCTGAAAACATATTGTAAATATTCAATTCTAAAAACACATTATAAATATTCAATTCTAAAAACACATTACAAATATTCAATTCTGAAAACATATTGTAAATATTCAATTCTAAAAACACATTATAAATATTCAATTCTAAAAACACATTATAAATATTCAATTCTAAAAACACATTACAAATATTCAATTCTAAAAACACATTACAAATATTCAATTCTAAAAATACATAACAAATATTCAATTCTAAAAACACATTATAAATATTCAATTCTAAAAACACATTACAAATATTCAATTCTAAAAACACATTACAAATATTCAATTCTGAAAACACATTATAAATATTCAATTCTAAAAATACATTATAAATATTCAATTCTAAAAACACATTACAAATATTCAATTCTAAAAACACATTACAAATATTCAATTCTAAAAATACATTATAAATATTCAATTCTAAAAACACATTATAAATATTCAATTCTAAAAACACATTACAAATATTCAATTCTAAAAACATATTACAAATATTCAATTCTAAAAACACAGTATAAATATTCAATTCTAAAAACACATTACAAATATTCAATTCTAAAAACACATTACAAATATTCAATTCTAAACACACATTACAAATATTCAATTCTAAAAACATATTACAAATATTCAATTCTTAAAACACATAACAAATATTTAATGGTAAAAACACATTCCAAATATTCAATTCTAAAAACACAGTATAAATATTCAATTCTAAAAACACATTATAAATATTCAATTCTAAAAACATATTACAAATATTCAATTCTTAAAACACATAACAAATATTTAATGGTAAAAACACATTCCAAATATTCAATTCTAAAAACACAGTATAAATATTCAATTCTAAAAACACATTATAAATATTCAATTCTAAAAACATATTGTAAATATTTAATTCTAAAAACACATTATAAATATTCAATTCTAAAAACACATTACAAATATTCAATTCTGAAAACATATTGTAAATATTCAATTCTAAAAACACATTATAAATATTCAATTCTAAAAACACATTACAAATATTCAATTCTAAAAACACATTACAAATATTCAATTCTGAAAACATATTGTAAATATTCAATTCTAAAAACACATTACAAATATTCAATTCTAAAAACACATTATAAATATTCAATTCTAAAAACACATTACAAATATTCAATTCTGAAAACATATTGTAAATATTCAATTCTAAAAACACATTATAAATATTCAATTCTAAAAACATATTATAAATATTCAATTCTAAAAACACATTACAAATATTCAATTCTAAAAACACATTACAAATATTCAATTCTGAAAACACATTATAAATATTCAATTCTAAAAACACATTACAAATATTCAATTCTGAAAACACATTACAAATATTCAATTCTAAAAACACATTACAAATATTCAATTCTAAAAACACATTACAAATATTCAATTCTAAAAACACATTACAAATATTCAATTCTAAAAACACAGTATAAATATTCAATTCTAAAAACACATTATAAATATTCAATTCTAAAAACATATTATAAATATTCAATTCTAAAAACACATTATAAATATTCAATTCTAAAAACACATTATAAATATTCAATTCTAAAAACACATTACAAATATTCAATTCTAAAAACACATTACAAATATTCAATTCTGAAAACACATTATAAATATTCAATTCTAAAAACACATTACAAATATTCAATTCTGAAAACACATTACAAATATTCAATTCTAAAAACACATTACAAATATTCAATTCTAAAAACACATTACAAATATTCAATTCTGAAAACACATTATAAATATTCAATTCTAAAAACACATTACAAATATTCAATTCTGAAAACATATTGTAAATATTCAATTCTAAAAACACATTACAAATATTCAATTCTAAAAACATATTATAAATATTCAATTCTTAATACACATTACAAATATTCAATTCTAAAAACACATTACAAATATTAAATTCTGAAAACATATTGTAAATATTCAATTCTAAAAACACATTATAAATATTCAATTCTAAAAACACATTACAAATATTCAATTCTAAAAACACATTATAAATATTCAATTCTAAAAACACATTACAAATATTCAATTCTAAAAACACATTACAAATATTCAATTCTAAAAACATATTGTAAATATTCAATTCTAAAAACACATTATAAATATTCAATTCTAAAAACACATTACAAATATTCAATTCTAAAAACACATTACAAATATTCAATTCTGAAAACATATTGTAAATATTCAATTCTAAAAACACATTATAAATATTCAATTCTAAAAACACATTACAAATATTCAATTCTGAAAACATATTGTAAATATTCAATTCTAAAAACACATTATAAATATTCAATTCTAAAAACACATTATAAATATTCAATTCTAAAAACACATTACAAATATTCAATTCTAAAAACACATTACAAATATTCAATTCTAAAAATACATAACAAATATTCAATTCTAAAAACACATTATAAATATTCAATTCTAAAAACACATTACAAATATTCAATTCTAAAAACACATTACAAATATTCAATTCTGAAAACACATTATAAATATTCAATTCTAAAAATACATTATAAATATTCAATTCTAAAAACACATTACAAATATTCAATTCTAAAAACACATTACAAATATTCAATTCTAAAAATACATTATAAATATTCAATTCTAAAAACACATTATAAATATTCAATTCTAAAAACACATTACAAATATTCAATTCTAAAAACATATTACAAATATTCAATTCTAAAAACACAGTATAAATATTCAATTCTAAAAACACATTACAAATATTCAATTCTAAAAACACATTACAAATATTCAATTCTAAACACACATTACAAATATTCAATTCTAAAAACATATTACAAATATTCAATTCTTAAAACACATAACAAATATTTAATGGTAAAAACACATTCCAAATATTCAATTCTAAAAACACAGTATAAATATTCAATTCTAAAAACACATTATAAATATTCAATTCTAAAAACATATTACAAATATTCAATTCTTAAAACACATAACAAATATTTAATGGTAAAAACACATTCCAAATATTCAATTCTAAAAACACAGTATAAATATTCAATTCTAAAAACACATTATAAATATTCAATTCTAAAAACATATTGTAAATATTTAATTCTAAAAACACATTATAAATATTCAATTCTAAAAACACATTACAAATATTCAATTCTGAAAACATATTGTAAATATTCAATTCTAAAAACACATTATAAATATTCAATTCTAAAAACACATTACAAATATTCAATTCTAAAAACACATTACAAATATTCAATTCTGAAAACATATTGTAAATATTCAATTCTAAAAACACATTACAAATATTCAATTCTAAAAACACATTATAAATATTCAATTCTAAAAACACATTACAAATATTCAATTCTGAAAACATATTGTAAATATTCAATTCTAAAAACACATTATAAATATTCAATTCTAAAAACATATTATAAATATTCAATTCTAAAAACACATTACAAATATTCAATTCTAAAAACACATTACAAATATTCAATTCTGAAAACACATTATAAATATTCAATTCTAAAAACACATTACAAATATTCAATTCTGAAAACACATTACAAATATTCAATTCTAAAAACACATTACAAATATTCAATTCTAAAAACACATTACAAATATTCAATTCTAAAAACACATTACAAATATTCAATTCTAAAAACACAGTATAAATATTCAATTCTAAAAACACATTATAAATATTCAATTCTAAAAACATATTATAAATATTCAATTCTAAAAACACATTATAAATATTCAATTCTAAAAACACATTATAAATATTCAATTCTAAAAACACATTACAAATATTCAATTCTAAAAACACATTACAAATATTCAATTCTGAAAACACATTATAAATATTCAATTCTAAAAACACATTACAAATATTCAATTCTGAAAACACATTACAAATATTCAATTCTAAAAACACATTACAAATATTCAATTCTAAAAACACATTACAAATATTCAATTCTGAAAACACATTATAAATATTCAATTCTAAAAACACATTACAAATATTCAATTCTGAAAACATATTGTAAATATTCAATTCTAAAAACACATTACAAATATTCAATTCTAAAAACATATTATAAATATTCAATTCTTAATACACATTACAAATATTCAATTCTAAAAACACATTACAAATATTAAATTCTGAAAACATATTGTAAATATTCAATTCTAAAAACACATTATAAATATTCAATTCTAAAAACACATTACAAATATTCAATTCTAAAAACACATTATAAATATTCAATTCTAAAAACACATTACAAATATTCAATTCTAAAAACACATTACAAATATTCAATTCTAAAAACATATTGTAAATATTCAATTCTAAAAACACATTACAAATATTCAATTCTAAAAACACATTATAAATATTCAATTCTAAAAACACAGTATAAATATTCAATTCTAAAAACACATTACAAATATTCAATTCTAAAAACACATTATAAATATTCAATTCTAAAAACACAGTATAAATATTCAATTCTAAAAACACATTATAAATATTCAATTCTAAAAACACATTATAAATATTCAATTCTAAAAACACATTACAAATATTCAATTCTAAAAACACATTATAAATATTCAATTCTAAAAACACATTATAAATATTCAATTCTAAAAACACATTATAAATATTCAATTCTAAAAACACAGTATAAATATTCAATTCTAAAAACACATTACAAATATTAAATTCAAAAACACATTATAAATATTCAATTCTAAAAACACATTATAAATATTCAATTCTAAAAACACATTACAAATATTCAATTCTAAAAACACATTATAAATATTCAATTCTAAAAACACATTACAAATATTCAATTCTAAAAACACATTATAAATATTCAATTCTTAAAACACATTATAAATATTCAATTCTAAAAACACATTATAAATATTCAATTCTAAAAACACATTACAAATATTCAATTCTAAAAACACATTACAAATATTCAATTCTAAAAACACATTACAAATATTCAATTCTAAAAATACATTACAAATATTCAATTCTAAAAATACATTACAAATATTCAATTCTAAAAACATATTGTAAATATTCAATTCTAAAAACACATTATAAATATTCAATTCTAAAAACACATTATAAATATTCAATTCTAAAAACACATTACAAATATTCAATTCTAAAAACACATTACAAATATTCAATTCTAAAAACACATTACAAATATTCAATTCTAAAAACACATTACAAATATTCAATTCTAAAAACACATTACAAATATTCAATTCTAAAAACACATTATAAATATTCAATTCTAAAAACACATTACAAATATTCAATTCTAAAAACACATTACAAATATTCAATTCTAAAACTACATTACAAATATTCAATTCTAAAAACACATTACAAATATTCAATTCTAAAAACACATTACAAATATTCAATTCTAAAAACACATTACAAATATTCAATTCTAAAAACACATTATAAATATTCAATTCTAAAAACACATTACAAATATTCAATTCTAAAAACACATTACAAATATTCAATTCTGAAAACATATTGTAAATATTCAATTCTAAAAACACATTATAAATATTCAATTCTAAAAACACATTATAAATATTCAATTCTAAAAACACATTACAAATATTCAATTCTGAAAACATATTGTAAATATTCAATTCTAAAAACACATTATAAATATTCAATTCTAAAAACACATTACAAATATTCAATTCTGAAAACATATTGTAAATATTCAATTCTAAAAACACATTATAAATATTCAATTCTAAAAACACATTACAAATATTCAATTCTAAAAACACATTACAAATATTCAATTCTGAAAACATATTGTAAATATTCAATTCTAAAAACATATTGTAAATATTCAATTCTAAAAACACATTACAAATATTCAATTCTAAAAACACATTACAAATATTCAATTCTAAAAACACATTATAAATATTCAATTCTAAAAATACATTACAAATATTCAATTCTAAAAATACATTATAAATATTCAATTCTAAAAACACATTACAAATATTCAATTCTAGATACACATTATAAATATTCAATTCTAAAAACACATTACAAATATTCAATTCTAAAAACACATTACAAATATTCAATTCTAAAAACACATTACAAATATTCAATTCTAAAAACACATTATAAATATTCAATTCTAAAAACACATTACAAATATTCAATTCTAAAAACACATTACAAATATTCAATTCTAAAAACACATTACAAATATTCAATTCTAAAAACACATTACAAATATTCAATTCTAAAAACACATTACAAATATTCAATTCTAAAAACACATTACAAATATTCAATTCTAAAAACACATTATAAATATTCAATTCTAAAAACACATTACAAATATTCAATTCTAAAAACACATTACAAATATTCAATTCTGAAAACATATTGTAAATATTCAATTCTAAAAACACATTATAAATATTCAATTCTAAAAACACATTATAAATATTCAATTCTAAAAACACATTACAAATATTCAATTCTGAAAACATATTGTAAATATTCAATTCTAAAAACACATTATAAATATTCCATTCTAAAAACACATTACAAATATTCAATTCTGAAAACATATTGTAAATATTCAATTCTAAAAACACATTATAAATATTCAATTCTAAAAACACATTACAAATATTCAATTCTAAAAACACATTACAAATATTCAATTCTGAAAACATATTGTAAATATTCAATTCTAAAAACACATTATAAATATTCAATTCTAAAAACACATTACAAATATTCAATTCTGAAAACATATTGTAAATATTCAATTCTAAAAACACATTATAAATATTCAATTCTAAAAACACATTATAAATATTCAATTCTAAAAACACATTACAAATATTCAATTCTAAAAACACATTACAAATATTCAATTCTAAAAATACATAACAAATATTCAATTCTAAAAACACATTATAAATATTCAATTCTAAAAACACATTACAAATATTCAATTCTAAAAACACATTACAAATATTCAATTCTGAAAACACATTATAAATATTCAATTCTGAAAACACATTATAAATATTCAATTCTAAAAACACATTACAAATATTCAATTCTGAAAACATATTACAAATATTCAATTCTAAAAACACATTACAAATATTCAATTCTAAAAACACATTACAAATATTCAATTCTAAAAACACATTACAAATATTCAATTCTAAAAACACATTATAAATATTCAATTCTAAATACACATTACAAATATTCAATTCTAAAAACATATTACAAATATTCAATTCTAAAAACACATTATAAATATTCAATTCTAAAAACACATTACAAATATTCAATTCTAAAAACACATTACAAATATTCAATTCTAAAAACACATTACAAATATTCAATTCTAAAAACACATTACAAATATTCAATTCTAAAAATACATAACAAATATTCAATTCTAAAAATACATTATAAATATTCAATTCTAAAAACACATTACAAATATTCAATTCTAAAAACACATTACAAATATTCAATTCTAAAAATACATAACAAATATTCAATTCTAAAAATACATTATAAATATTCAATTCTAAAAACACATTATAAATATTCAATTCTAAAAACACATTACAAATATTCAATTCTAAAAACACATTACAAATATTCAATTCTAAAAACACATTACAAATATTCAATTCTAAAAACACATTACAAATATTCAATTCTAAAAACACATTACAAATATTCAATTCTGAAAACACATTATAAATATTCAATTCTGAAAACACATTATAAATATTCAATTCTAAAAACACATTACAAATATTCAATTCTGAAAACATATTACAAATATTCAATTCTAAAAACACATTACAAATATTCAATTCTAAAAACACATTACAAATATTCAATTCTAAAAACACATTACAAATATTCAATTCTAAAAACACATTACAAATATTCAATTCTAAAAACACATTACAAATATTCAATTCTGAAAACACATTATAAATATTCAATTCTAAAAACACATTACAAATATTCAATTCTAAAAACACATTACAAATATTCAATTCTGAAAACATATTACAAATATTCAATTCTAAAAACACATTACAAATATTCAATTCTAAAAACACATTACAAATATTCAATTCTAAAAACACATTACAAATATTCAATTCTGAAAACACATTATAAATATTCAATTCTGAAAACACATTACAAATATTCAATTCTAAAAACACATTACAAATATTCAATTCTAAAAACACATTACAAATATTCAATTCTAAAAACACATTACAAATATTCAATTCTAAAAACACATTACAAATATTCAATTCTAAAAACACATTATAAATATTCAATTCTGAAAACACATTATAAATATTCAATTCTAAAAACACATTACAAATATTCAATTCTGAAAACATATTACAAATATTCAATTCTAAAAACACATTACAAATATTCAATTCTAAAAACACATTACAAATATTCAATTCTAAAAACACATTACAAATATTCAATTCTGAAAACATATTACAAATATTCAATTCTAAAAACACATTATAAATATTCAATTCTAAAAACACATTACAAATATTCAATTCTAAAAACACATTACAAATATTCAATTCTGAAAACATATTACAAATATTCAATTCTAAAAACACATTACAAATATTCAATTCTAAAAACACATTACAAATATTCAATTCTAAAAACACATTACAAATATTCAATTCTGAAAACACATTATAAATATTCAATTCTGAAAACACATTACAAATATTCAATTCTAAAAACACATTACAAATATTCAATTCTAAAAACACATTACAAATATTCAATTCTAAAAACACATTACAAATATTCAATTCTAAAAACACATTACAAATATTCAATTCTAAAAACACATTATAAATATTCAATTCTGAAAACACATTATAAATATTCAATTCTAAAAACACATTACAAATATTCAATTCTGAAAACATATTACAAATATTCAATTCTAAAAACACATTACAAATATTCAATTCTAAAAACACATTACAAATATTCAATTCTAAAAACACATTACAAATATTCAATTCTAAAAACACATTACAAATATTCAATTCTAAAAACACATTACAAATATTCAATTCTGAAAACACATTATAAATATTCAATTCTGAAAACACATTACAAATATTCAATTCTAAAAACACATTACAAATATTCAATTCTAAAAACACATTACAAATATTCAATTCTAAACCTCGTTACAAATATTTAATTCTGAAAACACATTACAATTATTCAATTCTAAAAACACATTACAAATATTCAATTCTAAATCACATTACAAATATTCAATTCTTAAATCACATTACAAATATTTAATTCTAAAAAACGTTACAAATATTCAATTCTAAAGACACGTTACAAATATTCAATTCTAAAACCCTTAACATTCTCTTATTTCATTTTCCATTTCATATTGACTTATTTCATTACATTGTTTGTCCTTTCCTATTGTAGCACAAAAGTTGTTTAAAATTAGATAATTTTACTTGAACATTGTTCGTCGTGAGTTTTGCCATTTTTAAATAGAGAAAACTTTCATGATCAGTTTGTTTCATATTTTATTACAGAAATAATGTTTTTTTTGTGAAAAAATTGGACTTTTCAAATTATCTTATGATGTATTATTGCTATTTATATTTATTTATTTACTAGCGTTTTGCCATTTATAATTTTTACTAGATTAATACGAAGCAAGTCAAACAATTGTACAGAGTCCACCCTAATTCTTATCTAAGCAACGTTTTTATGTGATAATAGGTAAATTTCAGGATAAGTTTCTTATCTATTTCACAGAAACAGAACCGTACTATTTTTGTATGTAAAACGTTGAGGATTAAAAAAAATTATCTTGATTTATTTACTAGTAGCAGGAATACCCGGCGTTGCACAGGGTGGAGAGGGCTGTTATACTAATGATATGTAACAACCCACTAAAAAATCCAAACAAATTTTGTTTAAATCAAAATAACAGCAAGCACCCGGTCGAACGCCAATAATAAAATACAATAAAATAAAAGAATAAATGCAGTAGGCACGCTTGAATCTGTAACGCGAAAGAGGAAAATGAGGTGGAAAAAAAAAGCTAACGCGTTAGCTGCCACGTTCACGACGATACATGACGTCACGACGGGTTGGAATAACGTATTTCTAAACGTACATTGAGATTGCTAGGCGTATGACTTGCAAAAATATCGTCGCAAAAAAATGTGATTCCTCCTTGCAAAAAGGGGCCCAGTTGATCAGCACATAATTAATCTTTTTAGCCAATGTTTAGATATTTTTATCAGAGAGATTGATCTTTATAACGATACCAATTTTGTTATGGTTCGATACGTCTGTCAAAAGTTTTTGGCAGACATACAAAGACACACAGACACCCACACACATTCAAACTAACACATATTTTCCCTTTTATATAATATAATTTTTGTTATGATTTTTTCTTTGTTATACAGTTTTAGTTTGATACATAATTCACTTTTATTATTTTTCATTTTTTTTCCTACAAGCAGAAAACTTCCCTATCTGAACAATGTTTTCCAAAGTTGCTAATCTAATTTATTAAATAATAGCCTGGGTGCCCGGCGTTGCCCGGCGTTGCCTGGGTGTTTGGAAGTGTGTGTTGAGCAAAAAAAAGTGGTAGTAGGCAGGCAGGCATGCAGGTAGGCTCGAAACCGTGACGCGAAGGTGGAAAAGAAAGAGAAATAAAATGTGACGCCTTACCGCTACTCCATGACGTGACCGGAAGTCTAAAGCGTTCAAATTTAACGTAGTCATTACAGAAATAGCGTTGTTATTAAACCTCCCACAAAAGCAAATTAGACAACAATGTCGTGTATAATGTGGGAGGATAACCAGCCCCCACCCCCCCCAAAAAAGGGACCACTCTGGCAGTATCCAAATAAATAGTAATTGCCTCAGTATGAAGGTTTTCCCTTACATTGACCAATGACCAATTACAGAACAGATACTACCCAGCCCGAAGGTCAGGCGGTTGCGTTCCAATAGTTTCGCTTTATTTGTTGGTTGGTTGGTTTGTTGGTTGTTTTTCTTTTGTTTTACGGCATATCAACCCTTTCCAGATTATTTAATGTCGAATCCAGTGATTTGGAAGAAGAATTTTTTAATAGAGTACATTTGTTTTGTTTTTTTTGTTTTTTTAGTCGGTTTCTATTTAAACCATAGTTGAGACCCTAACAGGTACTACCATTCCGGGTCAGAGTGGATCTGGGAGCAAAGGCAATTAAAGGGTGGATACACACTCTCCAAAGCCCGCAAGCTGCGGCCTCACCATCGGATATAGTTTTAGGTCATGTCCAGGACAGGGAACCCGCTGGAATACTTCGTTTGATAATAGCTCAAGAACATCACTAACATGACCTCTCACAACACCAAAGCCAGCCTGATTGTCGCCATCCGATATAGTTCAAGGACCTCGCTTTATTTGTACGAAAAAGACAAACAAACACTGGAGACAACGGCACGGTGGGGATTTTGTTTAACTCGTTAAAAAAACCCAGATAGAAACAATGTCCGTTTGCGAATGCGAGATATTACGATCTGGGAAGTATATTAAAACTTCTCGCGGAATATAAGCGACGCTAGTAGCCCGATGCAAAAAGCCTTTCTTGGACATACGCAAACGTTCGTGCCTATTTTACCTTTTATATATATTAGATATCAATATTTTTTTCAGTTTAGAATTCTTTACAAGCTTTAGAACTAAGTGCAGAAACAGCCACATTTTTACATAGAGAACAGAGTTTATCTTTCTTTCTTCTTCTATCTATCTATCTTCTTCTTCTTCTATATAAATAAAATGAACTCATTTTTTCCCGTCTGATTTTGACATTAATAGGATTAAAAATCAAGATATTTCATGCAAATATAATATGCACAAACGGCAGAACAATATCTGAGGTGTGTTATAGGCTTATTATTTCTCAAATTCCTCGATAATCTTAGATTTCTATACTTTTTCTGCTGAGAAGTCACGGCCAAAATCGGTTAAGATTAATGAAAGTGGTAAAATATTTTCTCTCTAATAAATTCCTCCTCCCCCTGCCACCACTTAACACCGTTTGGGGATCGTTCACAAGGAACAGTTGAGAAGAGAACACCGGTTTGGCTTCGTAGTTCTTTCATGTGAAGTTATTTAAAATCACTAAACTAAGCTGCAATGCTCCGTGGCGTAGTGGTTAGCGTGCTGGACAATTCACATTATATTTTCACGTTCGCGCCGACCTACCGTAGTCGTTTTTTTTTTTTTTTGCCTAAACAACTGGAATGGACTTTTCTTGGTGGCCGAACTGTTAACGTTGCAGATGTTTTTGTTTTTTTTCACACTTTATTTTCCTACTTTTACTCATGACTCCGGGTTTGATCCTTCCTACTTACCTACCATAACATTTTTTAAAACTCCCCCCCCCGTCCCGGAAACAAACACTCGGGCAACGCCGGGTACCCCCGCTAGTTAATGATAATGTACTTTTCTAGTTTACAAAAACAGATATTTCCTTTTCTTTTGTTCTATTCAAACTTAGAACTTCTAAATTATATTATCCAACCAATAGTTGTATGGTTGTGTTCTTTTTAAATACATAATCTTTTTCGTCCAGGATGAGAGTTCATATAGAAACGTTGTTTTAATTTGAAATAAAATACGCATCAAGTGCGCTTGAAAGCCAAATCACAATGTAATATTAGAAAAATAAACAAATATTTCACTTGTTTTAAATTTATCACAAATATATTTCAGAGGTATACTCCATCTTCAGTGTGTTGTTTTTTTTTTCTTTTTTCCTTTTTTTTCTTCCTTGCAAATTTGGAGAAAGAAGTCTATTTGTAAAGAGCTGCGCGTTGTTTCTAGCGGTTGTATTTTGAAATGCTTGAACTGTGCGTAGGCAACGCGAGAATAACGTCAAGGATGAGAGTTCCGTATAGAAACGTTATTTACAACAATTATTAATTTACATTATTATATTACGTTTTATTTGCCTTTCAAGCTCACTTGATGCGTATTTTATTTTATGTAATCTTTTTACATGTACTTTAATTTTTGCTTTTTTGTCAATTTTGATTTAATAGAAAGTTATATTTCACAAAATTGAAATAACAAACACAATTATTACAAACAAAGAACTTTCTCCTTCAGTTACATTTTTATTTTGTCTCATTTAGTGCAATGTGTAATAATCGTTTTTATCAATTTCATGATGCTTTTCTTTGTGATTTTTATATGAGTAAGAAAAATCAATACTAGCAAACAAAGAACTTAATTACTATAACAACAATGTGTACGAAATGTTTGAAAAAAAAATTCGATCCCTCGACAAAAGGAAGGTGGACCTGTAAATTCACCCTTGTCCGTTCGTCTGTCCACACTTTTCTCAAAAACTACGCCTCGGAATTTTTTTAAATTTTGCACAAACATTAAACATGATATGAGTAAAAAGTAACAGAACGGATTTTCCGGGAAACTTCGGTTGCCCCCCACCTCTCTCGGGGGTGCCTTTCGGGTTTAAATGGCTAAAATTGACACTTTTGTGCTCATCAAAAAATTGGTGACTCGGATTTTTATAAAACTTTCTGAAAAGTTGCAAGTAACTGATTTCTATATAATTATTATTTGTCTATACTTCGCAATAACCCTTGGGTGTGCTTCAGGGGCTCTTTTAGGGCTAATAAAAAGACTCCATTTTGAGACTATTTTACTATATTTGTCCAAAGTTTTCTGTGTATGTCTATTTAGCAGTTTTGCATGGTGTTGAACTCAAATTTAAATATGTTAAGGCCTTATCAAAGTGTTCTATTTACTAATTAGTTATAGTTATTAATTCTAATTTGTGTATACATACTTATGAAAATAACCTAAACAAATTACAAACTATTATGCATGTTTGTATATACGAAACTAAACTAAGCTTACCCCCCCCCAAAAAAAACCCAAAAGACCGATCGATCGGTTCTCTAACTAAACAATGGATTAGAATTGAAAACCATACATAATTCAATTCTGTTAGCTATTATAATCAAACTTATTAATTATTACAATCATATTGTTTTAAAATCATACAATTAAAAAAATAAATGAATTAATTAAATTGTTGGTACGAATAGTTGGGTTTAATGACTTTGTTTGATAAAAATTCAATATGGCGTAATGGAAAAATGAAAAGGTATTCTGCAACTTCTCTTCCAATTTTCGGATTTTAATCATGTCAAATCACATTTCAATTCCTTTTGACGGATTGATTGTTGCTATTTCTTCTGATGAGTTAAGGGAATAATAGATTCACTGATTGATATAATAATTAAGTGATTGATTTTGCGCTACGAAACAGATACTGTCAAGAATTGTATAAGGCAACTAAATTAAAGGAATAAATTATAAGATGGTCAACATCATGAATTTTGGAATATAACTTTTTGTCATTTATTCTCCATAGTGTTGTGTAATTACATTGAGCTTCTTAAATAAGGATTGATATATATTATAAGAAAATATATTTCTACAGAAATATATATATACAAATATATATATATATATGTCTCTATATATAAATATATATATATATATGTCTATAAAAGTAAAAGTGTCTGTCTGTCTGTGTACATTTCCCTACACAATAACTCTGTCAATTTTCAGTTTAAAAACTCGAAATTTTATATAGAGGATACAGAGATTTTATATACAGGGTACTTGGACACAGATCTAACTTAATAACTTCATTTTAGCCCAAAACAATAAAGATAAAGGGGTCATAATAGGGATCAAATTTTAAAATATTGACCCCTGCAGTCTCTACAAAATTGCTTAGACAATTTCTAGTCTAAACATTTGGAATTATACAGAAAGGGTATTCAGAGATAGGGCAAGCTTTTTAAGCGGTTTGGGTCGAAAATTTGAGCTACAAATATATAAATCTGTGTATGTATGTTTGCATGTCTGCCTTAGACTTTCGACAGAGGAGGCGGATTTTCAATTTTTTTTACCCCTATTATGACCCCCTCAACATTTATTGTTTTAGGCTCCAATCAAGTTATTAACTTAGATCCATGTCCAAGGAATCTATATCTAAAATTTCAAGTGTTTAGGTGAAAAATTGGCGGAGGAGTTTGGTAAAAGGTCAAATCGTTGAACTTTGACCCCTTAACAACCAAATCTCTGGCCGAAAACGGATTAAAAAGATTTTCCAAAATCTCAGTACCCTGTATATCAAATTTCGAGTATGTAGACTGAAAATTGACAGCGTTATTGTGTAAGGAATTGTATACAAACACACAGACATACAGACACATACCCACAGACACACAGACACATACCCACAGACACACAGACACATTCACTTTTATATATGTATTAGCATTTCAGCCCGACGTTGTCCGGATGTGTACGTTGAGCAAAAAAAAAAAAAAAGTGCTAATTTGAAGGCAGGCTCGAACCCGTACCGCGAAGGAGGAAAAAAACGGGGAAAACATGACGTCTTTGCTGTTACGACCACCGCCAAACCGACAGCGAGGTACGTTTTAATTAAGGCGAGACAATCGAAAAGAGACGATGACCTTCAAAAATACCGGTAAAAAAAGCAATCCCCTGTAGAAAAGTGCCCAGTTTAAGGTGAAGATATTACTGCTTTTATCCAAATTTTCGATATTTGTCGTCAGAAAGGTCGACCTTCAAAACGATGCTGATCTTGTAAAAATCCGTCGCCTCCGTGGCAAGTTTTAGGAAGACATGCAAACACACATACATACATACATTTTTATATTGGTAACTAAAAACTTTCGACCCAAACCGATTAAAAAGCTTGCTATCTCTGAATACACTTTATGTAAATTTTCAAATGTTTAGACCAGAAATTGTCTGAGTAATTTGGAAGAGACCGCAGGGGTCAATATTTTTAAATTTGACCCCTATTATGACCCTTAAACATTTATTGTTTGGGGCTCAAATGAAGTTATAAAGTTAGATCCATGCCCACGGAACCTATATCTAAAATTTCAAGTGTTTAGATCCAAAATTGTCAGATGAGTTTGGTAGAGTTCTCCAAGGTTAAGTCGTTGAACTTTGACCCCTTAACAGACAAATTTCTGGCCGAAAACGAATCACAAACTTTTTCCCAAATCTTAGTACCCTGAATCTCAAATTTCGAGTCCGTAGATTGTAAAATGACAGAGTTATAACGTAAGGAAATGTACACAGACACACAGGCAGACACACAGACACACAGACACGTTCACTTATATATATATATATATATATATATATATATATATATATATATATATATATATATAACTACTTAATTTACTCACATAAAATTAATATACGAAAGTATAGATTTATGCGTAAACTTTAAGTATTTACTTCAAAAGTACTCAATACGTAGGAAGAGCTAGTTAGTAAGTAATAAAATATATATGGCGATTAAGCTACACTGAACATTCCGCGTTTCATCCACTCTGGGACTCTTCAGGCTTATGCGCGAATTCTGTGGTTGTTTACCCGGCGTTGCCCGGGTGTTTGGATGTGTATGTTGAGCAAAAAAAAAAAAAAAAAAAAAAGAGGCAGGCTCGAGCCCGTACCGCAAAGGAGGAAAAGAACGGGGTAAAACCTAACGTTTATGCTGTTACGACCACTGCCAAACCAGAAGCGACATTTTTTTAAATTAAGGCTAGACAATCTAAAGGAGAGGATAACTTTAAAAAATATCGGCGAAAAAAGTGACCCCCTTGTAGAAAAATGCCTATTTGAAGGGGAAGATATTCATGTTTTTAGCCAATTTTTCGATATTTGTCGTATGAAAGGTCGAACTTTAAAACGATACTGATCTAGGTAAAATCCGTCGCCTCTATTGAAAGTTTAAGGCAGACATGCAAACAGGCATACACACATACATTTATATATTGGTAACTTAAAATTTTCGACCCAAACTGATGAAAAATCTTGCCCTATATTTGAATACCCTTTTATGTAAAATTTCAAATATTTAGAGCAGAAATTGTCTGAGTAATTTGGAAGAGACCGCAGATGTCAATTTTATTAAAACTTTGACCCTTATTATGACCCCTTAAAATTTATTGTTTTGGGCTCAAATCAAGTTATTAAGTAAGATCCATGTCCAAGGAACCTATATCTAAAAGTTCAAGTGCATAGACCCAATATTGTCGGAGGGGTTTGGTAGAGTTCTTAAAGGTAAAATCGTTGAACTTTGACCCCTTAATCGCCTAATTTCTGGCCAAAAACCGATCACATCGATTTTCCCAAATCTCAGTACCCTGAATCTCCAATTTCGAGTCCGTAGACTAAAAAATTACAGAGTTATTGCGTATGGAAATGTACACAGACACACAGGTTGACACACAGCTACACAGACAAGTTCACTTATATATATATATATATATATATATATATATATATATATATTAAGTAATGTGATTGATAATTTTTATTATATATCTAAATTACAACGAGCACTTTCTCTTTCCTGTATTTTAATTAAACTAGTAATTTCACTGTTACATTGAAATACACTCAGCTCTTTAGACTATTGTTCTAATCTCCTTTAAATATATATATATATATATATATATATATATATATATATATATATATATATATATATATATATATAAGTATATATATAATTATTCTGGTTTAATATTTTCCAGAAGTGAAACGACCAATGAATTGTAACGAGGTTATATATTAGTGATCAATACTGAAGCACTTTTTTTGTTTTACATACGCATTTATATGTCGTTACACATGTATGAGCATGTTTCAGTCAGCCAGGTGATTATATTTCGAAAGAAAAATTGGAAACCAAAAAAAAAAAAAATAAAAAAAATAAAGATTTCCAGCACATTAAAAGTCCGAAGGTTAGTCACGTTATATTATGCCAATACATGTGAATAAGTTAAAAAGAAAGACAAAAAAAGAAGAAAATGAAGAAATAATCTGACGATCTATGAGAAACAGACAAGAAAAAGAAAAATTAATAATAATAAAATTAAAATAATAATAATAAAAATGATATAATAACAAAAATAAAAATCATATACTAATCTTAGTAAAAGGCAAATAGCGTAACGTGTAAAAGCGCGAACTGTCTCTTAGGCGATCCAGTTTCACTCAATAAGATAGTGGCTTGTCCAGCCGTACTGAAAAACTCTGATACAGCAATATAGTTTGTGAATGACTATGCAGTAAGCTTTCGAATATAAGCGTTGTTGCCTGAAAAAGTCTCTAGTTACTAAATACCAGAAGAACGAAACATGCTCATGATTGTGTAGCAACACTTTACTGCTTATGTAAAGACAAACTGAAAGTGAAACTCGCTCTAACCCGGTATTGAGCACTCTTGTATTAGCCTCGTTATAGTTCTCTGGTTAGCTTACCTTTGAAAAATAGCAACCATAAATTACACACACACACACACACACACACACACACACACACACATATATATATATATATATATATATATATATAATTGGAGAGCTTGTAGTTAATTCCGAGACATTTCACGAGTTGTCCAATTCGTCGTCAATATAGTTAGACGTAATTATCAAAAATTGATTTGTGAGGTAAATAAATGGTATTTTATTGACCTCGTTAAAAAGTAAATTGCTTTCTTTGCTAGCGATTTTAATGGCGGTCATAAAGTCCAACCCCCATTTCGCGTCTGTTAGATAAAAACTCCTCCGTCGTTAAATTAATCAATCTCCTTCTTAATTACCTTGTTGACGATGCCTTGTAGGCCAGTGGAATTTACCGCCAGTCTAGGTCAGAATGATTGCGCTCATTGACCCATGTTATATTTTGATTTTTGTACCATGTATGAACTACGAGTTGTAGTGCAAGATATGTAGGGCCTCAACCGCGTTTAACCAGCTTTGCATGACCTGGAGAGACAGCTTTAGCTATTAGTTTTTGGTCTATCAAAACGTTTTCAGGTGGCTGATATATGCCAGAGAGTATTTTTTGAATTTTATTAGTATTGATATATGTTACGAAAAGGACAAAGCCCAGTAAGTAAGAGAGCAAAACTAGATAAGTTTGAAAATTATATTAGGAACAGGCTAGAATCGAACCCAGTAGGCAAGCGTTAAAAGATAACGGATAATTCAAATCCTAGGAATGCAGTCGATTGTTAATTCTTTTAGAAATAACTAAATATTAATTTTGTCAGAGATAGAGCGATTGTCCATTCTTTTAGAAATAACTGGATATTAAATATGTCAGTTAAAAGAATGGACAATAAAAAAGTTTAAAATGTTTTGCAACAAATAGGTTAAACGATACAATTTAATTTACGGATTTTTTGCTTATGAGACGTGTTAGATACTTCTTCAAAAGGCACGAGTAAATTGAAACGTGATAAATTCACGTTGATTGATAACACTTCTGACGTCATAAAGAAAAGAGATTCTCAATATATTGAGACAGGGTTCGAAGTTAGTGACGATCAGATAATCACAGTCACAGTGATAGAGTTTGTTAGAGACGAGAGTTGGACACCGACAGTGGAGCTGATGCCCTTAGAGGCGAAGGGGAGAAAGAGTAGGCCATGTTGTTGAAAAGGCTTGAATCCCTGGCATCATCAATCATCCAGCTGGTATGATAAAGTAATCATCTATTATTTGTAAACTGTCACAAGAACTTTGTATAATCACCTCCAAGTATTGGCTGTCCCCT
Source organism: Euprymna scolopes (assembly GCF_053919585.1). Lineage (NCBI taxonomy): Eukaryota > Metazoa > Mollusca > Cephalopoda > Sepiida > Sepiolidae > Euprymna > Euprymna scolopes. The sequence continues at coordinate 52,861,327 of NC_136521.1, forward strand.
CCTCCATCACCAGTAATGATTCTCCCCCATTGATGTAAAAGAAATGTGTTACACATTCCTTCAATAATGAATTTGTTTCTCTCTCAGGTCTGTTATAAATGTCTCCCTAAGATATAAATGTCATTATCATCATGTTCGTTTACAAAGATGATGATAGACAAAATACAGTTATTGGAATGACGACGGACGAAGACAACGGTTTACAAATAGTAGATGATTCCTCGTTATATGTTGTTTCCAATATGTACCTCGCAACACAACATATAGAGGCAGCTCTGACCTTGAACGTTCAGATCTAAATTTAGATTTTATAACAGAAAGTTTTTGTCCACACTGCTATGCCTCACGCGTCATAAAATTTGGGAGTTCTAAATTCTAAATAAGACCGCAGGTCTAAAATCAGTAAAATGGTTTGCACCAAACTTAGCATGAAGCACCACAAACATGCAAAGCACGTCATACATGTTTTAACGTAAAATAATAAATATAAAAAATCATGAAGATTTCGATTTTGGGATTTTACTCGTACAAGGTAAAAACACTGAAATAGCTCCATTCAACAACTCTGGCTACTTTAGCTGCATTCGACAACTACACCTACTTAACTCCATTCGACAACTACACCTACTTAACTCTATTCGACAACTACACCTACTTAACTCCATTCGACAACTCCGCCTGCTTAGCTCCATTCGACAACTCCACCTACTTAGCTCTATTTGACAACTCTGCCTGCTTAGCTCCATTTGACAACTCCACCTACTTAGCTCTATTTGACAACTCCACCTACTTAACACCATTCGACAACTCCGCCTGCTTAGCTCCATTCGACAACTCTGTCTACTTAGCTCAATTCGACAACTCCGCCTACTTAGATGCATTCAAAAACGACAAAACTGCTTACTTAACTGCATTCGATAACTCCTCTTCTTTTGCTCCATTTGACAACTCTGCCTACTTAACTCCATTCGACAACTTCGCCTACTTAACTCCATTCAACAAATCCACCTACTGACCTCCATTCGACAACTCAGTCTACTTAGCTCCATTCGACAACTCCGGCTACTTAGATGCATTCAAAAACGACAAAACTGCTTACTTTACTGCATTCGACAACTCCTCTTCTTTTGCTCCATTTGACAACTCTGCCTACTTAGCTCCATTCGACAACTTCGCCTACTAAGCTCCATTCGACAACTCCACCTACTTAGCTCCATTCGGCAACTCCGCCTGCTTAGTTCCATTCGACAACTTCGCCTACTTAGCTCCATTCGACAACTTAGCCTACTTAGCTCCATTCAACAACTCTGTCTACTTAGCTCCATTCGACAACTCTGTTTACTTAGCTCCATTCGACAACTCTGTTTACTTAGCTCCATTCGACAACTCTGTTTACTTAGCTCCATTCTACAACTCTGTTTACTTAGCTCCATTCGACAACTCTGTTTACTTAGCTCCATTCGACAACTCTGTTTACTTAACTCCATTCGACAACTCCGCCTGCTTAGATGCATTCGACAACTCTGTTTACTTAGCTCCATTCGACAACTCTGTTTACTTAGCTCCATTCGACAACTCTGTCTACTTAGCTCCATTCGACAACTCTGTTTACTTAGCTCCATTCGACAACTCTGTCTACTTAGCTCCATTCGACAACTCTGTTTACTTAGCTCCATTCGACAACTCTGTCTACTTAGCTCCATTCGACAACTCTGTTTACTTAGCTCCACTCGACAACTCTGTCTACTTAGCTCCATTCGACAACTCTGTTTACTTAGCTCCATTCGACAACTCTGTCTACTTAGCTCCATTCGACAACTCTGTTTACTTAGCTCCATTCGACAACTCTGTTTACTTAGCTCCATTCGACAACTCTGTTTACTTAGCTCCATTCGACAACTCTGTCTACTTAGCTCCATTCGACAACTCTGTCTACTTAGCTCCATTCGACAACTCTGTTTACTTAGCTCCATTCGACAACTCTGTCTACTTAGCTCCATTCGACAACTCTGTTTACTTAGCTCCATTCGACAACTCTGTTTACTTAGCTCCACTCGACAACTCTGTCTACTTAGCTCCATTCGACAACTCTGTTTACTTAGCTCCATTCGACAACTCTGTCTACTTAGCTCCATTCGACAACTCTGTTTACTTAGCTCCATTCGACAACTCTGTCTACTTAGCTCCATTCGACAACTCTGTCTACTTAGCTCCATTCGACAACTCTGTTTACTTAGCTCCATTCGACAACTCTGTCTACTTAGCTCCATTCGACAACTCTGTTTACTTAGCTCCATTCGACAACTCTGTCTACTTAGCTCCATTCGACAACTCTGTTTACTTAGCTCCATTCGACAACTCTGTCTACTTAGCTCCATTCGACAACTCTGTTTACTTAGCTCCATTCGACAACTTTGTCTACTTAGCTCCATTCGACAACTCTGTTTACTTAGCTCCATTCGACAACTCTGTCTACTTAGCTCCATTTGACAACTCTGTCTACTTAGCTTCATTCGACAACTCTGTTTACTTAGCTCCATTCGACAACTCTGTTTACTTAGCTCCATTCGACAACTCTGTTTACTTAGCTCCATTCGACAACTCTGTCTACTTAGCTCCATTCGACAACTCTGTTTACTTAGCTCCATTCGACAACTCTGTCTACTTAGCTCCATTCGACAACTCTGTTTACTTAGCTCAATTCAACAACTCTGTCTACTTAGCTCCATTCGACAACTCTGTTTACTTAGCTCCATTCGACAACTCTGTCTACTTAGCTCCATTCGACAACTCTGTTTACTTAGCTCCATTCGACAACTCTGTCTACTTAGCTCCATTCGACAACTCTGTTTACTTAGCTCCATTCGACAACTCTGTCTACTTAGCTCCATTCGACAACTCTGTTTACTTAGCTCCATTCGACAACTCTGTTTACTTAGCTCCATTCGACAACTCTGTTTACTTAGCTCCACTCGACAACTCTGTCTACTTAGCTCCATTCGACAACTCTGTTTACTTAGCTCCATTCGACAACTCTGTCTACTTAGCTCCATTCGACAACTCTGTTTATTTAGCTCCATTCGACAACTCTGTTTACTTAGCTCCATTCGACAACTCTGTTTACTTAGCTCCATTTGACAACTCTGTCTACTTAGCTCCATTCGACAACTCTGTCTACTTAGCTCCATTCGCCAACTCTGTTTACTTAGCTCCATTCGACAACTCTGTCTACTTAGCTCCATTCGACAACTCTGTTTACTTAGCTCCATTCGACAACTCTGTCTACTTAGCTCCATTCGACAACTCTGTTTACTTAGCTCCATTCGACAACTCTGTCTACTTAGCTCCATTCGACAACTCTGTTTACTTAGCTCCATTCGACAACTTTGTCTACTTAGCTCCATTCGACAACTCTGTTTACTTAGCTCCATTCGACAACTCTGTCTACTTAGCTCCATTCGACAACTCTGTTTACTTAGCTCCATTCGACAACTCTGTTTACTTAGCTCCACTCGACGACTCTGTCTACTTAGCTCCATTCGACAACTCTGTTTACTTAGCTCCATTCGACAACTCTGTCTACTTAGCTTCATTCGACAACTCTGTTTACTTAGCTCCACTCGACAACTCTGTCTACTTAGCTCCATTCGACAACTCTGTTTACTTAGCTCCATTCGACAACTCTGTTTACTTAGCTCCATTCGACAACTCTGTTTACTTAGCTCCACTTGACAACTCTGTCTACTTAGCTCCATTCGACAACTCTGTCTACTTAGCTCCATTCGACAACTCTGTTTATTTAGCTCCATTCGACAACTCTGTTTACTTAGCTCCATTCGACAACTCTGTTTACTTAGCTCCATTTGACAACTCTGTCTACTTAGCTCTATTCGACAACTCTGTCTACTTAGCTCCATTCGACAACTCTGTTTACTTAGCTCCATTCGACAACTCTGTTTACTTAGCTCCATTCGACAACTCTGTTTACTTAGCTCAATTCGACAACTCTGTCTACTTAGCTCCATTCGACAACTCTGTTTATTTAGCTCCATTCGACAACTCTGTTTACTTAGCTCCATTCAACAACTCTGTTTACTTAGCTCCATTCGACAACTCTGTCTACTTAGCTCCATTCGACAACTCTGTTTACTTAGCTCCATTCGACAACTCTGTCTACTTAGCTCCATTCGACAACTCTGTCTACTTAGCTCCATTCGACAACTCTGTTTATTTAGCTCCATTCGACAACTCTGTCTACTTAGCTCCATTCGACAACTCTGTTTATTTAGCTCCATTCGACAACTCTGTTTACTTAGCTCCATTCGACAACTCTGTTTACTTAGCTCCATTCGACAACTCTGTTTACTTAGCTCCACTCGACAACTCTGTCTACTTAGCTCCATTCGACAACTCTGTTTACTTAGCTCCATTCGACAACTCTGTCTACTTAGCTCCATTCGACAACTCTGTTTACTTAGCTCCACTCGACAACTCTGTCTACTTAGCTCCATTCGACAACTCTGTTTACTTAGCTCCATTCGACAACTCTGTCTACTTAGCTCCATTCGACAACTCTGTTTATTTAGCTCCATTCGACAACTCTGTTTACTTAGCTCCATTCGACAACTCTGTTTAATTAGCTCCATTTGACAACTCTGTCTACTTATCTCCATTCGACAACTCTGTCTACTTAGCTCCATTCGCCAACTCTGTTTACTTAGCTCCATTCGACAACTCTGTCTACTTAGCTCCATTCGACAACTCTGTTTACTTAGCTCCATTCGACAACTCTGTTTACTTAGCTCCATTCGACAACTCTGTTTACTTAGCTCCATTCGACAACTGTGTCTACTTAGCTCCATTCGACAACTCTGTTTACTTAGCTCCATTCGACAACTCTGTCTACTTAGCTCCATTCGACAACTCTGTTTACTTAGCTCCATTCGACAACTCTGTCTACTTAGCTCCATTCGACAACTCTGTTTACTTAGCTCCATTCGACAACTCTGTTTACTTAGCTCCACTCGACAACTCTGTCTACTTAGCTCCATTCGACAACTCTGTTTACTTAGCTCCATTCGACAACTCTGTCTACTTAGCTTCATTCGACAACTCTGTTTACTTAGCTCCACTCGACAACTCTGTCTACTTAGCTCCATTCGACAACTCTGTTTACTTAGCTCCATTCGACAACTCTGTTTACTTAGCTCCATTCGACAACTCTGTTTACTTAGCTCCACTTGACAACTCTGTCTACTTAGCTCCATTCGACAACTCTGTCTACTTAGCTCCATTCGACAACTCTGTTTATTTAGCTCCATTCGACAACTCTGTTTACTTAGCTCCATTCGACAACTCTGTTTACTTAGCTCCATTTGACAACTCTGTCTACTTAGCTCTATTCGACAACTCTGTCTACTTAGCTCCATTCGACAACTCTGTTTACTTAGCTCCATTCGACAACTCTGTTTACTTAGCTCCATTCGACAACTCTGTTTACTTAGCTCAATTCGACAACTCTGTCTACTTAGCTCCATTCGACAACTCTGTTTATTTAGCTCCATTCGACAACTCTGTTTACTTAGCTCCATTCAACAACTCTGTTTACTTAGCTCCATTCGACAACTCTGTCTACTTAGCTCCATTCGACAACTCTGTTTACTTAGCTCCATTCGACAACTCTGTCTACTTAGCTCCATTCGACAACTCTGTCTACTTAGCTCCATTCGACAACTCTGTTTATTTAGCTCCATTCGACAACTCTGTCTACTTAGCTCCATTCGACAACTCTGTTTATTTAGCTCCATTCGACAACTCTGTTTACTTAGCTCCATTCGACAACTCTGTTTACTTAGCTCCATTCGACAACTCTGTTTACTTAGCTCCATTCGACAACTCTGTTTACTTAGCTCCATTCGACAACTCTGTTTACTTAGCTCCATTCGACAACTCTGTTTACTTAGCTCCATTCGACAACTCTGTTTACTTAGCTCCATTCGACAACTCTGTTTACTTAGCTCCATTCGACAACTCTGTTTACTTAGCTCCATTCGACAACTCTGTCTACTTAGCTCCATTCGACAACTCTGTCTACTTAGCTCCATTCGACAACTCTGTTTATTTAGCTCCATTCGACAACTCTGTTTACTTAGCTCCATTCGACAACTCTGTTTACTTAGCTCCATTCGACAACTCTGTTTACTTAGCTCCATTCGACAACTCTGTTTACTTAGCTCCATTCGACAACTCTGTTTACTTAGCTCCATTTGACAACTCTGTCTACTTAGCTCTATTTGACAACTCTGTCTACTTAGCTCCATTCGACAACTCTGTTTATTTAGCTCCATTCGACAACTCTGTTTACTTAGCTCCATTCGACAACTCTGTTTACTTAGCTCCATTTGACAACTCTGTCTACTTAGCTCTATTCGACAACTCTGTCTACTTAGCTCCATTCGACAACTCTGTTTACTTAGCTCCATTCGACAACTCTGTTTACTTAGCTCCATTCGACAACTCTGTTTACTTAGCTCAATTCGACAACTCTGTCTACTTAGCTCCATTCGACAACTCTGTTTATTTAGCTCCATTCGACAACTCTGTTTACTTAGCTCCATTCAACAACTCTGTTTACTTAGCTCCATTCGACAACTCTGTCTACTTAGCTCCATTCGACAACTCTGTTTACTTAGCTCCATTCGACAACTCTGTCTACTTAGCTCCATTCGACAACTCTGTCTACTTAGCTCCATTCGACAACTCTGTTTATTTAGCTCCATTCGACAACTCTGTCTACTTAGCTCCATTCGACAACTCTGTTTATTTAGCTCCATTCGACAACTCTGTTTACTTAGCTCCATTCGACAACTCTGTTTACTTAGCTCCATTCGACAACTCTGTTTACTTAGCTCCATTCGACAACTCTGTTTACTTAGCTCCATTCGACAACTCTGTTTACTTAGCTCCATTCGACAACTCTGTTTACTTAGCTCCATTCGACAACTCTGTTTACTTAGCTCCATTCGACAACTCTGTTTACTTAGCTCCATTCGACAACTCTGTCTACTTAGCTCCATTCGACAACTCTGTCTACTTAGCTCCATTCGACAACTCTGTCTACTTAGCTCCATTCGACAACTCTGTTTATTTAGCTCCATTCGACAACTCTGTTTACTTAGCTCCATTCGACAACTCTGTTTACTTAGCTCCATTCGACAACTCTGTTTACTTAGCTCCATTCGACAACTCTGTTTACTTAGCTCCATTCGACAACTCTGTTTACTTAGCTCCATTTGACAACTCTGTCTACTTAGCTCCATTCGACAACTCTGTCTACTTAGCTCCATTCGACAACTCTGTTTACTTAGCTCCATTCGACAACTCTGTCTACTTAGCTCCATTCGACAACTCTGTTTACTTAGCTCCATTCGACAACTCTGTTTACTTAGCTCCATTCGACAACTCTGTTTACTTAGCTCCATTCGACAACCCTGTTTACTTAGCTCCATTCGACAACTCTGTTTACTTAGCTCAATTCGACAACTCTGTCTACTTAGCTCCATTCGACAACTCTGTTTACTTAGCTCCATTCGACAACTCTGTTTACTTAGCTCCATTCGACAACTCTGTCTACTTAGCTCCATTCGACAACTCTGTTTACTTAGCTCCATTCGACAACTCTGTCTACTTAGCTCCATTCGACAACTCTGTCTACTTAGCTCCATTCGACAACTCTGTTTATTTAGCTCCATTCGACAACTCTGTCTACTTAGCTCCATTCGACAACTCTGTTTATTTAGCTCCATTCGACAACTCTGTTTACTTAGCTCCATTCGACAACTCTGTTTACTTAGCTCCATTCGACAACTCTGTTTACTTAGCTCCATTCGACAACTCTGTTTACTTAGCTCCATTCGACAACTCTGTTTACTTAGCTCCATTCGACAACTCTGTTTACTTAGCTCCATTCGACAACTCTGTTTACTTAGCTCCATTCGACAACTCTGTTTACTTAGCTCCATTCGACAACTCTGTCTACTTAGCTCCATTCGACAACTCTGTTTATTTAGCTCCATTCGACAACTCTGTTTACTTAGCTCCATTCGACAACTCTGTTTACTTAGCTCCATTCGACAACTCTGTCTACTTAGCTCCATTCGACAACTCTGTTTACTTAGCTCCATTCGACAACCCTGTTTACTTAGCTCCATTCGACAACTCTGTCTACTTAGCTCCATTCGACAACTCTGTTTATTTAGCTCCATTCGACAACTCTGTCTACTTAGCTCCATTCGACAACTCTGTTTACTTAGCTCCATTCGACAACTCTGTTTACTTAGCTCCATTCGACAACTCTGTTTACTTAGCTCCATTCGACAACTCTGTTTACTTAGCTCCATTCGACAACTCTGTTTACTTAGCTCCATTCGACAACTCTATTTACTTAGCTCCATTCGACAACTCTGTTTACTTAGCTCCATTCGACAACTCTGTTTACTTAGCTCCATTCGACAATCTGTTTACTAAGCTCCATTCGACAACTCTGTCTACTTAGCTCCACTCGACAACTCTGTCTACTTAGCTCCATTCGACAACTCTGTTTACTTAGCTCCATTTGACAACTCTGTCTACTTAGCTCCATTCGACAACTCTGTTTACTTAGCTCCATTTGACAAATCAGCCTACTTAGCTCCATTCGACAACTCTGTCTACTTAGCTCCACTCGACAACTCTGTCTACTTAGCTCCATTCGACAACTCTGTCTACTTAGCTCCATTCGACAACTCTGTCTACTTAGCTCCACTCGACAACTCTGTCTACTTAGCTCCATTCGACAACTCTGTCTACTTAGCTCCATTCGACAACTCTGTCTACTTAGCTCCATTCGACAACTCTGTTTACTTAGCTCCATTCGACAACTCTGTTTACTTAGCTCCATTCGACAACTCTGTTTACTTAGCTCCATTCGATAACTCTGTCTACTTAGCTCCATTTGACAAATCCGCCTACTTAGATGCATTCGACAACTTCGCCTACTTAGATCAATTCTACAACTCTGCTTTCTTTGCTCCATTCGACAACTTTACCTACTTAGCCCAATTCGCAACTCCATCTACTTAGCTCCATTCGACAACTGCCTACTTTACTCCATTTGACAACTCCGCCTACTTAGCTCCATTCGACAACTCCGCCTACTTATCCCCATTCTATAACTCCGCCTACGTATCCCCATTCGATAACTTTGCCTACTTAACTCCATTTGACAACTCCTCTTCTTTTGCTTTATTAAACAACTCCACGTACTTAACTCCATTCTACAACTTCGCCTGCTTAGCTCCATCTGACAACTCTGCACTTTCAACAAAGAAAGCAGTATGCAGTACAGAATAGGTAAGGCCTCATGAGCATTCACTCAGCTCTGCAAGATCTGGTGAAACTAAAAATTTCACCCTCGGATTCACATTAAGATTTCGTAACGTTTTATACACACCGCTAATTGTATGTTTTGAATTTTATTAGCATTGATATAATGACAGCTCTGACCTTGAACCCTCAGATCTAAATTAAGATTTTATAACAGAAACGCTTTGTTTACACTGCTATGTCTCATGCATCGCAAGACGTGGGAGTTCTTAAATCTAAATAAGACCACAGGTTTCAAAATTAGTACAATGGTTTACACCAAACTTAGCACGAAGCACTACAGACATGCTAGTACGTCATACATGTTTTCACGTCAAAATAATACTTATAAACAACTATGAATCTTACTAAATATTTTATTGTGCAACGGATAGCAATGCTAGTACATGTTAATAAGAACTTAACACCCCTGCTCCTTTTCTTTTAACCATATTTTAGCTGACAAAACTTTTTGGCTTGAATAATTATTATAATCGTCGATCAGCACACATTTCGGCGTTGCCCAGCCAATATCTAACACAAATAGCTTTTTTCATCGAAATGTTGAATTCCTTTCCTGCTTCGCTGTTTCCCTGATAACCGACATGTAGATGTTTAAATGTAATGTGAACAAACATATTTATGAACAGTTCCTCACCTAGAATGCCTCTTAAAGTATGGCTCATAATTTAAAGTGGTCACTTACGTCTCATCGGCAAAATATGCTTGGACTAAATAAAAGTTAAAAATAGGGATAACTGTGTGTATATAGGATGGTTATTTTAGAGGCGGCGAACTTTAAATTGACGACTCTATTTTCTTTATTTACGATTTGGAAACTATCGATTATTTTGAGTTCAGTTTGGTTTGGCAATTCATCATGAGGAGGCTAACAACCGTGCAGTGTTGGCAAATTGTACAAATAGTACGATCAATTTACTGATGAATGAATAATTTTACACAACCACCTTGTTCGTGCGATTTAACTCCATTAGATTATTTTCTTTGGGGGATACGTAAAGTCCATTATCTGCGTTGATAAACCAGATACAATAGACAACTGGGAAGACAGTATTCGATGCGCCTAAAATTGTAATCTTCTATAATATAAATTTGACCTGTCTGGTTAAAGGTATGTATGTATATATGTATGCATGTATGTCTAAAACTTTCGACAGAGGCGACGGGTTTTCACGAGATAAGTATCATTTTGAAGCACGATCCTTCGAAACGACAAATATCGAAAAATTGGCTAAAAACATTAATTCTCTTACCCTCAAATGCTCACTTTTCTACAAGGAGGAATCGTTTTTTCGCCGATATTTTCGAAAGTCATCCCCTTTTTTCGATTGTCTAGCCTTAATTTAAACCTACGTCACTTCGGGTTTGGTGATGGGCGCAACAGGAAATAGGTTACGTTTTATTTTCACGTTCTTTTCCTCCTTCACGGAGTCTGCCTGCGTACTACCACTTTTTTTTTTTTTTTTGCTCAACACACACCTCCAAATACCCGGGTAACACCGGGCACCCAGGCTAATTAAATTATAAATGGCAAACATTAATCTTTAGAAAAAAATCAAATCAATTTATTTGTATTTTAAAAACATTTTTCAGTAATTTGTTTTAATTTAAAGTTCGCCGCATCTAAAACACTCTTTCTGAGACACATATTTCGTTCTATTCGTTTTGGAAATCAGTAAAAAAAAAAATGTTTACAAGAATATGTAATGCTAATACGTACATTTATTATTTCTTCCATTTTTATTAATTTTCTTTTGTTATTAGAGGTTGTAGAGGGCAAAAGAACTTTCCCATAATGTTTTCCACCGAATGAACGTAAATGTATTTTTCTCCAATAGTCGACTTCCTTCCAAATGGCGAAATGAATCGGACTCACCAACAAAGAAAACAGCGAAGAAAAAGAAAAGAAAAGAAAAAAAACAAACAAACAAAAAACATTTTTGTCAGCCATTTTTATTTTGGATTCTATTCACACAAAATCCGACCAAACAAATCAGTTCTTCTTTTTATTTGTAAGGCTTCCCCTTTGTGTCCGGCTCGGATAATTATAACTATGGCCGATGAATAAAGAAAACACGAATGTCCGTCAAATAAATGGATATAATTCTATTTTTTTTTTCACTAGACATTATTATTGTGATGTCCATTGAATACAATTGGATGAATTGTCAAAAACTAGCATTGCTAAAACAACATAATATAAACGCAGGAGAAATATAAACCAATGTACCCATATCCAAGGAACCCAAGAAAACTGTAGTTAAATGAGTCTGTAAATAAATGGTATCTTTTAATGCTACTAAGATTAATCTGCTTTCCTAAAATAACTACAACGACGTATTGCCATAACACATAACACCATACCTAAGAGCCTAACATTCACAGAAAACATAAATTGGGACAAATGCATTGAGGACATTGACTAGGCTGCTGCAAAGAACGTGAGCTCTCTCTACCATGGTAGAAAGTAACTCACACCAGAGAACATCTAATATCTTTACAAAACCAAACTAGTCTCTTCCTCTTGGATAAAGTAAAAAAAAAAGTCTTCAATCTAATTGGTCCTACTTTGTCCCCTAAGTTCCAACCCCTGTCCCATCGCCGCAGTGCTGCATCTCTGTGCTTGTTTTACAGGTATTTTAAAGGAATGTGCTGCGATAAACTTGTTGCACTTATGCCCCTATCGACGCATATACTCCCGGCAAACCCGCTTCGCAACAAAATCATACCCCTTCACTGTTGAGGTACCTAAATGCCAGAAAGATTTCTACTCTAATAGTTTCTTCACTTGAATAGCTAGACTTTGGAATTCCCTTTATGTTACCTGCTTTTCTGACTGTATTGATATGCAGAAATTTAAATGTAACGTAAACAACATCTTGTTAATCTTTTCTAGACTCTAGGTATGATCCCAAATAGTAGCCCCCGTACGTCCAAGTGGCGATATATCTTTTTAGCGGTGAACGTGAGTAAAAAAAAAATGCATGCAGTATTGTTGGTATATCTACGCTGGTCTAGGTGTATCAGAATTTTTGTAGAAATTTTTGACACCTCTAATACGAAACTGCGAATAAAATATAAAAAAAACTCGTAATTTCTCTTTTAAAAGTGGGTTCTTTATTTTCTTTATGGATTATACTTCCAAAATAAACTATTAAAGTGAGTATAAAAAGTAATAGAAATATTATTTTTTATTAAAAAAAAAACAGTAATGAAATTAATTGAATTTTACGAGTTCAGTATTTTTCAATTTTTAAGATTTAAAAATCTATCAAAATTTTTCTATTGATTCTATTCTTACGATATTTTCAGGGTCAATGTGAAATTTTATGGTCTTTCCAATAAACCGAATATAATATTTTAGACAAACGTTTTTTTTTTTAAATTCACGCCTCCCTATTTTAAAATGTCCATTAAAAAGTAAATAATTAATTTATGTGCCAAAGTTTTATATATCACAAATTGAAGATAAAAGATCAATAAATAATATATTCAAATTTAAAACAAAAAAGTAGTGTTTTTTAGAAATTTACCTGTAAAGTCTGAAGTTTAAAAAAAATAGGGTTTGATTTACATTTTTCGATAGTTATAAGATTGGAAAGACAGGGGGTCGAATTAATTCACGCCCCTCATTTTGAAATGTCTATTAAAAAGTAAATAATTAATATATGTGCCAAAGTTTTATATATCACAAATTAAAGATAAAAGATCAATAAATAACATAGTCTAATTAAAAACAAACAAAAAAGAACAATTTTTTGGAAATTTACCTGTAAAGTCCGAAGTTTAAAACTTAAAAAAAAACACGTTGTTGGTATATTTTTAATGAAACCTTGGTCCTTGCTCCTTTAATTGAAAAAAAAAAATTAGGGGTTGAATTACATTTTTCGAGTAGTTATAAGCTTGGAAAGACAGGGAGTCGAATTATTCAATGTTTTTCACGAAGTTTCTGACACACCTAACGCTGCTCCACCTTACACTAGTCTCTCATTTCCATGGTCCAAAGAGAATTTCAAATTTAATAGGTCCAGCACTATCGGCCAAGCTCCAACCCCTGTCACATCACCGCAATGTTGAATTTCTATGTCTGTTTTACAAATAGTTCAATGAAATGTGCTCTGATAAACTATAGCACTGGTGCCCTCCATTCACGTACATACTCCCGGCTAACATGACAAGGAGATAAATCCAACATCTTCACTTTTGAGGTCTGTAGATGCCGGATAGCCTTCTACTGTAATAGTTTTTTTTCTCCCTGACTTCTATACTTTGACGATGCCTTTTAAGGCTGAAACAGTAAATTTATTGTAGGTAATTTTATTTATCTAAATTGAATAATATCTTGCTGTTTTCAGTTGAGCAGTATCAATAACTTCGTTGAAGTTTAATGCTTTTTAATTTGTGATATTTAAACCTTGAATATATATATATATATATATATATATATATATATATATATATATATATAAGTGAAAGTGTCTGTCTGTCTGTGTGTTTGTCTGTCTGTGTACTTTCCCCCTATACAATAACTTTCTACAGACTCGAGATTTGACATAAGAAGTACTGATATTTGGGAAAATCTTTGTAATCCGTTTTCAGCCAGAAATTTGTGCTGTCAAGGGGTTCAACGATTTTAGCATTGAGAACTCTACCACACTCCTCCGACAATTTTGGGTCTAAACACTTGAAATTTTAGATATATATTTCTTGGACATGGATCTAACTTAATAAATTGAATTGAGCCCCAAACAATAAATGTTAAGGGGTCATAATAGGGGTCAAGTTTAAAAAATGGACGCTGCGGTCTCTACCAAATTGCTCAGCCAATTTCTGGTCTAAACATTTGAAATTTTACATAAACGGTATTCAGAGATAGGGCAAGCTTTTTAATCGGTGTGTCTGTCTGTGTGCGTACACTTCACTTACCAAATAACTCTGTCAATTTTCGGTCTGCAGACTCGAGATTTGACATAAGGAGTATTGATATTTGGGAAAATCTTTGTAATCCGTTTTCAGCTGGAAATTTGTGCTGTCAAGGGGTCAACGTTCAACGATTTTACCATTGAGAACTCTACCAAACTCCTCCGACAATTTTGGGTCTAAACACTTGAAATGTGAGATGTAGGTTACTTGGACACGGACAGACCTTTATAAATTAATTTGAGCCCAAAACAATAAATATTAAGGGATCATAATTTGGGTTAAAGTTTAAAAAAAATTGACCAATTGAAATTTTAGATGTAGGTTATATGGACATGAGTCAAACTTTTTAATAGGGCCCAAGCAAAGCCAGGCCCAACTGCTAATATATATATATATATATGTATATATATATATATATATATATATTATTATTATTATTATTATTATTATTATTTTCTCACAACTTGCACTGAACTATGTTCAGTTTCTGTTCTACCGCCTCTTGGATCTTCCGACAACACTGTTGTATCAATTAAGATAAAAATGAAATGTAATAAGTCCCCAGACGTACCTCTCCATCGTACAGTATATCGATACACTAAGGCTGACTGGGATAGCTTCCGTACATTTATATCTGATCTACCTCTGCATTCCATGTTTAAAAGGGATGTGTCCTCTATAGTATCAGACCTGACAGAATGGTTAATTGTAGGTATAGACCGTTTCATACCCTCGAAAAAGTTTTAGCAAATCCTAACAGCCAGCTATGGTTCTCTCCAGATTGTGCTGCTGCCATTGCGCAAAGAAATCACTTTTTCCACTGCTTCCAACGTAATAGATTATGGAAACTAAAGCCGCTTTCAGGACTTCCAGCAACAATTGTAAGAAAGTAATTAAGAACACAAGAGAGTTGTATGCTCAATCCGTTAAGTCCAAAGTAGCTGAGCAGCGGCTTGGTTCCCACCAGTTTTGGCAAATAGCAAACAGAATCCTGATCAGAAGCGTGTGCTCTATCCCAACTATTATCAATGGACCTGAGGTAATCTCGTCAGCATCAGACAAAGCCAAACTCTTTGTCAAGAAGTTTGCAGCTGATTTTACTCTTTGCGACCAAGGCCGCCAACCCCCAATATCTCCTCCTCTATCAGAAAACACGCTATGTGATATACGTATATCTGTACGTGATGTTGCCAAGCTAATCAAAAACCTTGATTCCAGTAAAGCAACTTGCTCTGACGGTATTCCAATTATAGTACTCAAAAAACTTCAACCTGAACTAGCGCCCATACTTACAAAACTGTTTAAACGTTGTCTTAAGGAGAATAGTTTCCCATCTCCCTGGAAAATTTCATCAGTATGCCCTGTATTTAAGAACTCAGGTGATCGCTCATCCCCCTCTCAGTACAGGCCAATAAGTCTCCTGTGCGTCATGAGTAAGTTGCTGGAATCTGTGTTAAATACAGAAGTAATCAACCATCTCAACAAAAATAACCTTCTTAGTAACACTCAATATGGTTTCCGTTCTGCTAGATCTACAGCAGATGTGCTTACAGTTATATCTCATAAGATTAGCAAATCTCTCGACGGAGGCAATCTTTCTAGGGCAATTGCTCTTGACATATCTAAGGCCTTTGATAGGGTATGGCATAAAGGTTTACTTCATAAGATCTGTAGCTATGGTATAGCTCGAAATGTCTTCTCAATTATTAAATCATTTCTTTCTGATAGGTTCATAAGGGTAGTAGTTGAGGGGCAAAAATCAGAAACTCACAGTATTAATGCCGGTGTCCCTCAGGGGTCCATCCTGGGCCCAACTCTTTTCCTGATCTACATTAATAATCTTCCAAGTCACATCCTTACATCATTTGTAGACATTTATGCTGACGACACTACCATTTATGGTAGCACATCTAAGACAGTAAACGACCAAGTTCTCTCCGATTCTCTCTCCTCTGATCTTGAGCACGTAGTACAATGGGGAAAGGAGTGGCTGGTTACTTTTAATGCATCTAAAACCAAGCTTCTCTCTTTACATCATCAACATTCTGATCCACATCTGGCATCAATTAAAATGAATGGCTCTCGTCTTCAGGAGGCCTCAAGTTTTGACAAGCTTCTGGACTTGACCATTACTCCTGATCTTAAATGGAACACGTACATCAAATCTGTTGCCGAGGCCGCTGGAAAAATGGTGGGATCTTTCTATCGATCCAGTAGATATCTCACTGCTGATGCAATTCTCTATCTATATAAGAGCCAGGTACGTCCAAGGATGGAATACTGTTGCCACATCTGGGCAGGAGCTGCTAGAAAATACTTGTCTTGCCTTGATAAGGTTTAAAATAGACTTCGTGGCCTGGTGGGAGATCTCCTTTTCTCTTCGCTGCAACCTCTATCTCACAGAAGAGATGTTGCGAGTTTGTCTCTGCTTTATCGTTATTTTCATGGAAAGTGTTCGACTGAGCTTCAATCTATGGTTCCCCCTCGCCAAACTTTCACAAGAAACACTAGACTAGCTGAAAACATTATCAATAATTTTCCACACTCTTTATCTGTGCCTAAACCTAAACATAGATTCCATGATCAAAGCTTCTTTCTTAGAACTGCACGCCTGTGGAATTGTCTTCCGTTTTCCTGCTTTTCAGCTGTCTATAATATGGTTGTCTTCAAGTCTAACGTGAACAAGTTTCTGATGAGCCGTTCCACTTAAGTTAACAAATTTACCGATTTTCCATTACTATTGATTACTTTATTGTCCTTTTGACTACTCTACACTCTTTAACCCTTATCCTTGAGTGGCCGATCGGCCTTGATAAGTGGTGACGCCTATGTAAAAAAACTTTCACAAGAAACACTCGTCTAGCTGTAAACACTATCAATAATTCCCCCCACTCTTTATCTGTGCCTAAACCTAAACGTAGATTCCATGAACAAAGCTTCTTTCTTAGAACTGCACGCCTGTGGAATTGTCTTCCGTTTTCCTGCTTTCCGGCTGACTACAATATGGTTGTGTTCAGGTCTAACGTAAATAAGTTCTTGATGAGCCGTTCCATATAAGTTATCAAATTTACCAAATTTTCATTACTAATGATTACTATATTTTCCAATTTCTACTGTACACTCTTTAACCCTTACCCTTGAGTGGCCTCTTGGCCTTGATAATGTGGTGATGCCTATATATATATATATATATATATATATATATATATATATATATATATATAATATGTGTGTAGATGGTGGGTAAGTTCGATCTCGATGGACTCGGAATTGGCTTGCTTGATGTTTTTAAAATTTCACTCGAAGGTACTTGATGTGTCTAGAAGTGTTCTTGCATAGGTTTTGTATTGGGAGGTGTCTCATAAGTATCGATAATCGATAATCGATAATCGATAATCGAGAAAATAAGATTAAAGAAGGAAGTCTGATTTTGAGAAACGATAACAATTTCATACATAACATCACAAGTGCATTTCAGAAGTTTTATAACCGCACAAGCAGAAAGGACCAGCCTATAAAATCAAATATATAACATGGCTGCGTACAAAATGACCGTTTTTTTAGAACATAGTTGAACCATGATAATACCTTTTTTACGTTTAATTTTAATTCAAATGATTATGTGAAAATAATTTCATAAACTCAACAGGTGGTTCTATTACAAGACAGGTGTCTGTTTGAAATTAATGTTTCTGTTTAGAGAACTCAATTGAACCATGATACTTGACTTTTGTATTTTAAACTTTAAATGAAGCAATTATTTACAGATAATTTTATGAAATCAACAGTAGATTCTCTACAGTGCAATGTAGACTACAATGTATTAAGGCACTGTGTGGGTGCATGCAAAGCTTCCTCACGGTGCACCGTGGAATAGGGATATGCCTAGTTACCACAGGCAATCATTTAAAAATATGCGATTTCACCGATGTTGATGACAAAAGTATGGGAGAGTAGAACTTCTCTTAATGCTCATTCCATCGCGGACAACGATGGGTCTCCCTGCTAGTATATATATATATATATTAGATGTCTGTGTGTATGCGAAACTTCTCTGGCAAACTCCTCTCTGAATATATAGTCTACATGCTAGAAAATTGGTATAAAGTGTACGTGGACCTCAGAACACTTTCGATTTGTTTTTTTATTGATCCTTATTTAATCCCGGAAAACGTTGGGTCTCCCTGCTAGTGTATATATATATATATATATATATATATATATATATATATATATATATATGTGTGTGTGTGTGTGGGGGGGGTTGTTTATTTAGGCAGCGTGATCTCATTAAAGCAATGTTATTAAGTACGGTGGAGTTTTTTTTTTGTGGTTTTACAATTTTTCCGAATAATCAGTTTTCCTTGTAAGTAGCATGAGTTTCTGGTTCCATATTATTTTCAAGTACTTTCAATTTTATTTTATCAAACTATCACCAGGCGGCGTTGTATCTTAACTTGTTAGTATTTTTTTTTACCGTATAATGTTTAATTTTTTTATTTATTGAATAATGTTTATTTCAACATTTCGAATGTTGGACAGTAACGAAGGCGGCTGGAAATCATTTAGAATCAACGAAGATACGTTTTTTTAAGCAGAATTATACGAATCTCTTAGCTAGCTAGCTAGCTAGCTAGCTAGCTAGATAGATGGATAGATAGGAAGACAAACGAAGTCATGCGTAAGGCAGAGTATAGCAGGTCACTACTCAATACGGTCCACGTTGACACACCGGTTCCCGTCAGATCATTGAAGTTAAGCAACGTTGAGCCTGGTTATTACTAAAATGCGTGACCAATTTGGGAATTACAGGCGTTGTATGTAGGAGGACGTCGACACTTGGCTGCAAAAGTTGCAGAAACCTAACGTTGTCATCTTTCCTAAAGGGTATATACATGCGACTGAGAAGCACTTGTAAATTTTATACGCTTACAGAACTTCATCCGTTAGCGCCGTTTCACAAACACAATACCGCTCACGCCGGACAGTTAAAGTTCTTCGGCTATTTCATGCGGGCGGGCGGCTTGAGAAAAAGCTTGATGTTAGGAAAAATCGCCGGAAAAAAAAAGAGGAAGACAACACATAAAGTTCATCGACAGGCTCAACGGGGTTAATAGAAACACGATAATAGATCTCATTAGAAAGACCAAATGCAAAGGGGACTGGAGGAGCCGTGACCATCGATGTCTGCAATAACAGACCTGATACCGGAAGAAGAAGAAGAAGAAGAAGAAGAAGAAGAACTAATTGTAAAATGTTTGTCTACACTGACGACATCTTCCATGCAAACGAGATATCATGCAATACGCATACAATATTCAAACAGTTTAATGTCTAATACAATACCTGTTACCAAATAAGCTTCACAGTGCATATCATGTTTCATTTTAATGCCGATACGGTCCTCTACCATACAAAAGCGAAATATGTCCGAAAATTGAGTACTGTTGTCACATCTATGTAGGAGCTGCTCGGTATGCTGGACTTTCACATAAACACACTCGACACGCTACAACCACTATCAACAATTCCCCCCACTCTCTGTCTGTGCTTAAATCTAAACGTAGATTCATAAAGCTTATTCCATAGAACTGACCGCCTGTAGAACACGCTTCCGCTGGCCTACTTTCCAAAGTATGTACTGTTGCTACATCTGGGCAAGCGCTGCTCAGTATTTTCTATCCTGCCTTGATAAGTTCAAAACCGGCTTCGAAATTTAGTAGGTGACGACTTTTTCTTTTCCCTGCAACCTCCAACCTACAGAAGAGACATTACGAGCCAGTTTATTCTCTGTCGTATATTCGTGGCAAGTGCTCGTCTGAGCTCCAATCCATGGTCCCTCCTCCTTACCAGACTTTCACAAAAAAGCACTCGACTATCTATAACCACTATCAACAATTTCGCCCACTCTCTATCTGTGCTTAAATCTAAACGCAGGTTCCGTGAACAAAGGTTGTTCCCTTGAATTGCCAGCCCGTGGAACAGTCTACCGTTGACCTGCTTTCCGGCTGACTACAATATGGTCTTATTAAAGTCCAACGTAAAAAAGTTCTTGTTGAACTGTACCCTTAAATGATCAAATTCTAGCTAACTTACACCATTAACGATTATTGCTGTAACCCTATGAGTATGTCACTTGAGAGACCGACTCATATAACACTATGTATGTAGTTATTTGTGTAGTCTTTTTTAAAGAGTGAATGTATACCTAGAATTGGGTGCGGTTTCTTCTTCCGGGTGGTTCTCTATTCCTCGATAATGACTTCTTCATGTTGGGTTCTGGCTGAGAAGAGTGCCACACCTTGTCTTGATATTTAAAGCGAATTAAACAAAACGCAACACAAATTATAATATTTAAGAAAATCTGAACTATTTTATTTTACAAAAAAAAAAAAAATAATAATAATAATAATAATCACAATATAATACAATTTAAAGAATAATTCATAAGAATTACTTTAAACCATTAATATTTTTAAACTAACACCTCGACCTAACGTTCACAGGGAACATGAATTGGAACAGATACATTGAGAGCATTGCCAAGGCTGCTGCGAAGAAGGCGGGCTCTCTCTACCGTAATAGAAAGCTACTTACGTCTGAAGTATCCTTTACCTCTATAAGGCCACCATTCGCCCATGTATGGAGTACTGTTGTCACATTTGGGCTGGAGTATCTGCTACTTGTCTCTCACTCCTGGACAGGGTTAAGAGAGTCGCCAACCTGATAACCTCTGTCCCATCGACGAAATGTAGCATCCCTCTACCTGTTCTACAAGTATTTTAATAGTGAATGTACCCTCTCGACGTAAATACTTCCGGCAAACCTGACAAGCAGCCAAATCCCACCCCTACACAGTTGAAATCCCTATATGTAAAAAAAAATCCTCTACCTCAATAGTTTTTCTCCAGAGCTGCTAGACTTTAGAATTCCCTTATAGGATTCTGCTTTTCCAACTGTACTGACCTGCAGAAGTTCAAGTGTAATGTGAACAGACATCTTGCTACTAATCTCCCTTCCTAATATCTCTGCAATATCTCTGCATATCTAATATGTCCCCGATAGTAGTTTCTTATTTCAAAGTAGCACTGTGCCTTATTTGGGGTGAAAATTGAATAAAGAAAATTAAAACCCTTAATTAACTGCTGGATGAGAGGGGGTGACCCTCCCCCTTTCGGGGAGACAAAAATATGCGTGTTCACTCCATGCTTGTTGGCGACGAAAGAAAATAAGGTCTAGCGAATTGCATTGTTGTCTCTTTTCCCCATATCCCTCCGCGAGTGACCAGATCACCTGTCGGCTATGGGTCAGTGACAACACAGTGGCGCTTAGATCATATAGTGCTACAATACAGTACCACCTTACAGGCCATTAACCCTTATCCTCGAGTGCTCTTTGGATCTTGATACGTGGTGACTCTTCAGTAAAAAAAGTTATCAGGCTAAATACGAGAATTGTCTGTAATTGATTTTATATCAAAGTAGTGTTTATTCAATCGGAAACAATACATTTGGCGTATAGCTTTCTTGCCATAGAGATTATGATTAAACGCCTTAAAATTGGTACAAACCTCTTCTCTCAGCAGCCTGTAGTGTCTGGTGCAAACAAGAAAGAAGAAAAGAAAAATTAGGTGCGGCTTCTCTTTATATGCTGGCAATCTTGTCACCTATTATGCAAATGAGATGCTTCCGGTTAAAAAAAAAACTGATTTTTTTCAGTGACAGACTTGATTTTGAATATGGATTAGCTTTGAATATGATTTGGAATAGCCAATTTTAATAGCAGGGTGTCGAATTTTATCCCAGAAATTATTAGTTGGAAGTGCAGCATAGTTAACAATCCATCAGGGACTATGTAGCATAGTTAACACTTTATTATTTAACTACTTAATACTAACTAGCCTGGGTGCCTGGCATTGCCCGGGTATTTGAAGGTGTGTGTTGAGCAAAAAAAAAAAAAAAAATAAATAATAAAATAAAAAATAAAATAAATAAAATAAATAAATAAAAAGTTGTAGTAGGTAGGAGGCTCGAACCCATACCGCGAAGGAGGAAAAGCACGTGAAAAAAGGGACGTCTTTGCCATTGCATCAATCGCCAAGCCGGAAGTGGGGAAGGTTTAAATCAAGGCTAGTCAATCGAAAAGAGGGAATATCTTTCGAAAATTTCGGCGATAAAAGCGACCCCTCCTTGTAGAAAAGTGCCTAAATGAGGGTGAAAGAATATTTTCAGCCAATTTTCGATATTTGTCGTCCGAAGGGCCAGGCTTCAAAACAATACCGATCTCGTGAAAATCCGTCGCCTCTGTCAAAAGTTTTAGTCATACATACATACATACATACATACATACATACATACATACATACATACATTTAAACAGACAGGAGAGATTTATATAATAGACTAACACAATTCACGTCGAAGGAAATAATGACAATTACTAAAGTTCTCATTCTTTCCTTCTCATGAAATCTTTCTTAGAGTTAATATATTTTATGTCCATTGCTCTTTCTGCTACATTCTAAATAGTTTCTCACACCTGAGGCTATTCTCTATCTCTACAAATCTAATATCACGGGGTTTCCCAAACTTCAGAACACCATGGAGTCCCTGAGCAGAGCAAATGTTTTTCACGGAGCACTAACAAGATAATTTCTAAAATAAATATGAAAAACATTAATATCGAACTTTAACTTACACTTGTTCATTAGTTGTCGCTCTTTGTTTTTACAACCATTCTTTTTTGTTTTTATTAATCAAAAATTGTTGGATTTTAAAAATTTATTTTTATTTATTTTTTCATGAACCATCTTGAAACTCTTTACACATGTAGTTATGTATCATATATCTCTACTGGAGAAAAATCAATAATTAAATGCTCGCAACGGCAAATACATCACTTTTTTTCACGTGCTTTTCCTCCTTCACGGTACGGGTTCGAGCCTGCCTACCTACTACCACTTATTTTTTTGATCAACGCACACCTCCAAATCCCCCGGTTAACGCCAGGCACCCATGTTAGTTAGTACTGAGTAATTAAATAATAAAGTGTTAACTATGCTACACTTTCCCTGATGAATTGTTAACTATGCTACGCTTTCCCTGATGAATTGTTAACTATGCTACATTTTCCCTGATGAATTGTTAACTATGCTACATTTTCCCTGATGAATTGTTAACTATGCTACATTTTCCCTGATGAATTGTTAACTATGCTACACTTTCCCTGATGAATTGTTAACTATGCTACACTTTCCCTGATGAATTGTTAACTATGCTACATTTTCCCTGATGAATTGTTAACTATGCTACACTTTCCCTGATGAATTGTTAACTATGCTACATTTTCCCTGATGAATTGTTAACTATGCTACACTTTCCCTGATGAATTGTTAACTATGCTACATTTTCCCTGATGAATTGTTAACTATGCTACATTTTCCCTGATGAATTGTTAACTATGCTACATTTTCCCTGATGAATTGTTAACTATGCTACATTTTCCCTGATGAATTGTTAACTATGCTACACTTTCCCTGATGAATTGTTAACTATGCTACACTTTCCCTGATGAATTGTTAACTATGCTACACTTTCCCTGATGAATTGTTAACTATGCTACACTTTCCCTGATGAATTGTTAACTATGCTACACTTTCCCTGATGAATTGTTAACTATGCTACACTTTCCCTGATGAATTGTTAACTATGCTACATTTTCCCTGATGAATTGTTAACTATGCTACATTTTCCCTGATGAATTGTTAACTATGCTACACTTTCCCTGATGAATTGTTAACTATGCTACATTTTCCCTGATGAATTGTTAACTATGCTACATTTTCCCTGATGAATTGTTAACTATGCTACATTTTCCCTGATGAATTGTTAACTATGCTACATTTTCCCTGATGAATTGTTAACTATGCTACACTTTCCCTGATGAATTGTTAACTATGCTACACTTTCCCTGATGAATTGTTAACTATGCTACACTTTCCCTGATGAATTGTTAACTATGCTACACTTTCCCTGATGAATTGTTAACTATGCTACATTTTCCCTGATGAATTGTTAACTATGCTACATTTTCCCTGATGAATTGTTAACTATGCTACACTTTCCCTGATGAATTGTTAACTATGCTACATTTTCCCTGATGAATTGTTAACTATGCTACATTTTCCCTGATGAATTGTTAACTATGCTACATTTTCCCTGATGAATTGTTAACTATGCTACACTTTCCCTGATGAATTGTTAACTATGCTACACTTTCCCTGATGAATTGTTAACTATGCTACATTTTCCCTGATGAATTGTTAACTATGCTACATTTTCCCTGATGAATTGTTAACTATGCTACATTTTCCCTGATGAATTGTTAACTATGCTACACTTTCCCTGATGAATTGTTAACTATGTTACATTTTCCCTGATGAATTGTTAACTATGCTACACTTTCCCTGATGAATTGTTAACTATGCTACACTTTCCCTGATGAATTGTTAACTATGCTACATTTTCCCTGATGAATTGTTAACTATGCTACACTTTCCCTGATGAATTGTTAACTATGCTACATTTTCCCTGATGAATTGTTAACTATGCTACATTTTCCCTGATGAATTGTTAACTATGCTACATTTTCCCTGATGAATTGTTAACTATGCTACACTTTCCCTGATGAATTGTTTACTATGCTACACTTTCCCTGATGAATTGTTAACTATGCTACACTTTCCCTGATGAATTGTTAACTATGCTACACTTTCCCTGATGAATTGTTAACTATGCTACATTTTCCCTGATGAATTGTTAACTATGCTACATTTTCCCTGATGAATTGTTAACTATGCTACACTTTCCCTGATGAATTGTTAACTATGCTACATTTTCCCTGATGAATTGTTAACTATGCTACATTTTCCCTGATGAATTGTTAACTATGCTACATTTTCCCTGATGAATTGTTAACTATGCTACACTTTCCCTGATGAATTGTTAACTATGCTACACTTTCCCTGATGAATTGTTAACTATGCTACATTTTCCCTGATGAATTGTTAACTATGCTACATTTTCCCTGATGAATTGTTAACTATGCTACACTTTCCCTGATGAATTGTTAACTATGCTACACTTTCCCTGATGAATTGTTAACTATGCTACATTTTCCCTGATGAATTGTTAACTATGCTACATTTTCCCTGATGAATTGTTAACTATGCTACATTTTCCCTGATGAATTGTTAACTATGCTACACTTTCCCTGATGAATTGTTAACTATGTTACATTTTCCCTGATGAATTGTTAACTATGCTACACTTTCCCTGATGAATTGTTAACTATGCTACACTTTCCCTGATGAATTGTTAACTATGCTACATTTTCCCTGATGAATTGTTAACTATGCTACACTTTCCCTGATGAATTGTTAACTATGCTACATTTTCCCTGATGAATTGTTAACTATGCTACACTTTCCCTGATGAATTGTTAACTATGCTCCACTTCCAACTAATAATTTCCGGTATTAAATTCGACACCTTGCTGTTAAAGCTCTATATTCAAAATTCGACTTTCTGCTGTCAAAATTTGCTATTCCAAATCCAATTCAAAGCTACTACAAATTCAGCCGTTTTTTTTTTGTTTTTTTTTGTCAGCATTAGGTCAACTTTAAGAAAGAGCTTGCGGATATCCTCAGTCTCATTCATGGAGCCCCAGGAAACCTTGTACAATCAAACCATGTATGATCAATCCAAAATTGTTGCATTTTTTGTTAATTTATTTTTATTTACTTTTTCATGAACCATTCTGAAACTCTCTGCAATTATAGTTATATATCACATCTCTTTTCAGTAAAAACAGATAAAAAAAATTAATGTCTGTAGCCATTTAATTTTTCCATATAAAGCATTTGGTCAATTTTAAGAAAGAGCTTGCGGAGCTCCTCAGTTTCATTCATAGAGCCCCAGGGCTCCATGGAGCCCACTTTGGGAAACCCTGTACTATCAGACCATGTATTGCGTTCTATTGTCATCTTTGGATTGACGAATCTCCATTTTATTTACGGATTCTTTATAAGCTGTAGAAACGTATCTGCAATTTAATTTTCATCATGGTTTCTTCTTCTCTGCAACCTCTCTTTCACAGAGGTAATGTTGCTAGTCTCAGTATTTTCTATAAATACTATTGTGGCATGTATTGTTCCGAATTGACTAATCTATTCCCTGCTTCCTTTGTTGAAGCTCGTTTGACTTGTTCGTCAATGGTCTCCATCAATTCACTGTTTTGATACTTTACTATAATTAATCTTCTCATTCTAGTAAGTTCTTTTTAAGAACTGCATGGTTGTGGAACTCTCTTTCTGCTAACCGTTTCCTCTTTACTTTTAACCTCGGTCTTTTCAAGATTAAAATCTGTATGCATTTTCTGTCTTTGCGTTAATCATTTTTCGTTCTTGTTAGCTCCTTACATTAAATGGCTTCACGCCTTGTCTCGAGCGATTTCCATGAAAATATACAGGAAATTTGAAATGGAGGCGGAAAGACCTACAGGCTCGACGTTTCGCCCTTCTTATGTGGGCTTTCTCAAGAGAGATGGTCAATGATCACTCTTCTTGAAAAAGCCACAATTGGTCTCTCCGACTCCGTCTAGGGCTCTCCCCCTCCATCTAGGCCTGTCTGCCTCAATCTAGGTCTCTTCCTCTCCATCTAGGTCTCTCCGCCCTCATCTAGGTCTCTCCGCCTCCATCTAGGTCTCTCTGCCTTCGTCTAGGTCTCTCCGCCTCCGTCTAGGTCTCTCCGCCTCAATCTAGGTCTGTCCCGCTCCGTCTAGATCTCTCCCTCCCATCTAGGTATCTCTGCCTCCGTCTATGTCTCTCTGCCTCCGTCTAGGTCTCTTTGCCTCCGTCTATGTCTCTCCCCCTCCATCTAGGTCTCTCCGCTTCATCTAGGTCTCTTTGCCTCCGTCTAGGTCTCTCCGCCTCCGTTTAGGTATCTCCGCCTCCATCTAGGTCTCTCCGCCTCCATCTAGATCTCTCCGCCTCGATCTAGGTGTCTCCCCCTCCATCTAAGTCTCTCCGCCTCATCTAGGTCTCTCCCCCTCCATCTAGATCTCTCCGCCTCGATCTAGGTGTCTCCCCCTCCATCTAGGTCTCTCCGCCTCGATCCAGGTCTCTCCATCTATGTCTCTCCTCCTTCACCTAGATCTCTCCGCCTCCATCTACGTCTCTTTGCTTCCATTTTAAATTTCATATCGTCGGATTTTATCCAATTTTATAATAACAGTATACTATATCACCATTTTTTTTTATATGTGCACATACATAAAATAGTAACTGTTATATAGTCGAACTACATTCATAATTCTGTTGGTCTGCACTTGGAAAGTAAAATAAATAAAAAAGAACAACGGTGGCGACCTCTTGTGGGATTGCGGCATAAGAAGGACCGATAATCGAGTATATCTATCTCGGGGAGATTTTTTTTCCGATTGTAAAACACGTGCTGTATTAAATTAACATTAATTTTATCTTCGTTGTCGACCTTAAAAGCATTTGTCGTTTCACAAGTTTACTCCGTTTCTTTTTTCTGTTTTTTTTTTTATTCGTAAAAATATTTTTTTAAGGGAAATGCATATCACGAAAAACGAACGAAGGAAAATCCTACTTTTGGTAATAATATTCTTCTTTTTTTTATATATATTTTTAAAACTCTTATGTATATCATAAGAGTTTTATATATTTATTTGGTCGTTTTCATTTGGTGCGTGTTTGCAAATGTTATTCTGATGTCGAACTCTCGAGTAATTACACTACGGGCAAGTCGCAGCAGGTAGCAAAACGATCGTTAAAAAGGCTAGATTATGATGTATTGTAGGTTATAAGCAGAAAAAAAAAATAATCCTATAACAGTTTCGGGTTCTTACCGACGCCATATTGGAATGGGGAAAAATTGATATTGGTTTGAGGAAATTTAAGCCCAAGTAGAAAAATGTGCTGAGAAAGACGAGAATATAAAACCAGTACACACACGTACACAAGCATATATACATACGTGCCGAAATTGATCTATTTTATATGAAGTTTGATATCTGCATATGTTCATATATTTCTACATAGATGACTCAGTTCTAAACTACTTAACCAATTCGTATCATTTCTATTCTTCGGACTACTGTTCTCGTCTTCAACGTTATTTTCACAACGTTTCGGCCGATGTAACTTCCGACCTTCTTCAATTGCATCTTTTAAGATAATAGTTGATAATTTGTATTATTTGGATTCTTTGGACTACTGTTCTCATCTTGAGTGTTATTTTCACAACGTTTCGGCCGATGTAACCTCCAACCTTCTTCAGCTCTATCTTTTGAGATGAGGATAGACAATTCGTATTATTTGAATTCTCCGGACCACTGTTCTCATCGTGTGTTATTTTCACAACGTTTCGGCCGATGTAACCTTCAACCTTCTTCAGCTCTATCTTCTGAGATGCGGATAGATAATTTGTATTATTTGAATTCTTCGGGCTACTATTCTCATCTTGAGTGTTATTTTCACAACGTTTCGGCCGCTGTAACGTCCAACCTTATTCAAGTCTATCTTTTGAGATGAGGATAGATAATTGTTTTTTTATTATTCGAAAATTTGAAAAAAATTATGAACTAAATTTAATAAATAGATATGTTTATGAAAATTAATTTTTGCACTTGTCTTGTTTTTTCAACTGTTAAATTTTAAATTCTAAATATAAAGTCCTTCTTAGACAGTGGCCGTCTTTAAATGCTATTTAAACAGCTTTTTTCACATAGCAATCACCACTTATCAAGGCCAAGAGGTCACTCGAGGATAAGGGTTAAAGAATGTACAGTAGTCAATTAGGTAATATAGTAATCGTTAGTAATAGAAATTCGGTAAATTTGTTAACTTAAGTGGAACGGCTCATCAAGAACTTGTTTACGTTGGACTTGAAGACAACCATATTGTAGTCAGCTGGAAAGCAGGCAAATGGAAGAGAGTTTCACAGGCGTGCAATTCTAAGAAAGAAGCTTTGATCATGGAATCTACGTTTAGGTTTAGGCATAGCTACTTGTTAAAAAAAACATCCCATAAGTAATAGGTTTTTACCATTGATCTGTGTTAATAATTCCAATAGTTTTACCCATTTC
Source organism: Euprymna scolopes (assembly GCF_053919585.1). Taxonomy (NCBI): domain Eukaryota; kingdom Metazoa; phylum Mollusca; class Cephalopoda; order Sepiida; family Sepiolidae; genus Euprymna; species Euprymna scolopes. The sequence continues at coordinate 52,890,844 of NC_136521.1, forward strand.
TTTAGCTGGCGATCATATCAGTCTTAGGAACCCTTATCCTCGAGTAGCTTTTGGTTTTGATAATTTGTTACTGAATGCAGTTTCACTGAAACAACTCTTTTTCGCAGAAAAATCGTTGCAAGTCTACCTCCGCTCTCTCGATGGCAGGTGCTCGTCTGACCACCAATCTTTGGTTTCGCTTTGTAAAATCTTCACAATAAAAATTGGTTTTGCATCAGGTGATCTTCACTTCAATGAAGAGCATTACCTCCGGACTGCCTCCCTGCTAATTAAAACTTTGTCGTATTAAACGTTTTTCCCTAAAAACCGCTCCATAATTAACGAGTCCTTACAATTGATACGTGCCAGTACTCCCATAGTTTTCCTCAGCTTTTAGCTGACAATCACATTCATCTCAGTAACCTTTATCCTAGAGTAGTTCTTGACCTTGATCAGCGGTGACTAAGGTAGTTTCCCTTCACCGTGCTAGAAAATTACTTATATCTGAGAGTATCCTGTACACCTGTAAAGCCACCATTCGTCCATACATGGAGTATTGTTGTCGTATCTGGGCATGTGCATCTACTACTAGTCTCTCCCTCTTAGACAGGGTTCATAAAAGAATCTCTAATCTAATAGGTCCCGGACTATCTGTCAAGTGCTAAACTCTGTCCCATCGTCTCATTGTTGTAACCCTGTGTCTGTTTTTCAGGTATTGGACTCTGATGAACTCATTGCACTTGTATCCCATCGACATATATACCATCGACATATATACCATCGACATGCATACCATCGACATGGACAAACCTGTTTAGCAACAAAATTACACCCCTTAACTGTAGAGATTTCTATATGCTAGAAAACCTTCTATGCTGAGAGCTTCTTTATTCAGACTGTCAGAGCTTGGAATTTCTTCCCTGTTTCTTGCTTCCCTGACTGTACTGACATGCATAAGTTTAAATGTAATGTGAACAGACCTCTCGCTTATCTTCTTCCACGACGACGGCGACCTGACGATGACCTAAAGACCGCCGACGAAACCATCACCACCATTACATGTGACGACGACCGGTATGGCAGGCTCCAGTTTCGTAATACCGTGACAGCACTGGTCGCGGTTCCGGCTTAGAGGCTTTCAGCCGTTATTGAGCAAGGGCAGCGTGGCACCACCGCTCGTTCAAACACACAGACTGTTGCTCCGATCCCTCGGCTCCTCTCGTACTCGACATGATAGCCGTAGCCACGGCCGACATCACACACATGTTGATCCGGTAGGATAAAACCAACTTGTCTCACGACGGTCTATTCTTGAAATGATTCTAAATAGTAGCCCTTATGTCCAAGTAGTAATATGCTTGGTTTTAAAGGGAAAAAGAGTAAAAAAAAAAAAAAAAAACCCAAAATAAAAAAAAAAACGAGAGTTTCATACGAATTAGATTTTTTAAGTTACGGCTGTGACATCACTCACGTGATCATTCTTTTTATACTTTCCTTTTTCTCTACTGATGACGTCATTTCGCATGCATTTGCATACGCGCGTCCACAATTTGTTACGCAAGTATTTTGATGGACTATGCTTTCATGAACTCATTTCATATACCCCTTGACGTATACTCACGACAAACCTGTTTCTCAGCAAAATCCCACGCCTTCACTCTATAGGGTCTTAGATGCACGAAAGCCTTCTATTCGAATAATTTTTTCTCCATGTCGCTAGACTTTGGAATTCTCTCCTTGTTTCCTACCTCTCTGACCCTACTGACATGCAGAAGTTTAAAATGTAATGTGAACAGACCTCTTGCTTATATCTTTACATAGTCCCCGGTAGACCTGGTTCGAAATAATAGCCCTTATGTGTGTGGCAATATGCCTTGTTTTAGAGAGAACAAGAGTAAAACAGAATAAAGGATAATTTAATGGAACACTTGAATGTCTACACATCTAAACTTGAATGCCTACTGGTGAGAACTTGAATGCCTGATTGAGAGAACTTAAATGTCTACTGGAGAGAACTTGAATGTCTACGGGAAAGAACCTTAATGCCTACTGGAGAGAACTTGAATGCCTACTGGATAGAACTTGAATGTCTACAGGAGAGAACTTTAATGCCTACTGGAGAGAACTTGAATGCCTGCTGGAGAAAACTTGAATGCCTACTGGATAGAACTTGAATGCCTACTAGAGAGAACTTGAATGCCTGCCGGAGAGAATTTGAATGTCTACTGAATAGAACTTTAATGCCTACTGAATAGAACTTGAATGTCTACTGAGGAGAAGTTGAATGCCTACTGGGGAGAACTTTATTGTCTATTGGAGAGAACTTGAATGCAATGTAATTGAATGTCTACCTCTCTGAATCTACTGATATGCAGAAGTTTAAATGTAATGTTAACAAACTTGTGGCTTATATCCTTACATAGTCCCCTGTAGACCTGGTTGGAAAATCTACAACAGCGTAGTAAATAATGGACAGTCAACTATTCCCCCACTATCAAACAATCATGAGGTTGCTTGCACGGCAACTGACAAGGCTAATCTGCTTGCCAGTCGGTTTGCCTCAAACTCCACACTGAACTCGGTACACCACTCATTCCCTGATTTTCCTTTGCGAACAGACGCCACACTAGATGATTTAAAAATCACCCCTTCTCAGGTACATGCTATTATAAAAAACCAAGACACCTCAAAAGCATGTGGACCAGATCTCATCCCGGCTGTGCTATTAAAAAAATGCTCTGCCGAGGTTGCTCCAGTTCTCTCCAAACTTTACAATAAATGGCTTAACGAATCTTGTTTTCCCGACTGCTGGAAAACCGCCTCTGTGGTACCAGTCTTCAAGAATTCTGGTGAAAGAACTGGCCCACTAAATTATCACCCCATTAGCCTCCTACCGCTTTTCGCCAAAATATTTGAGTCCTTAGTTAATCAAGCCCTAGTCCAGCACCTAACAGCTGCTAAACTCCTGACTGACAAACAATATGGATTCAGGCAAGCCCGTTCAACAGCAGATATCTTAACTGTAGTTTCTGAACGTATATACCGTTCATTGAACAAAATAGGGGAGGGTAGAGCGGTGGCCCTTGATGTATCTAAGGCTTTTGACAGGGTATGGCCCGATGGTCTTCTAAGGAAAATTAGATCATATGGAATCACTGGAAGAATTCATAATGTAATTAAATCCTTCTTAAGTAATAGAAAAATCAAAGTTGTCCTCGACGGTCGTACATCCAAACAATATAACATAAATGCGGGAGTACCTCGGGGGTCTATCCTTGGACCTCTATTATTCCTGATATTCATAAATGACCTCCCTGATAAAATTGTTTCGGAGATGGGTATATTTGCCGATGACACCACTCTCTATAACAGATATGAGGGGAAAACAAATGAACACATATCCAAGAAAATGGCAGAAACACTAGAGGATGACCTCCAATCTGTAGTGGAATGGGGACAAAAATGGATGGTCACATTCAATGCTGCTAAGACTAAGCTTGTTTCCTTCAATAACTACAAGAAACCTTCTCTATCACCAATAGCAATGACCAAGAACACATTGCCTGAAAGTACTTCTTTTAAACTCCTCGGCCTAACATTTACAGGGAATATGAACTGGAATAGATACATTGAGAGCATTGCCAAGGCTGCTGCAAGGAAGGTTGGCTCCCTCTACTGTGCTAGAAAACTACTTACGCCTGACAGTATCCTATACCTCTATAAGGCCACCATTCGCCCATGTATGGAGTACTGTTGTCACATTTGGGCTGGTGCATCTGCTGCTTGTCTCTCGCTCCTGGACAGGGTTCAAAAGAGAGTCGCCAACCTGATAGGTCCTGAACTGTCATCTAGGCTTCAGCCTTTGTCCCATCGACGAGATGTTGCATCCCTCTGCCTGTTCTACAAATACTTTAATGGTGAATGCTCTGACGAACTGCAAACACTTGTACCTCCCCGACGTAACTACCCCCGACAAACCCGACAAGCTACTAAGTCTCATCCCTTTACAGTAGATATCCCTAGGTGCAAGAAAGCCTTTTACTCCAATAGTTTCTTCCCCAGAACTTCGGGTCTTTGGAACTCCCTTCCGGGATTCTGCTTTCCCAACTGCAATGATATGCAGAAGTTCAAGTGTAATGTTAACAAACATCTTTCTACTCATCTCCCTTCATAATGACCCCGCTAATTAAGTCCCTAATAGTAGCCCCCTGCTTCAAAGTGGCACTGTGCCTTGTTTGGGGTGAAAATTGAATTAAAAAAAAAAAAAGTAGCCATTTATGCCCAAGTAACAATATGCCTTGTCTTGGGACAGAAGAAATGAAAAAATATAGTTTCATAAGGATAAGACTTTTTAAGTTACTTGTAAAATCTAAGTACGCCGCATCGAACATGCTACCATTAAATGATTCTACGCTATGTTCTTTGTGGGGGTAACAAAAGCAGAAGACGAAAACTTTTATTCCGTTCGATTAGTCTTTGTGATTCGGGGTCATTCGAATCGGAGTCGCAGGTCAGAATCAACGGAAGAAGAAAGCCAAAAGAGAAACGGAACATTTTGTAGTGATCTACGCTCGCATAAGAATTTTGGAAACGGACCAAAAAGCGATTGATGTTTCCCGGTTTTATTGCCGGGAATTTATTGTGTTCGGACCCTTTTGTGCGCAAATGTATTGATGGCTGGGAAAAAAAGACAAAAAGATACGGATGGAAAACGCGACAAATCAAAAATGAATTTGAAATACGCGATATTCTTTACTCTTCTTATTGTTTGATGTGTTTCATATTTGTGGCGGCCATTTTCTTGCTGTTTTTATTTATTTCTTTTCTCATGTTTACTATTATATAAAGTCAATTTGTGCGTGTGCGTGTGTGTGTGTGCACGCTCGCGCGCGCATGTGTGCGTGTGTGCGTGTGTGTGTGTGTGTGAGTTCTTTCCACATAGGTTCCGAAACGATTGAGCCTATCTTTTGCACACGAAGCTAATTTTTCTCTTATAGCGTTCTTATGGTTTTAGATGTTTGATATTTGTGGCGGCCATTTTCTTGCTGTTTTATTTTTCTCACCTTTACAATTATATAGAAGTTAATTTGTACGTATGCCTGTGTGTGTTTGAGTTCTTTCCTCATAGGTTCCGAAACGGCTGAGCCCATCTTTTGTAAATTTCACACAAAGCTAATTTATGTCCTACAGTGTTCTTATTGTTTAACGTGTTTCATATTTGTGGCGGACATTTTCTTGCTGCTTTATTTCTTTCTTTCCTCATCTTTACTATTATATAAAAGTCACTTTGTGTGTGTACCTGTATGTGAGTTCTTTCCTCATAGGTTCGGAAACGGTTGAGCCTATCTTTTGCAAATGTCACTCCAAGCTAATTTATATGTCTTGCGGTGCTCACATTCTTTGATATGTTTGATATTTTCTTGCTCTTTTATTTCTTTCTTTCTCATCTTTTTTTATTTTCTACCATATTCTTTCTGGCTTTCTTTTTTTAAAAAATCTCATTTTTACGTATTTATTTTTAACCAACCTGTGTGCCCAGCGTTGCCGGGGTGTTTTAAGTTGTGTGTTGAGCAAAAAACAAACAAATAAAAAGCCTGGTAGAAGACATACTTGCATACATATATATATATGCATACATACATACATACATGCATACATGCATACATACATGCATACATACATACATGCATACATACATAAATGCATACATACATACATTCATACATACATAAATAATGCATGCATACATACGTGCATACATGATGATTGCAACGTCTTGTCAGGCGAGTGCCACTCCCTCAGACACTTAAAGTCTATGAGCCCAAAAATTACTTTTTTTTAAAGTCCAACCGGTGAATTCACACGCTCAAGCAGGCATTGAGATAAATTATTATATGCTTCCAGCATTTCAAGCCTCCGCACGTCACAACTTTTCCATTGCCACAGTACAATTTTTATAGACAAATGCCTGAGGGAGTATCTATACACAGATGATGTTACAGAGTCTTAGCTTTGTACGACAGCTAAGTCTTTCTCTCGGTTCAAAATGTTGAGATCCAGCAACAAGCAAGAGCAAGATAGCCAGCAACAAATTAAACTGCAGACCAGCTTAATGCGGGTACTGGTCTTCCGCTTTATGGTTTTTTAAATCAGAGATTTGCTTCTCCTAGAAAGGTTGCCTTCGCCACGGCTTACGGGAGCCCTCTCTACCCCAATACACATATACACATACACAAATATACACGGTGCTAGTTGGCCGTTGACCCAGAAAAAGAGTTCATTCGCCCTTTGGAAGATCTTGTTTTTATCCTTCAGGGAGACTAGCCGCCCTCCTCACCAAACAAGTCTGGTGGGGGAACCAGTTTAGTCACCAGTGACCCGACCACGAGGCAGGTAATACTGGGTTACATGGTACAAGTAGCATATGACATGGCGTGACATACATTCATACATACATACATTACTACATACATACATACATGCATACATACATAAATACATACATACATACATAAATGCATGCATACATACATAAATGCATACATACATACATACATACACAAATGCATACATACATACATAAATGCATACATACATACATACATGCATACATACATAAATGCATACATACATTCATACATACATACATGCATACATACATACATAAATGCATACATACATACATAAATGCATACATACATACATACATAAATGCATACATACATACATACATACGCAAATGCATACATACATACATAAATGCATACATACATACATACATAAATGCATACATACATAAATATATACATACATAAATGCATACATACATACATAGATAAATGCATACATACATGCATAAATGCATACATACATACATAAATGCATACATACATACATAAATGCATACATACATAAATACGTACATACATACATAAATGCATACATACATACATACATGCATACATACATACATACATACATACATACATAAATGCATACATACATACATAAATGCATACATGCATAAATACATACATGCATACATACATACATACATGCATACATACATACATACATACATGCATAACTGCATACATACATACATAAATGCATACATACATACATGCATACATACATACATGCATACATACATACATGCATGCATACATACATAAATGCGTACATACATACATACATAAATGCATACATACATACATGCATACATACATACATAAATGCATACATACATAAATGCATACATACATACAAACATAAATGCATACATACATACATAAATGCATACATACATAAATGATGATTGCAAAGTCTTGTCAGACGAGTGCCACTCCCTCAGACATTTAAAATCCATGAGCCCAAATGCCTGAGGGAGTATCTATACAAATATGCTGTTATAGAGTCTTAGCTTTGTACAACAGCTAAGTCTCTCTCTCGGTTCAAAATGTTGAGATCCAGCAACAAGCAAGAGCAAGATAGCCAGCAACAAATTAAACTGCAGACCAGCTTAATGCGGGTAATGGTCTTCCGCTTTATGTTTTTTTAATTCAGAGATTTGCTTCTCCTTGAAAGGTTGCCTTCACCACGGCTTACGGGAGCCCTCTCCACCCCAATACATATACACACGCACACAAATATACACGGCGCTAGTTGGCCGTTGACCCAGAAAAAAGAGTTCATTCGCCCTTTGGAAGATCTTGTTTTTATCCTTCAGGGAGACTAGCCGCCCTCCTCACCAAACAAGTCTGGTGGGGGAACCAGTTTAGTCGCCGGTGACCTGACCATGAGGCAGGTAATACTGGGTTACCTGGTACCAGTAGCACATGACATGACCTGACACTAACATACATACATGCATGCATACATACATACATACATACATGCATACATACATAAATATATGCATACATACATACATGCATACATACATAAATGCATATATACATACATACATACATGCATCCATCCATCCATCCATCCATCCATCCATCCATACATACGTACATACATACATACATACATACATAAATGCATACATACATACATACATAAATACATACATACATAAATGCATACATACATACATACATAAATGCATACATACATACATACATACACAAATGCATACATACATACATACATACATACATAAATGCATACATACCTACATACATACATGCATACATACATAAATGCATACATACATATATACATACATAAATGCATACATACATACATGCATACATACATACATAAATGCATACATACATACATGCATACATACATAAATGCATACATACATACATGCATACATACATAAATGCATACATACATACATGCATATATATATACATAAATGCATACATACATACATACATACATGCATGCATACATATATACATACATGCATACATGCATACATGCATACATAAATGCATACATACATACATGCATGCATGCATACATATATACATACATGCATACATGCATACATGCATATATGCATACATTTAAACAGACAGTTGGGATTTTTCTCTTTTTTTCTTTTGCTTTCTCTTTCCCTTTTGGTTTCTTATACGTCTATTTCTCTTTTTTTTTCTCTTATTTGGTGCATTTCAGTTTCCTTTTACTTTTTATCCTTTTTCATTTGCGACTTTCTTTTCTTTTAACTTTTTTACTTTATAAAAAGTGATTTGGATTTTTTTTTTTACATTTGTAGCGGCCATTTTCCCATCTCTTTCCCTTTCTCTACTATTATATAATTGAAAACAAATCTGTTGTGCTACTATAATAGTGTTGAAAATTAAATAGAGCTATTTAGAATAAGTTGAATAGGCAGTGATCTCATTAGTCTGGTTAATATGTTAGGGTTTATTGCTGTTGAAATTTATGATGTCCGAAGATAACATAAGCAACCGCCAATAGCGTAATGGTTAGGAGCCTTGACTGCCGTACAAACGGTCGGGTTTCAATCCTGGCTTGAGGTAGTTGCCTGTCTAGCCGCACTGATGAGCTGTGAAACAGCGAAACAGTACTGTATGTAGATGACTATAGTGCTCCTCACCTTGAGTTGAGCATATTGAGAAGTGAAACACGAATTACCATTAGCATATAAGCGACGCTCTTTGTGTAAACAAATCGAGCGGAGGTATTTCAGACGATATATAAACATCGTTAAACTCACTACTCGTTCAAGCAGCCGCCAATAGCGTAATGGTTAGGAGCCTTGACTGCCGTACAAACGGTCGGGTTTCAATCCTGGCTTGAGGTAGTTGCCTGTCTAGCCGCACTGATGAGCTGTGAAACAGCGAAACAGTACTGTATGTGGATGACTATATATATATATATATATATATATATATATATATATATATATATATATAAAAGTCACTTTGTGTGTATGTGAGTTCTTTCCTCGTAGGTTCCGAAAGAGCTGAGCCTATCTTTTGCAAATTTCACAGAAAGCTTATTTATATGTCTGGCAGTGTTCTTAGATATGTTTTATACAGAAATTCATCTGATAAGTATCGAAAATTAAAAAAAAAAATCCGATCTTAAAAATAGTCTTTCTTCTCTTATAGATAAATTATTTTACATTGGAATGTTTTACGTTACACCGGTGTAACCTTGGCCGGTTTAACGTAAAATATTACCATGTCATTTTTTTTTGAATCTATAAGACTATTTTTTAAGATTGTCAAGCCCAAATGTTTGCTAACGTGATATTGTGAACAAATATAGACGGAATTTGAGGAACAACATTATCATTATTATTGTTTTTTTTTTTTTTTTTTTTTTTTTTTACGAATTAATCCAGCGGAGAAATTTTTCCTCATAATATATAATAATCCATAGAGGACTTATTATATAATAATACATACGCAATCTGTATAAATTTTACGTTTTTGTTACTTAGATTTTCTTTCTTTCTCTCTTATTTATTGTTTTTGTACGGCACAATCACCGAAGTTAAGCAACGTTGAACTTGGTTAGTACCAGATGGGTGACCAATTCGGGAATACCACGCGCTGTATGTAGGGAGGCATCGAGACCCCGTGCGATAGTTGTAAAAATCTAACGTTGTCACACTCCCTAACGCGGATCTACACGCAGATGGAGACCGCTTGTAGATTTCATGATCCCATGAAACTTTCTCTTTCGGAGGAAACTAGAATATGGTCGTCTTCAAGTCCAACGTTGGCCTGCTTTCCAGCTGACTACAATGTGGTCGTTTTCAAGTCCAACGTAAACAAGTTCTTCTTGATGAGCTATCCCCTTTAGTAATCCAATTTATCAAATTTCCACTATTACCGATTACTACTGTACACTCAATTCTGTACACTTATCCTCGAGATGCTTCTAGGCTTTGATAAGTGGTGAAAAATAATCCGCAAACAGGTTAGTGCCGTAGTTTTTTTTAAAAGAAAGAATGTTTTATTTGCTGTTTCGGTTTTATTTTTTATATCATTTTCTTTTTTTCTTTTCTCTTTTTTAAATGAATTTCCAATTATTTTTTTTATTGTGTTTGAAAGTTTAACGCCTTTACACGTGAGAAAAAATTGCAATAAAAATGTTTTCACGCCGGCTTCAGAAACTGACAAATTCAGGTAGATTTAGAAGTTAAATAAATTCCTTGTAAAAATGAAAAAAAAAACCTTGAAAGATAAATATTAATTTCAAAGAAAATTAGAAAGTCTTAAGATTAAATTAAAAAAAAAAGAAATGATTATAAAAAGAATAGTTTAATCACCCCACCCCCACCCCACCGTTAAAGCGAGAGTTTAGTCACAGATCTAGCTTGGCACAATCAAAACAAGAGACAACGCGTTGCGCATAAGTTCTACAGGAGCCCAAAATGACAAAAAGTCCATGTTATTTCATAACCAGCGTGAGGGAGGGGCTTTGCCCGTTCGTAAAATACGCTTAAATATTATATTTTAATTTGTTCAGATTTCGTATATAATATTATAGCCGTGATGTCAGAAGTAATAAAAAAATATTTGGATGCCATCAGCTAGAATCGAAACCAAAAGCGCAACTGTAGCATTCAAAGTTGGTGACATTACCACTGTACTAATACAGGGTGACCCCCCCCCAAAAAAAAACGGGCCCCGTGTACACTTTACTCCAAAAAAATATCATTCGCAGCGTATTTTCGGCGTTATGAAGATTTTTTTAAATATTTACTGCAGCAACTGGTCTGATCAAAAGAAAACCAGACTTCTACTACGAAAATTGGATACGGCTGATGTTCTTTTGTGGTGGCTCCGGTTCGGGTAGTGAGCTGCTCTCCAAACCTCTCACCCTTACACGGTATGTATGTAGCGCATTGGCGTGCGCGGTGGAGGGTGAAACATCGTCCTTAGGGGTGACGTTGTACCAATAGACTGCTTCAGGTACCGTACACCCCTACCGCGCTGCGATTGTCTTAACAGTTCTGTGATTGCGCTCAATAATCCCGTTTCCACTGGGAACATGGGCACACCGAAAACGCAGATGGACACCCCAGCCATCTGCAAACTGTTTAAACGGCTCACTAACAAAAGCGGGGCCATTGTCGGTGAGTATCTCAGAAGGAAGGCCACGCTCGAGGAACACACCTTCCAACTCATGGATAATAGCAGCCGCGTCCTGCCGGCGAAGGGGCCGCCACAATGAAAACCTAGATGGTCCACAGTCGATAAGCGTAAAAAAAATGCCTCCCGTTGTAGTGCGTTATGTCCATCGCAATCCTATCCCAATTACGCTTCACACTGAGTATTCCCTTCTTCCACCGGACAGGTGCTGGGTCGATCGATCGGCAGGTGTTGCAGCTTCCCACAACAGATTTCACAGCCCTCCGAGACACAGAGGGGTCAACCAATCTGGCGAAGTAAAGCGTTCGGTTTACACCGGGGTGCCCGCTTTGGCAATGGACATCATTAATATGCTCCGGGCTGAGTCTATGTCCCACTGCAGCGCAATTTACAGGTGCTGACTCGTTCACTTCTTTTGGCAGGTCTAGCCAACGGCGTGGCACTCTGGTCAGACGATCCGCCTGATTCAAACAAGACTGCACCAGTGTCACATCTATGACCAAGTCGTATTCCTTAGTGGTTTCGGTTAGGGTAGCAAGCCGCCTCCGGATCAACATTTCGGCCGACGCCTTCGTTGTCAGACGTGCTTTTCCGTTCAAGGCATTGGTCATCCACCGATGCACACACGTGGAATCCGTGATGATGTGAAGGATTCTAGCCTGCCACTGAAGCGCTAGAGTGACTCCTTTCAGTGTAGCATCGAGTTCAGCTAGGTTTATATGCTTGGCGTTATTCTCCGGCCGAAGCCAGCAGGCATCTTCTATTATCCTTCCGTCGACCGCCAGAGCAACGCCAAGGGCAAGTGAGCTGGCGTCTACCCAAACTGTAAATTCACTCCCATCGACGCACCAGCTCCCCCGTACAGGGTCATCATTGGTCACTCTGGCCACAACTTCCACCAGCATGCTTCGCAGGGCAGGATCATGCACCTCATCGTCCCATCCAGTTGACATAGAAGTTGCCCGTCGCTTTATGGCCGCTACAGCCACTCGGAGCCACCCACACACAGGGAAGTGACCCACCAATTTTCCGCAAATGGAAAACGTGCTCCGACGTGTGATGGTAGATGGGATTTCCGGGATTTCACCACTCCTTCCCCATTGAAGGCCATCTGCACTTCCGCTCACCTGCAGTCCGAGCACTTTCGCCCCGTCCTGTAGCCGCTCCGGCTCTTTGCACGACAATCCGAAGTGCTCGAAGTGTTCTTTGACCGCCTGGGCAGACAGGAGGCTCTCATTGACAAAAATGTCGTCTATATACGACGATGTCGCATGTTGCACCGCTTCATCTTGGCGCCGGATCGCCTGTGATTGCTGTCATGATGTTAGGGGCTACATTCAGGTCGAATCCTAGCCTGGTCAAGCAATAGCGAGTTCCTTTGATCACCACCGTCTGGAACGGCCACAGCGATTTCTCAACACGTATTTGCAAGTACGCTCTTCGCAAGTCCAGTATGGCTGCTTCCGCACCCTGCCGCCGCCACTCCCGTAGTTTATGAGCACAGACATCAGCCCCCGCAGTGTGTGGGTCAACGTATTCATTAAGTTCCCGGTAATCAAGAACAGGTCGAACTTTCTGCTTGTTCTCTTGTCTGACAGCCATCAGGGGAATTAGCCCCCGCGGGGGCCCGAGCTCATCCTCTGGGTATGGAACTAACCAGCCATTATCCAGCCACACTTGAAGTTCTGCCTCGTACTGCCCCCTAAGCCACGCAGGAGGGGGATACTCTGTAAGTCGATTCCGCAATGACACTGGTGGCTGGTCGCCTGCCCATTTCCAGGACGCTGTCCAAGTGTTTGTGCCCTTATCGTATTCTGCGTGGAAGTCGGGCTCATCGAGAGTGATTGCTGCACACATTTGTTTGTTTGGTCGAGAGAAGCTCACATCACCGGCGCCGTTCACAGTAATTCCGCCTAGCTGTGTGATAGCGTCCATTCCAAGGAGGAGGTCATATCCGAGCAGCTCCCCATCGACCACTAACACCCTCATAGCAACCGGAGAGCCATTGCTAATGCTGATATGAACAACGCTAACCCCACAACACACCAATGAGCCTTGGCCGACAGTAAGTACAGGGATCCTTCGTTTCTTCCATGTGGCGCAATATTCCTTTCGAAGAAGGGTTTGGGTACAGCCGGTGTCAACCAGCGCGGAACTTCACATCCATCAACTTGAACTGTTACTGCAGGCAGCGCTTTGTTCAATGCCGCGTTGGGGAGGGTGCTAGCGCTGCGGCGTCCTCCCCTTGCCCGTTTCCCGGACAATTCTGCGCTATGTGGCCTGGCTTATTGCATTGGTGACACCGTATTACTTGTCGTGCTCCATAATTAGGGGTGCGCCTTGTACCGCTTTTGCAGTCTCTGGAAAAGTGGTTGGGGCCACCACAGGTATAGCATCGTAGACCCTTCGTTGGCGAGTCCAGAGTGTCAACAGCTGCGGAGACTAGTTCTCGATCGTCTTTCAAGATGTTTCGTGCTCTCGCCAATAACTCCTCCAATCCAATCTCAGTGAGTCTTGACGATGCTCGCAGCAGTCGACTTGCCTCATCCGGAAGTCCCGACAAAAAGGCGCATGCCAATATGCGATCACTTGCACCGCCGAAGGGAGTGGCAAGCTTTTTCAAGTCGGCCATGTAGACATCCACTGTCTCCTCCGGCCCAAGTCGGCGTTCGGAAAACTGCCTCCAGGCGACAAAAGGGTCTGTACCAAATGCCCCGTATAGCGCTTGTGTAATCTGCTCCATGGTCGGATCCTCCCCTAGCTGCTGGTACACGGCATAAGCCCCTTTAGTGAGTCTCAATGGGATAACCATAGCTGGGTCTTTAATCTTGCACAACCGGCAAACGCGCTCAGCCTTTTCCAGCCATTCGACCACCGAGGGACCAATGGGGGAGCCATCGAATTCCGGAATTAATCTGATGTCAAATTTCTCATACCAAAGCCGAGATAGCTTGTAAGCAGAGTTTTTTTTCTGTCTGTTTCGATTTACTCAAAACCGCACACACCTCGTCTTCTCATGTATCGTTCTCTTCTTCCTCTTCTACTTCTTGCTCTTTTTCTTCTTTTTTCTTCTCAGTCGTCAGAAGCGTCGTCTTTGTCTTGACTACGTTTTTCCTTCTCCCTTCTTGCTCACAGTTACCCGTTTTTATGCTAAGCTGAACTCTCGTGTGTGCGAGAGAACACGAGATTTTGCGTGATTACTTGGCAATATTAACCGGCCGCCGCCATCTTGCCATTTTTCTTTGGACGTGCCCGCTTTGCAGAGTGCACACCTCGAGAGTTTGTCAGGTAAGCCCGTCTGTTCGCAATTTATTACACATTTTTTTCTACAAACCGACCATAAGCCGTTGATATCCATTTTTGGATCAAAGAAAGGACTTCTAACATTCACTGCGAACCGATTATTAAGCTGGGGAACTATTCTGCTGAACTATAATTTTACAATTCAATTTCTTCCCTCAAAACAACTAGCCCATGCAGACGGTCTATCAAGACTGATTCCTGCCAAAATAGAACCTCTTGAAGATTCAGTAATCACGGCACTACGTATTAATAGTGATGTAAAAACCATGATAAACAATATTATCCGCGAACTGCCGGTCACACTTCAGGAAATTAAGTCAGAATCCCTAAATGCCAATATCATTCAGACTACGAAGAAGAAATTAGCACTGAGTGACACCATTCGACGAAATACTGTTATACGGTAAAAGGGTTGTCATCCCCCAAACCCTTCAAAAAAATTTTCATGGATTTTCACATGGGGCATCCAGAAATAAACAGAATGAAAAGCCTAATGAGAAGTTTTGTTTATTGGCCAGCTATGAACGAAGATATTACCGACATGGTGAACAGATGCAAAGGCTGTGCTTTGGCTGCAAAAGCACCACCGATAACAGATAAACCTTGGCGTAAGTATAAACAACCATGGTCAAGGATCCACATCGATTATGCGGGACCCGATTTTTACTTCCTGACAGTAGTTGACTTTTACTCTAAATGGCCAGAGGTAGTAAGATGCAAAAAACCGACCGCGGCAACAACGACAATTTTGTTATTGGAATTGTTTGCTCGGTTTGGGGTTGTAGACTGTCTGGTTAACGACAACGATACACAGTTCACCTCGACAGAATTCAGAGAATTCTGCGAGACGTATCAAGTCAAGCATATTACGACACCCCAGTACCACGCCAGAAGCAACGGCCAAGCCGAACGCTTCATCAATACACTTAAAAGGGCATTAAAAAAGGCGCCCGGTACACCGACAGAAAAGGCCCTTCAGCAACTTCTGCAGGTTTACAGAATCACGAGAAATCCGAACAAACCAGATGCGGGATCCCCAGCAGAAATCATGTTTGGATGGAAAATAAAATCCGTATTTGATAAACTGCTACCCAAACACATAGTACACAACAGAACCTCTACAATGCCAACGAAACGGTTTAACGGTGGAGATAACGTGTATTTTAGACATTTTAGAAATAACGTTTCTTTTTGGGAACAGGGCACGATCTGATGAAGAATCGGCCATATTACATGCATCATTCAAGGCCCAAAGTTCCAACACAAGAGACACCTGAACCAAATCAGGAAACGCTTCTACAAGGATCAAGAAGAACCACCGCAGGACGGCAGTGAGGCGATTGAAACTGTGTATGACTGTTTTGACATATACCCTCCAAAAGGGATGTCAGAACGGAGAAACTCCGACAGAAAGAGGAAGCGCACAGACCCCTTGGTGGTCTGCGCCAAAAGGAAGAAATACCGATTTTCACAACCGCAGAAATCAGTTTGGGAGGGGGTGTTGTGGGGAAATCACCCTCCAAATGGACTGTTCTATCCATTATATAAACCATAGACCTTTTGATCCAAGGTGTGGATAAAACACCAGAGCGACCATCGCCTGCTCGGTGACGTTTACTACTCTTTTCAGTTGTAACCATTTTACGTTGTTGTTCCAGCAATACATTGTTTAAACTCTATTCCGTTGTTCTGTTTTCTTTGTGGCTTATTGCAATCCATTACATTCTTTTATCTGTATTAGTAAACTTATATCCGACTTGACACTTTCTTAGTATATTATTAGGGAACATCAAAACTATAATGAAAATTAGTAGTGATATGGAATCTCATTGTATTTTTATCTCAGTTATGTATTGTCCATTAGCTGTCAGTTCAAGTATCCGTGTCTTCATTGCATTTTCAATCAAACTGATGATCTTGCCTGACATTTTATGCCGTGGTTAAAACAATTAAGTGTTAATTATTCTACATTGCCCTCATGCGCTTGCAAGTAACAATTTCCGGGGTTAACTTCGACACACTGTTATTAAAATTCACTACTCATAATTCAACTCACTGCTGCCAAAAACTTGTTACTCCAAAACTCGACACACTGTTGTTGTCGCTCGTTACTCCAAAGCTCGACACACTGTTGTTGACGCTCGTTACGCCAAAGCTCGACACACTGTTGTTGACGCTCGTTAATCCAAAGCTCGACACACTGTTGTTGACGCTCGTTACTCCAAAAACTCGACACACTGCTGTCAAAATTCCCAACCCTAAAATATAATGCAATGCTGAAAAAAACTTGCTACTTCAGCATCCAAAATAAAATTAATCCAGTCTCTGAAAAAAAAAAAAAAACAAAAAAAAACAGGCTTTTTATTTCAAACTGGAAGAATTTAATTTGCATATTATGTGACAATACCGCATACATATAAAGAAAAAAAGACGGCTATTTTAAAAAAAAATTCTTTTTGTTTGCATTGGCCCCCACAAGTTGTACAAAACAGGTTTGTATCAATTTTAAGGTGTTTAGTCACAGAAGAGTAATTTTTCTTATCTTTGGTAACATTTAAGACCACATGTAAAGTATATATTATTTTTATTGGAATCCTTTGAGATGAGAAATTTATATAGATATATATTTATTTATTTATTTGGGGGCTGTTATCCTCATCTTCATAGTTGTTGTTGTTTCATCAGGTTTTTGGCCAACTCATCCTCTGACATTATTCCTGAAGAAGGCCAAAGGATGAGTTAACCATAATTGACCATTAAAAATAAATGAAATTTGGAGTGTCAGTGAGTTAAACAAATGAGGAAGGCCAGAGGATGAGTTAGCCGAAACAACAACTATGTAGCTGAGTATAGAATCTGCAAATCTATATAAATAAAACAGTAGACGTATGTGTGTGTGTAAATATCTAACAGGTAAACTCTTAAACTACTGGACACGTAGCACTGAAAATTTCAGGAAATGATACTTATGCACCACGGGTGGTTTATAGCGAATAATATCTTTGCTTACATGCATACAGACATCGGCAAATTTACATCTAAAATGTTCATTAACCATTAGCTGACATTTTCGTTTTGTTTATGCGCTTGCGCATATTCGGTTTCAATTTTTATCAGGCTGGAACGCTCGTTTTTTTTTAACCATAAGTGACTAATGAAAATATATGACACTTGGATTGACAATGATAAATTTGGGATTGGGATTTATAACCTTCTGTTCTGTGGTCCTTAGTATTATGTTGAAAATTAAAAAATTCTTGTAAATAAATACATCGGTGTTTTTTCATGTTATATATATATATATATATATATATATATTATATATATATATACGTGACGTCATAACTTGTGACTTTACCTATAGGGACAAAAATTAAAATAGTTTACTCAGACAACGCCAGGCAATCTGTTAGTATATATATACATATATATATAAGAACAAGTAGTTAATAAAACACGTTAAAAACACTTTCAAAAAGAGTTAAAAATATATTTAATTTTAAAGAGGAAACACTGAATAAGTAGATAGTCCTTAATCCGCAGAGTTTCGAAGAAATAATTTCCTTCTTATCAGAGGGTAGGACTTAGCAAAATGCAAGATCGGATTTTTCTTGCCAAAGTATTTAATGAAACTACAAGTAAGTCATAGATCTTACTTGGTAACAAAAAGTGAAGCAGAGGGAATAGAATGAAGAAAAAAGTGATTTCACGTGAGTATATATATATATATATATATATATATATATAAGAGAGAGAGAGAGAGAACGAGGAAGAAAGAGTCAGAGAAAAAGAAAGAGATTGGCGTACATCGTAGTCTTCACATCTATCTATTAACGCTGATTACTGTCTCTCTGATTCTATCTATCTGTCTATCTGTCTTGCAGTGGAGTGACTGGTTGGAAATTGTCTTACGACAATTCTGACATTCTTTGTTTTCAACCTTCTAAAAGGCAAGCGTCATTTGGCCCCGCTGTCCGGGGAAGAGGAGACATGTTAGTTGGAGGAGGGTGTCGAGGTACAAAAATAAAAACGTAAGAATCGAAGAGATTGTTAGACGAGAGGAAGACGCCAACTCTCACTCGACAAATTGGCCAACAGGTAGGAATGGCAGCGAACGCAAAATGTAGGATCGGGAGGGAGCCGGGTCGGGCCTTCACGTGACGAATTGACATTACCAGATCGCGGCGAAATTCTCTTGTGTTCAGCACGCAAAACCAGACAGGCACTTACTTAGTGTTCTGCAGATTTTGACAGGGAAGTGAAATGCCAGTTGTTTGCAGAAGGTATGTCTTCGTATCAGCAATTTGTTCAATCTCAATATAATCGTATAATATGATTTATATATATATATATATATATATATATATATATATAATTTAAAGGAGATTAGAACAATAGTCTAAAGAGCTGAGTGTATGTAACAGTGAAATTACTAGTTTAATTAAAATACAGGAAATAGAAAGTGCTCGTTGTAATTTAGATATGTAATAAGCTCGATAGTTAAATGTCCTAGAGCTAATTCAATATTAAGTAATGTAAATTCAAAAATATATATTTTTCTCTACTTATTTCTATATCTAACCCATATTAATTTTCTTATAAAATTTAAATCCAGACCTTTTATTTCAATTTTTCAGATTCATCTGCCTTACTTTTAATGCTAGGTTTATTTATGGTGTCTTATAAATTCAATAAAAACCCTCCAAAATTTGCTGATGAGGAGACCTTGCTTACCAAAAAACTATATATAATTATTCTACATAACTTGATGTATACCACAATAAAAAGCATTGTTTTCCGAAACGATCGTGCAGATAATTGATTTTGTTGTTGTTCCTTCTTATGAAACGGATTTTTAATTTAATTAAAATTTGATTTTTAAATTTTAAATTATAAATCACATTACTTGATATATATATATATATATATATATATATATATATATATATATATATATATGCGTGTGTGTGGGGGATATAAAATTATTATTATTGTAAATAATTATGTCAGCCCCTTTATGAAACTCGTTTCTTATCGTTGAGCACTTTCAGTTGAATTAAAAAGTCGGTCAATTTAGCTCTTATGTATAGATCATCGTATAACGATTAGATCACTGTGGCTGACGTTAAAAAGCAGTAAAAAATAAATATTTAAATTCAAAAACATTTCTTGCGGTTAACGTTAGCCAAATGGATTAAGCCTTTTCTAATGAAGCCAGAGATGGCTTTTGTCGCCGGGTTCGAATCTATCGACTGGTATTAATCGTGACACCCTGCACTGATGATTCCAGAAAGGATGAAACACTAGTGTCTGTAGGTATTTATTAATTATTATAGTAAATAATTATGTCAGCTCCTTTAAGAAATTCGTTTCTTATCGTTGAGCACTTTTAGTTGAATTAAAGTCGGCCAATTTAGCTCGTATGCGCAGATCATAATATAATAATTAGAGTAATCTGACAGACGTTAAAAAAAGAAAACGTTTTAAATAAATGTATAAATTCAACAGCATTTTTTGCAGTTAACGGTTACCAAATGGATTGGGTCCTTGCGAATGAAGCTAGATATGGCTTCTGTAGCCGGGTTCGAATCTATCGACTGATATTAATCGTAACAACCTGCACTGAAGATTCCGAAAAGGATGAAACACTAATGCCTGTAGGTATTAAATAATTATATATATATATATATATATATATATATATATATATATATATATATATATATATATATATATAAGGAGGCGATAAATAATAAGAGGAGACTTATCAGGATAATGCAAAGGTCAATAAACGATAAGGATGAAACACTAATGTCTGTAGGTATTAAATAATTATATATATATATATATATATATATATATATATATATATATATATAAGGAGGAGATAAATAATAGGAGGAGACTTATCAGGATAGTGCAAAGGTCAATAAACGAAGGAATAATAAAAAAAACAATATTAAAATATATACGAATGCATATAGATTTATTCGTTTTTTCAATATAGTTGTTACATTAATTGGTGTTATAAGATAAGTAAAATTGTTTATACCATGGTATTTCGAAACCTAATGCTTCACATCAGAAGAGGAGAGAAGATGCTAGGTAGCATATAAGGGATGCGACGTCTAGCGATAGCAACATTAAGAACGAAATAATTGGGCGAGAGGAGTAGGGTAATAAATTGAAACTTTTGGCGGGAGGGACATAGGAGAACTATAGTGATCTATACGATAGAGGAGGAATATAGCTGATATATACGGCACAATCACTTTGACACACTGATTCTCTCCAGATCACCGAAGTTCAGCAACGTTGACCTTGGCCAGTGTCAGATGGGTGACCATTTGGGAAGGCCTGGCGCTGTATGTACCGCGAGGTAAAATACCAGGTTGGGAAACTTGCGCGGTCTATCCTTCTCTCGAGCATAGATGGGTCTCTCTTAGGCACCTCATCTCGTGATGGCGTCACGATAAAAATACCCGTGATAGCCCCAGTGAAGCATCAAGTATTCAGACACGGAGAAGATATGAATTATACTACAAATTCGTATAGTGAGTTCAATCTCGGCAGCGACCGATATTACGTTTATTGCTGATATTACAAAATGCGATGGTGGGGTAAGAGGTGAGTGTTTCATTTCTTCATATTCTCTCTCTCTCTCTCTCTCTCTCTCTCTCTCTCTCTTTATATATATATATATATATATATAATCTATGTATCTATAAAAGTGAAATTGTCTGTGTTTGTGTCCGTGTGTGTACATTTCACTACCAAACTACTATGTCAATTTTCAGTCTACAGACTCGAGATTTGACATATATATATATATGTGTATGTGTGTGTTTGTGTACATATATATATGTACACAAACACACACATGCATATATATATATATATGTTTATTAGAAAAAATATTCCTTTTCAATTATATCTCACCCTTTTGTTTATGAAGTTCAATGCTTGTTAAATGTAACTACAGAACATCTATATATATATATATATATAAAAGCGAAACTGTGCGTGTGTATGTATGTATGTATGTATGTTCACTTTTTGTGTATATCTGCAAAAGCTTTTTTTCCGGTGGGTTCTCGAGGCCGTCGCTCATTCTTAAAACTTTTTATATCACGTCTAAATGATAATATCTACGACTTAAAAACGGGGGTCGCGTGTGTATTAAATTTGCCCGACTTTTACCAGCTCACCGCGTCTTCGAAAAGCGGGGGAAACAGTAACTGGCTTGCAGCGCAAAACTAGGTCAAACATCACGCGACTAAACTTTCTCGCACCTGTATATTTCACTTTATAAACGTTAACTCCTCATAAGAGTTGTTACTTTCTCTCCCCTCGTGGCCGAAATGGTTAGGTAGCTGTTTTTTTTTCTCTTTCGTTTCCACCTTCGCGTCAAGGCTTCGGGGTTCAATCCTACCTTCCTGCTAAAATTTTTTTTCTTTTACACCTCCAAACACTCGACCAACGTTTTTTAACACACCTACACCTCCAAACAATCGGGCAACGCCGGGTACCCTCGCTAGTATACAAATAAGAGATAAAATAGTTATATTCCAAATTCCAAGATGTTATTTATTTTACCATTTATTAATTTCCACATGTCGAAACGCCCCACTCCCGACAGTATCAGTTTCCTAGCACATAAACAATTATATAATTATTATGTTAATTATGAATATTTCCAACCAGGCGGGTGATAGATTAAAAACTGTGTTGGCGAGTTTGGTGGACGACTTATTGAAGTCGAAAACGTTCGCAACTACGACAAATTTCTTTTTACACTCGAACAAAACGTTCGAATATTAGCCCGCTAAAAAGTAAAATTTGATTGCATTAGAAACAAACAGGAATTGTCCCTGCTCCTCAATTAAACATGCCTGGATTAGGTCCTTGCCAATGAAGCCATAGATGACTTCTGTAGCCGGGTTCGAATCTATCGACGGGTGTTAATCGTGAAACACTGCACTAATGATTCCCGAAAGGATGAAACACTAGTGTCTGTAGGTATTTAATAACTATTATAGTAAACAATTATGACAGCCCCTTTAAGAAATATATATATATATATATATATATATATATATATATATATATATATATATATAATAACTTTTCACACCAAAAAAGGACAGTGGTCCTTGTAAGTAAGGGGCTGCTATCGGGGACGTAAGTTGCAGAGATATTATAAAGGGAGATGATCAACAAGATGTCTGTTAACATCACACTTGAGCTTCTTCATATCAGTACAGTTGGGAAAGAGGAAGGCTTTCTTACACCTAGGGATCTCTACTGTGTAGGGTGGGATTTAGCTGCTTGTCGGATATATCGAGGGTATTTACGTCGAGGGGATACAAGTGCTTGTAGTTCGTCAGAGCATTCACCATTAAAATACTTGTAAAACAGGCAGAGGGGTGCAACATTTCGTCGTGGGACAGAGGTTGAAGCTTAGATGACAGTTCAGAACTGTTGGCGACTCTTTTTGAAAGCTGTTCAGAAGTGAGAGACTAGTAGCAGATGAACCAGCCCAAATGTGACAACAGTACTCCATACATAGGCGAATGGTGGCCTTATAGAGGTACAGGAGACTTTCAAGCGTAAGTAGCGTTCTAACACGGTAGAGAGAGAGAGAGAGAGAGAGAGAGAGAGAGAGAGAGAGAGAGAGAGAGAGAGAGCAAGTAAGTACCTTCTTAGCAGCAGCCTTATATATATATGGGGGGAGCAACTCAGAGTGAATAGTACTTGCATTTCGTAAATAAACCAACAGACAAACACTTGTATAGATTATATTATAGATTATATTTACAATTTCTGTTTAATTCCATTTTGGTAAATGTCCAACTCCTTGACGAGCGGTCAGTGAATTTGACGTCGCCATTGATAAACACCCACCCTTCCCTTTGGATCTCGGTGTCCGGCGCTGACAGACAACCAAAAAGGTCAGCAAATAGTTAGGGTCATAAGGTTACGTCCTAGTAGCCAATCATTAGCAAAACCAGTAAATTGACCGAAAAGGTCACGCCTGATTGCTAGTACACTTAGACTAAACGTAAGCTAACTTCATATTTCTACATGGCTCCCCACGAGGGAAGAGTTAGACACACGCTCAGTTTTTAAAAGTGGTGAAAATCCAGCACTTCAAACAGGAGGAATACTACCTGTTGTTATTAGTGAATATATGTCATCTAGCTTTTTAGCTATGAAAAAATCATAGATATACCCCCTTCCCTTTTTTTCTGTCCTCAGTCAAAGATTACGAAATCTTTCTGATTGAGGTAATTTATAGTTTTGCCCATATTCATAAGGCTCCTGTATGGAGTGCTGGATTTTCACCACTTTTAAAAACCGAGCGTGTGTCTAACTCTGCCCTGGTGGGGAGGCATGTAGAAATAGAGAGTTAGGTAACAAAATATTCTCCATTATTATAACATCCGTTTACTATTTTATTACGGTCTTGCCACAACCTTCCGGTGGAGGTCTGGATTATCATCTGTGAATTCGGTCTTAAATTCCATCTTCAGTTTCATGGTGATTTTATGTCATATCAGCTCAGACATGTAGCACCAAACCGTGCTTGCATATGTGTATTTGTATTGAAAAAGTGGACAGCGTAAGATATTTCTTCCATTTAAGGTTACTTCACTTTGCGTGATGCTCTTTATTATTATTATTATTATTATTATTATTATTATTATTATTATTATTATCATTATTATTATTATTATTATCATTATTATTATTATTATTATTATTATTATTATTATTATTATTATTATTATTATTATTGGCTCACATGGAGCTTTCACACAAGTCAACAAACAATCTGATTGGAAACCTGTGGTATTCGCTGGAAGCTGAGTGACAACAAGTCTCCCCAGACGTCCAGCCCTCTCCACCTCCTTCAATAGCATTTGCAAATGAATTTGCATCATCGCAACAGCCTCTTACCATTGATTTCTCGCTGGTAGTGGCCATTGGTTTATTTATACTAGAATTTGAGTGCCACTCAGCCTCCCCAAGGTCTCAGTTCTCTTTCCGCTTGTCCAGCCAAGGTCTGGTTGGCGCTCGCTCCTCGGTCTTTCAGTCCTTATTGACCCTTCTCGGCCCTTTGGTATCATTTTTTTTGGGGGGGGGGGCGGTGATGAAACAATGGGGGAATGCATGATGGGGGGTGTATCATTATTATTATTATTATTATTATTATTATTATTATTATTATTATTATTATTATTATTATAAAACACAAATAATCCCGGTCGTAGTTCGTACACTAGGAGTAGTATCAAGTCGTCTGGAAGGACAATTGAAAAAAAACTACAAATCCCCGATGTTTTAGGCGGCCTTCAAATCTCTGCAATTATAGGTACCACCAACATCCTTTGGAAAACCCTTGATCTTTGAAGCTCCTGGTTTGAAGCCGGGATTAAGGGAAATCCCATCCCTTTCCAGAGAGACGTTCATAAGCGAAATCAGAATTATTATTATCATTATCATTATTATTATTATCATTATTATTATTATTATAATTATCATCATTATTATTATTATTATTATTATTATTATCATTATTATTATTATAATTATCATCATTATTATTATTATTATTATTATAATTAATAATAATAATAATAATAATAATAATAATAATAATAATAATAATAATAATAATAATAATTAACAAGAAAGAAAAATCCTATCAAATCGGAGGCTTTGTTCAGGGAAAGATCTCTGAAGAACTGTGTGAAAGCTCCTTGTGAGCCAATAATAATAATAAATAAATATGCGTGTGTGAAAATACCGCTTTCCCCATTCTGGGTCGGCGTTGGGAATATGCTGACCGCTAGCTATAGGCGACATAGTGTCGGACTTCTCAAGTAATTTGCAACGAAAAACAAAAGAGGAGACACTTAATCTTTGGGTTATGAAAAGAATATAAAAAGAATATATAAAAAGAATATACAAAGAATATATAAAAAGAATATACAGAGAATAAAAAAATAAAAATCGTCCTTTACCGAAGTTAAGATAAGAAAATATAAAAGCCAGTGAGGAATGGATGGTTCAGAAACCTTACTTATCCTCCTCCATAACTAACCCCTATTCGATGACAAGATTCTAATTTTGTAAGCAATAGAAGAAAATGTTTTATATCTTGAAATTTCAGTTTTCATAGGTAATTCTTGGCCTGAAGACGTAATCTCCTTAATAACAGGTGATTACAGAAATATGTATGCACATATGTAGCCATCAATATTTGTATAAATGAATTTAATATATATATATATATATATATATATATATATATATACAACGTCGAAGCTATATATATATATATATATATATATATAAGGATTACCAGAATATGCGATATAATGTAATTATTTCCACATTCAAAAAACGTCACATAAGCCACGAAAGTCAACATACCAGAAATCCAAGATTAAAGTTTCATCCTCATTTGGGCTCATCAGTTAAACACACCAAAACTCTGAAAATATACAAAGAAATGGTGCATATGTAAAAATACACGATACACGATTTCCAATTAGCATATGAAGCGAGGTTGGTTCTCTGCGTAAACAAATCGAGCTTAGGTATTTTGAACGATGTCAAAACATCGTTAATTCACGACTCACATAGCAGTCGCCGATTAGCGTAATGGTTAGGAGTCTTGACTGTCGTACAGGCGGTCGGGCTTCAATCCTGGATTGAGGTAGTTGTCTGTCCAGCCGCATTGATGAGCTGTGAAACAGCGAAACAGTACTGTATGTGGATGACTATATATATATATTATATATATATATATATATATATATATATATACATACATACACATATATACATACAGTAATACACATATATTTAACAATATTAAATAGGCCATTTGGCTTACAAACCTCTATCTGTAGATTTTGAGCACTTTGAATCCACAAAGATCTACTGTCTTAATTCTATTTACTTTTTGAAATTATCTGAACAACCACAAAGATTACATTTAGCTCTACTTCAGTACTGAGTACTTTTTGATTACTTTATTACGACCCTAGTTTGAATTTATCTTGGATTGTATATATATATATATATATATATATATATATATATATATATATATAATCAGCTTGAATCGAAACCAGAATTATGAAGAATATATATATATATATATATATATATATATATATATATATATATATATATATATATATATATATATATATATATATTCTTCATAATTTTGGTTTCGATTCAAGCTGATTATATATATATATATATATATATATATCGTTCGCGCCTGACCCTCATAGAATGGAAATATGTCACAAAGTTTAACAAGGTGTTTTTTAATATAGATCCACAGAATATTGTGAGAAACGTTTCAGAGTGAACAGGTATGGTATAATAAATTATGGGGTTTATCTATTTTATTTTTACTTTCATCATATTTTGCTTTGGTTTTGATATCCTCAAATTGGAAGCTATCTCTTCCTTTTCATAACCTATCATACGTTCATAAATCAGAGTCCAATTTCTGTACGCTGTTTTTGAACCCAGCCAACGACGGGTACTTTTGCTAGTAACCATACGTGTGCCACGAATTTCAGTGCTGACATAGCAGTATCAGAATTTTGGGGGAATTTTCAGCCGAGTCGCCATTTTGAATAGACACATATCTTTCTATCAGATTATAACAATATGAAAACATAATTTAAACCCGTAAATTTTATTTCAATAAAACGAGCAAAGACCAAATTTTAATATCATAAAAGCTTTAATAGAGAAATAAACAATTTTATTTATTTTTCCTTCGATTTCTTCACTTAACATTAGACGGATTGTCGAACAATAACATTACTTGAATCTTACGATATTTATTTTAACGGCAAAATAAAGAACTTACCTGGTTAATGAGTAAGATATGCTTTCTTTTAATCTTCCTGTATGAGAATTTATTCATATTTATGTATTATAATCCATGTATTTTTTAAATGGAAGGATTTTTCCAACACATATCGCGACAACGCGTGTCTTTCAAGAACGTTGTAAAGACACCGGATGTTAAAATTATCACTTACTTATGTACGGAAGCCTATAAGTGTAAAAAAAAAACACTAATTCAGAAACCTTAATAATCTCGATATTGGATTATATTCCTTCAAATTTTTCACTTTTAAAGGTTTTCGGAGGCGCTGAAAACGGAAATAACCAATTATATATACGGCAAACGAAACTAGTAGTTTCCAAGATAAAATTTTTTACAAATGGTCACAAAGTGGGGGGTCACTTTTCTATAATGATGTGACGTCAAATGGGCACCCACTTTATGGCCACATTGCAATGAACAGATTTGGCCGTAATTTTAAAGGAATTTTCGAGGGTGGCTTCATATTGACCCTATATGAATAAAGGGAGATAACATCGTCCTTTTTTTAATGTGGGCGCCTTTACGCTATCGTACATGAAAACTGGGATTTTTCATTTTGGGATTTACACGGATTACGAAATGACGAAGATATGCAATGTAATTTTTTTTTTTAATATCTTAAAGAAATACCTGAATTTTGTATTTATTATACTATAAATCTGCATTATAGGGTTTCGTATTTTTTTTATATCGAAAAAAAGGAAACCAGGAATTAAATATAAAAATATACACTGACCGAAAAATAATGACTGGAAAATTCTAAACAAAAATTAAGCTTCCACGTCAAAAAAACAAAAACAAAAAAAAAAACACGTGGTTATCGAAAAAAGAAGGATTTACATTTTGGACTTTACCGGTAAATTTACAGATAAGTGATATTTTTTTGTTGTTTTAAATTTGAGTATTTTATTTATTCATGTTTTATCTTCAATTTGTGATATATAAAACGTGTCGACCAAAATTAATTATTAAAATTCTCATAGACATTTCAAAATGGGGGGGGTGAATTTATAAAACAACGTTTGTCTAAAATATTATGTTCAGTTTATCGGAAAGAGCATAAAATTTTACATTCACCCTGAAAAAAACGTAACAATTGAACGAATAGGAAAATTTTGATACATTTTTAAAGCTTAAAAATTGAAAAATATTCATCTCATAAAAATCAATTGATTTCATGAAAAATGATATTTCTATTATTTTTTAAACAACTTAAATAGTTTATTTTGGAAGCATATTCTATAAAGAAAATAAATAACCCACTTTAGAAAGAGAAATTACGAGTTTTCTATATTTTATTCGCAGTTTTCTGTTAGGGGTGTCAAAAATGCCCCCAAAATTCTGATACTGCTAGTGCTGACATGTTTACAATCTTGAGTTCACTCGGCCTTTCATCTAAAACTCTAGAAACAATTTATATTATGTCCTTGAGACCTTCTCTTTGTAAGCAAAAAGAACATATATTTGGACGTAATTTGATTTCTATGTATTTTTTTTTTCTTATTTATTTATTTATTTATTTATCCTCCCCGCGCTATTAATGACACTTTCTTAAAGCTCAATTTTCCTCGATTTAGCTCTGTTGAGCGAGGAGGGAAACATTGTAAGCTTTATTTCCATTTTTTATTTTTTTTAATTATCATGTCTATTGGTGTATAGATTGCCATAATTAAATTTGGTACCCCCAAAATAATATATATATATATATATATATATATATATATATATATATATATATATATATATATATAGTCTTTGAAGTTTTTAACCTTTAAAACTATACAAAAAAATATTTTTTATCATTTGTTAGAAAACCATCCAGTCAGTAAGTCATTTAATCACTAATATATATATATTGCCATAATTAAATTTTGTACCCCCAATATATATATAAGATAAAAAGCTATAGCAAACATCTAAATAACTATTTTAACCACAGTTCCTGATTTCAAAAAACGAAAAATTAAAAGATTCATCTGCCTTACTTTTAATGCTAGGTTTTTTTATGGTGTCTTTTAAATTCAATAAAAACCCTTCAAAATTTGCTGATGAGGAGACCTTGCTTATCAAAAAACTATATATAATTATTGTACATAACTTGATGTATACCACAATAAAAAGCATTGTTTTCCGAAACGATCGTACAGATAATTGATTTTGTTGTTCCTTCTTATGAAACGGATTTTTAATTTAATTAAAATTTGATTTTTAAATTTTAAATTATCGATCACATTACTTAATATATATATATATATATATATATATATATATATATATATATATATATATATATATGCATATTAGTTTAAGTATAGAAAAAAAGTCTAAAATTTTCACCAGCCTGATGAGATCACTGCCTAATAAAACTAAAAATAGCTCTATTAAATTTTGAGCAATATTATATGAACACAACAGGTTATGTGGATATTTTACCCGTATTACCATATATATATATATATATATATATATATATATATATATATATATATATATATATATATATATATATATATATATATATATGGTAATACGGGTAAAATATCCACATAACCTAATATATATATATAACTACTTCATTCACTCACATAAAATTAATATATGAAAGTGTAAATTTATGCGTAAACTTTAATTATTTACTTCAAAAATGCTCAATACGTAGGTAGATCTAGTTAGTAAGTCATAAAATATATATGGCGATTAAGCTACATTGAATATTCTGCGTTTCATCCACTCTAGGACTCTTCAGTCGATTTAAGCCTGAAAAGTCCTAGAATGGATGGAACGCGGAATATTCAGTGTAGCTCAATCGCCATATATATATATATATATATATATATATATATATATATATATATATATATCGCTCCCCATATTGCGGTACCAAATTGGTTAAAGTGAAAATTATTCCCAACTCGCATTTAGGTAAATATGCACTTTCGTAAATAATTGAATTCATTCAAGACGTATCGCAAAAACAAAAACAAATAACACACACACACACACACACACACATATATATATATAGCTTAGAGAGTTAGCGGAATAGAGTAAATTAAATTCTATAAGAAGAGACTCATCGGTATACAAACATTTAGTTGAGGGATAGAAGGAACTAAATGTTTGTATACCTTTATTAAATATATGAACCATTCTATATTAATTCAATATCCAATATATAGTTTTTGTGACTTCATTTTCCACTCTCACTGTTTCATATATATATATATATATATATATATATATATATATATATATATATATATATATATATATATATATATATATAATATGAAAAGGGGTTGATATGTCGTAAAACAACCAACCATACCAAGCCAAGCTACCCGTTAAAAAGCTGTTATTCATTTATGCACATAGAGAGAGAGAGAGAGAGAGAGAGAGAGAGAGAGAGAGAGAGAGAGAGAGAGAGAGAGAGAGAGAGATTTATGTGCATGTTTAGGTTTGCTATTAACTAGTAACTAGAGACCTCTTCAGGCGATACAGCTTATACGAAAGCAGGTCTTCAATGTCAACGGGAATTAATATCAGAAAGTTCCGCCACATGTTGTTAAAATTAGGAATAAAGAATATGTTTGGTTGTATATGAAAAAAGATAAAATGGGGTTGTGAATTATGGTCTGTGTTGAAATATAGAAATAAGGAGGAAAAGATAAAAAGTGATGATAAAGATAATAAAATACAATAATAAATATATATATATATATATATATATATATATATATATAAAATAGAATAATAAAGGTATACAAACATTTAGTTCCCTCTATCCCTCAACTAAATGTTTTATACCGATAAGTCTCTTCTTATAGAATTTGATTTACTCTATTCCGCTAACTCTCTAAGCTATATATATATATATATATATATATATATATATATATATATATATATATATATATATATATATATGTGTGTGTGTGTGTGTGTGTGTATGTGTATGTGTGTGTGTGTGTGTGACTGCCTAGTATCGTCTAACAAAAGAAAACTGATTCAATCTGTGTATTATGATACGACAAAATGGCGGCGTGTGCTAATGAGCTTGAAAAAAGAAATCAATTATTTGTATTTTAATATTTAATGGTTTTTGCCAAAGATTTCATACGATGAAGAAAAGCTGCGTTGGATGTAAATCATGTGAGGCTGTCATTTATAAATAATGAAGCATTACATTTATGCAAACAGAGTTTACTTGTTTGGGTTGTTCTGTTTTACGGAAACTCAACATTTTCAGGTTATTTGAAGCCGAATCCGGTCATTTTGGAGGAGAAATGTTTTATACTCCCCCAATTATTTATTTTTATATATTTTTTCCCATATTTATTTCTGGTGATTAATTTGGTCCTTTTATTTTTGAAGACGTATCAACACTTTTCGGATTGCTTAATACCGAACCCAGTCATTTTGTGAACTGTTTTTATACTTTAAGTTCTTTATATTTTCAAATATTTATTAATCGTGTTTTGTTTGGTCGTTTTGTTTTATAGCCTATGAACACATTCTGAATTACTTAATATCGAATTCAGTCATATTGATATGATATGATTTTTTTTGCTTTAACTTATTTATATTTTCAAATATTTATTCATCGTATTTGGTTTGGGCGTTTTGCTTTACAATATATCAACTTTCCTTTTTCTGATTATTTAAAGCCAAATGCAGCCATTTTGTTAAAAGCTTTTAGGCCTCTAGTTCTCTTCATAATTATTCATGATGTTTGGTCTGATGTTGTTGTTTCACGATATCGACATTTTTGGAGTTATTTAATGTTGTTTAGTATAGTGTTGTTTAGTATAGTATAGTGTTTTCTACGGCATAATCAGGTTGACACATCGGTTCCCGCAAGATCACCGAAGTTAAGCAACGTTGAACCTGGCCAGTACTAAATGGGTGACCATTTGGGACTTCCAGGTGCTGTATGTGCTCTCGGTTTATCTCGGCATTGTTTCCAGTCGTCCTGAACTTTTACTTGCCACTGGACTCAAACAGTGCCGATTCAGGAGAGATGTGGTTGGATGATTGCGCAACCCATGCTTCACAATTACAAACGCAGCTGACCCTACAGAGGGTACCTTTGTTTTTCGAGACTGAATGAAGGCATCGAGTCGAGTATAGCGTTTATCTTATCCAGCCATTATATATATATATATATATATATATATATATATATATATATATATATATATATATATATATATATATATAGAGAGAGAGAGAGAGAGAGAGAGAGAGAGAGAAAGAGAGAGAGCAAAAATGGTAATTAGTAAAAACCCGAATAAATTGCTCAATACTATTGCAGAGCAAATATGTGTTATATTTTTTTATTACCGTTTTATCTGTTTAGTTACACATGTTTCGGTTACCGAATCGTATTAATGCCGTATATGTTTCGGTTACCGAATCGTATTAATGATAATCGTTAATACGATTCGGTAACAAAAACATGTGTAACTAAGCAGATAAATTGGTAATAAAAAATAAAAAAAACATATATATATATATATATATATATATATATATATATATATGCTCTAAGAACTTTATATCTCCACATATTCATTCATTGTATATGGTTGTTTTGTTTTACGCCATATCAACCCTTTTAAGGTGATTTAGCACCGAATGCGACCGAATGCAGCCATTTTGTAAAAATTTCAATGCGTCAAGTCGTTTATATTTTAAAATATTTATTTCATGTTTTATATGGTCGTTTTTTTTTATAGTTTATCGATAGTTTTGGGTTTATTTAATGAAGAAACCATTAATTAAAAAAAAAACAAGTTTTAGGCTTTAAGTTGTTTATATATTTTTTTTTACATGGAAGGCACTACTTATCAAGGCCCGAAAGCCACTCGGGGATGAGGGTTATTGCGTGTACAGTAATCAATGGGATAATATCGTAGTAATCGTTAGTAATGGAGATTTGATAAAGTGTCTTACTTAAGGGGGCGGTTTATCAGGAATCAGGTTGTTTTGCTTTACGGCATATCAACCCTTTCCGGGTTATTAAATACCGAATTTCGTCATTTTGTTAACAGTTTTCCGGCCGCAATTCTCCAATTATTTATTCGTCGTGTTTTATTTAGTTGATTTGTTTTATGGCATATCAGCACAGTTTGAGTCGTTTAATTCAGAATTCAGTCATTTTGGAAAACACGATTGAATATTGAAATGCTCATCTTTGGTTCTATGGGACGAAGCTACATGAAAATTTGCAGGGTTTTTGAAGATTATAATACTATCCCATGATTAAAATTTGATGACAATTGGCAAAAAAGAATTTATATTTTCGAACCAAAAAATAATAGTACTTGTCTGTATTTTTGAGATGAGGTGTTTTCATTTATTGAGATTGTCGGACTGACTTCCTCATCTTGGTTGTTATAGTCACAACGTTTCGGCCGTTTTGCCCTCCGGCCTTCATCAGGTGTTTTGTATCGAACTGGGGAACTGTTTGCTAGGAGTCTCGAACCCAACCCTTTATTATTATTACGGGGGTACCGTGTTCGGACTCCAGCTAGGCTCTGGGACATAGTTACTGATTCTCTGTTTTGAATGTTACTTTTCACTGCCTTCGTTCAGGATTGAACTCAGCACCTATAACTGTAAACTTTGATACAACGTCTAGGACCACTCGGCCATATGTCACGAGGACAATTCTTTGTTGGTTTTTGTTAATGTTAAACGGAGGACAAAACGGCCGAAACGTTGTGACTATAACAACCAAGATGAGGAAGTCAGTCCGACAATCTCAATAAACAAAAAAATGATATTCCCAAATTTGTTTACATTTGTAAATATAGTGTCCTAGCAGACATCCTTTAATTTTACTGCTTCTGTTGTCTCTCCTGTGGCTTTGCTAGGCACCTAATATATATATATATATATATATATATATATATATATATATATATATATATATATATATATATATAGTTACTACTTGTGGTAGCATGGTCATATGAGGTATGCGTATTGTAATATTTCGGGAGATATATACCTTCGATGACTCTCTCTCTCTCTCTCTCTCTCTCTATATATATATATATATATATATATATATATATATATATATATATAAGCTATAAAAGTGGAACCCGTTTATTTGTCTATTGAGTTCGTGCTTGATTTACTGAATCAGAAAAATGACAACTGGAAATGAACAAACCTCACTCCCGGATAGAAGCCTTGCCACCTTTTTTTAAATAGAATCGTATCCAATTCATTTAATTTTTTTCTAATTAAAGTTAATAGCGTTGATCTGCTCAGAATTTAAACCCAAATCGCCGAGTCCAATTATCAAGTCACTAACAGTTGCGTCATTTTAACTCACGCACTGTCGAGATTTGTCCAATTATCATCCGTTTGAAATCACGCGATGTGCGTGACTTCGACGAGTCATTAGGCGGGTTTTATACTAGGAAACGTTTAGGGTTGTAAAAGTCTCGCTTCCTGTCGCTCCTTGACATAGCAGCGATTGAATTAAGGGAAAAGGGGGGGGACAGAATAGTGAAAGGGAGACGCGAGGAGCACTGACTCACTCAAAGAAAAATCTTAAACGTTGAATAATTCTTGGGAGAACATAAATTATGTTGTACATCGCTTGACCAATCGTCACTAAACTTGGTAAAAGATCGTTCATGGTCTAACGCAGAACTGATTTAACCTATTCAGTCCCAGGGTATCTAAATTTTTGGCTATTGAATAGAGTTATGTATAAATAGATTCTGTTTTTATTGATCTAATTAGCTGTAATTTGTAATTAACTGAACATGTCACACATCTATCTCATAGCTACTTCTCATACTGTCTAATATTTCATAATATATGTTATTATAATGGAGTAACCTCATCAAGCCTTAAAAGCCACTGGAGCATAAGGGTTAATGAGTTACGATGGTTACTGATTGTTAGTCGTAAAAATCGGTTAGATTTTTATTATTTAAGGGAGCGGCTCAACAAGAATTATTTACATTGGAGTTGAAGACGCCTATGTTGTAGTTAGCTGGAAAGCAAGCCAGCGGAACAAAGTTCCACAGGCGAGAAGTTCTAGGGAAGAAGCTTTTTTTTTTGCAGGAGCGGGACCATAGATTGGAGCTCAGGCGAGCAATTTCCATTATAATAACGATAGAGGAGAGAGAGAGAGAGAGAGAGAGAGAGAGAGAGAGAGAGAGAGAGAGAGAGAGAGAGAGAGAGAGGCTTTCAACGTCTCTCATGTGGGAAAAGAGGTTGCAGGGAGGAGAAACAGCCGTCTACTGCTAGGTTTCAAAGTTGATTTATTTTTGATCTAGCCAAAAACACTATCAATAATTTCCCACACTCTTTATCCGTGCCTAAACCTAAACGTAGATTCTATGAACAAAGCTTCTTTCTTAGAACTGCACACTTGTTGAACTCTTTTTCGATTGCCTGACTACAATCTGATTAGTAATTGTCTGTATTTTTTTTTGTTGAGATGAGGTGTTTCCATTGATTGAGAAGTGAAATAAAAAGTAACATTCAAAACAGAGAATCAGCAACTATGTCCCAGAGCCTAGCTGGAGTCCGAACACGGTACCCCCGTAATAATAATAAAGGGTTGGGTTCGAGACTCCTAACAAACGGTTCCCCAGTTCGATGCAAAACACCTGATGAAGACCGGAGGGAAAAACGGCCGAAACGTTGTGACTATAACAACCAAGATGAGGAAGTCAGTCCGACATACAATCTGATTGCCTTCAAGTCCAATGTAAACAAGTTCTTGATGAACCGTCCCCCTAAGTAATCCAATTTGCAAAATTCCCATTACTTATGTTTACTACGCTATAATAACATTGACTAGTGTATACCCATTAACTGTTATCCTCGAGTGGCCTCTAGGCCTTGATAAGTGGTGATTCTTGTGTAAAAAAAAAAAAAAAAATAAAAATAAGCGGGACCATAGATTGGATCTCAGACGATCAATTACGGTTAAAATAACGAAAGAGCCAGAGGCTTTCAACGTCTCTTATGTGGGAAAAGAGGTCGCAGGGAGGAGAAAAGGCCGCCTACTGCTAGATTTCAAAGTTGATTTTGAACACGGTAAAGAGAGGATAGATGATCCCAAGTGGTACCACCTCAGACGTGACAACAATATTCTGTTTTAGTTCCCGAACATTTAGAAGAAAATTACTCTCTCTTTTAGTTAATTGTCATAGCGCTTGTGTTATGTTGATTAAGCGGACTATTATTCTCAAAGTGGGTGTTCTTAGCACAAAATTTCGGTCGCTGCAACCTGCGACCTTCTTCGGGTGTTGAAAACATCCTTCTTTTTCTCTACTAAAGTAAAGAGGGTTGGCTCTGCATTACAAGAATTCGAACCGTGGGTTTGAGGGTGGGTCCGTAGATCGTAAAGAAGGTTCACTCCACATCAAGATCTCTTCAGCCAATACTCATCTTCATAGAGATGAGTATTGGCTGAATAGAGCTTGATATGGATAAACGGTCCTAATCATCGGGCTTGAAACCGACGGTACCAATGACTTGTCTCATCTAACAACTTTCTGTACACAAAATACAAAATATAAATACGCTCTTATATTTCGGATTTTCCTTTTAATTGGGCACTCTGATGGATTTATTTTTCCAAAAAACTAAAGAAGGTTCAATCTTCTGGGGTCACTAACATATTTTTAAAAGACTTTCCTATTACTCAATTTTTCGGGGTATCTATACTAATTGTTAATATTAGTGAAAAAATGTTTCACGAAACAGAGGATCGATACCCATGCGTATTTTTATTTTTTAAACACAATGCAAGGGGGAGGTAACCCTAAGGAAAAAAAGAGTTTGTTTTTGTAATGCAGAGCCAATCCTCTTTTCTTTAATAGAGAAAAAGAAACATTTTTTTTTACATAGAGGTCACAGCCTATCAAGGCCCGGAAGCCACTCGGGGATAAGGGTTATTGTGTGTACAGTAATCAATGGGATAGTATCGTAGTAATCGTTAGTAATGGAGATTTGATAAATTGTCTTACTTATAGGGCGGTTCATTAGGAATTTGTTTATGTTGGACTTGAAAACATCCAAGTTGTAGTCAGGCGGGAAACAGGCGTGCACTTCTAAGAAAGAAGCTTTGTTCATGGAATCTACGTTTTAATTTAGGCACAGATAAAGAGTGGGGAAAATTACTGACAGTGGTTTCAGCTAGACGGATGTTTTTCTTTTTCGTGAACAATTGGTGAGAGAGACCAGAGATAGGAGCTCGGACGGGCACTTGTTATGGAAATAACGATAAAACAAAAACAGGTTCGCAACGTCTCTTCTGTGGGAGAGAGGTTGCAGGGAAGAGAAAAGGGCATCCCTCACTAAGCCACAAAGTCTATTTTGTAATCTGTCAAGGCAGGATAGGCTGTTTTTAGCAGCTCCAGCCCAGATGTGGCAGCAGTATTCCATCCTTCAACACCTGAAGAAGGTCGTTTGCAGCGATCGAAACGTCGTGTAAATAACACCCAAGGTGAGAATAATAGACGGATTAATCAACATAACATAAGCATTCACATCTCATGTCAAAAAATAAAAATAGCATTAATAGTCATCGTATTTTGTGTACAGAAAGTTGTTAGATGAGACAAGTTATTGGTACCGTCGGTTTCAAGCCCGATGATTAGGACCGTTTAAGATATCCATATCAAGATCTCTTCAGCCAATACTCATCTTCATAGAGATGAGTATTGGCTAAAGAGAGCTTGATATGGATAAGCGGTCCTAATTTTCGGGCTTGAAACCGACGGTACCAATAACTTGTCCCATCTAACAACTTTCTGCACACAAAATACAAAATATATAGTTAAATACGCTCTTATATTTCGGATTTTCCTTTTAATTGAGCACTCTGCTGGATTTATTTTTCCAAAAACCTAATTATATATTCATATATGCATATATATATATATTCATATATATATATATATATATATATATATATATATATATATATATATTCATATATATATATATGAATATATATATATATATATATATATATATATATATATATATATATATATATATATATACAAGTATACGGGCTTATTAATATTATCTTCGCAAAGGCAGTCCCTTTTTTATTATTAAACTTTAGTTATTTTTAAGAAATCAATGGGCTTCGTACGGCAGATAACACTTTATTTCATTAAAATTTGAATTTATATCCGAGGGCTCTTTAAAGAATAGACATTGCCCCCTTTCTGGCTGCTATCCGTATTTCGTGCCAGCTTGGTCTTCCATGGATTGTTTTCAAATATTTCTTAAGATTTTTTTTTTCATTATACCAGTTGCGATAGAAGCAACTAGTATACTACTTATTTCGTTTGTAAATCGATCTTTAGGTCCTGATATTTCATTATCTTTTCCCGTACAACTCTATTAAGGCTATAGTCATTTGGGACAATGACATCGATAATGAGCGCAGCTCTTTCAGGCTTGTTCCATATTACAAGATCTGGTTTAATGGCCTGTCTTTTATGTATCTGCCCGCCTGTGTATGTAACGACGAACGTATAAGTAAACGTCTATGTCGTCTATATAATGTGTGTGTTATATAATATACTAGCGAGGGGTACACGGCGTTGCCCGGGTGTTTGGAGGTGTGTGTGGAAACTCCGGGGGTGGGGGGGTTAAAATTTTTTGGTAGATAAGTATGAGGATCGAACCTGAACCCTTGAGGCAAAGTTGTAAATTAAAGTGTAAAAAAAAAGTGCGACGTTAACCATTGCCCCACCGCGAGATGCTAACGGAAACATGTTTGAATTTATTTAATTACTTGGATTTGGCAGGTGCCTGTTTTAATGAGTTAATGAGGTCAAGTTTGACTGCGGGATAGTATTTCATTTACTGCGGAACGCTTTTTTTTATTTTTATTTTCCCAAGATGTTATAGGAAAAAGACTAACCCACATGCGGCGAGCGACAAATGTTGAATATTTATCTTCCCGAAATCGAGCATCGGGGCGTTTGCTCAGTTGGTAGAGAGCTTGCCTCGTATGCAAGAGGCTCGGGTTTCGAATCCTGAGTTCGGATGTGTCTCACTGATGAGCCCAAATGAGGGCGAAACTCGAGTCTTGGACTTCCGGTTCGTTGACTGTCATGGCTCTTGTGAGCTGCGGCGTTGTTTGGCTCTGGAATTTATTATATATATATATATATATATATATATATATATATATATATATATATTTATATATAAGGTAAGTTTAGAAGGCTAGAAAAATGCAGGAATTTACAGTCGTTGTGTGAAGATAAATAAATAAATATATGAACAATAAATAATTCATTCATTTTTTTAAATTTATTATATATATATTTTTAATATATATTTATTCGTTTATCTACCTGAATTTTTACTGTGGGTGGTATTTAATTCCAAAGATCCTTTCGGGTAATAACCCATCGTCAGTGGAGAAATGAATCCTCTTTCTAGGATGTAAATTGCAAAATGGCTGTTTTATTTAGATTTAAATCCAAACGGTGAAAGGTTAATTAATGTCGTTAAATGTTCAGGGGAAATAATTCTCTCGTGTATTTAAATTCAAACGGTCAAAGATTAATTAATTCAGCTATGTTCAAGGGAGGTAATTCATTTTTACTTGTCTACAGCCTTTCTGTTCAGGCGAAGTAATTCATGTTCTATTATGTGCTTATAAACTGTCATTGTTTAAATTATTATATTTATATATGGGTATACAATAAGGATGGAAAATGAAGCCACAAGAACTATATATTGGTAAATATAGAATGTTTCATTTATTCAATAATGGTATACAAATATTTAGTTGGGGGACTATTTATAGGCTTGTTTCAAACTCATGCTTTCCATCTTACATTTATTATGAATTTATTAATAGCTGCTATTACTATTAATTTAGAGTTGTAGGATTTTTGGGAGGGGGTTGAAATATTTTAAGATGAGAGGGGGATGTATTCCTTATTAAACATATCTGGATAAGTCAAGCAAAGCTCTACCAGGAGGGAGCTTATTATAGGTTAGTGAGTTAGAAGCTCCAATGAAACTTGTTGAGCTTTATATTATCCCGATAAGTCTCCGCTTATAGAATTTAACTCTCTTCTTCTAACTAACTAAGCTCTCTCTCTCTCTCTCTCTCTCTCTCTCTCTCTCTCTCTCTCTCTCTATATATATATATATATATATATATATATATAATTATTTTGCTAATTCCTGCCCTCTGATGAGAAGGAGAGTATTTCTTCGAAACTCCGCGGATTAAGGACTATCCACTTATCTTGTGTTTCCTTTTTTAAAATTAAATATGTGTTTAACTCTTTTTCAAGATGTCTTTTAACATGTTTTATTAATCATTTGTTCATATATATATATATATATATATATATATATATATAGTCGGTAGTCGAATGGAAAATAGTAAGACAAGCAAAAACATGTAAATACCTAGACGATCCATGTAGATTATGCCTCATGGAAAATTTGCTATCCTTTACTTTAAAGAACCCCTCCATCTATTAAACTATGGGAGAGAAATATCAAACAACTGTGTTCATAGGATAAACTTTACTCTAGGATAGAGATACAAAATAATTTTAAAACTAACAATAACAATAAAACATAAACAAATAAAAAATAAATAAATAAATAAACATACATATACATAAACTGTCCCTCCCACACACATATATATATATATATATATATATATATATATATATATATATAAACTAGCATATGAAAAAATTAAAAAAAAACATTTAACCTAGATTTATAATAGGTCAGGACACTAGATATCTACGCTCCCCGCTAAAATAGCACACACAAAGGAACGTATACACCGGAGGTCAACTGGGCCTTTGTCTTGTAAGTTCCCGCTCATTGGCTGATTAGGAAGGGTGCGGTGGAAACTAGAAAGCTGATTGGCTTACTAAAAACTAAATAGAAGGTGCGTATATAAAAACGCGAGACAACTACAAAATTATCGCATAAGCCTGATGAATCCTAGCGTGGATGAAACGCGGAATATTCTGTGTAGCTTAATCGCCATATGTATTTTATAACTTACTATATATATATATATGTATATTTGTGTATCTGTTTGTGTGTGTGTGTGCGTGTGTGTGTGTATGTGTGTGTTACTATGTATTTAATAGACAAGATTCAAGCAAGCACGCAAGGACGCCGGGATGTTTTACAGGGGTTTATAATTATATAGAAGGATTATAATTTGATGGACATTTATTTTACAAGAAAGAAAATTCTCTGAATTTCAACTATTTTCTGAATGCCCCTTAGGCTTAGACCTTAAATTTATTATAAATTTAGCTATGCGTACAGGTTTATATATTTGTATCGACAGCGTTTACTCCTAAACTAATTAACCGATCATTATGAATTGTGAAATGTAGACTTACTTTTTTTTACTTTTGAAATCACGACTCTATAATAACGTATACGAAATCTGGACGAATTTAAATATCATATTTAAGCGTATTTCACGACCGGGCAAAGCCGGGAGTCCCCCTCTATGCTAGTATATTTAAAAATTGTATATCTGTGATCATCTATATGGATGCGTTTATATACGTGCCAATATATAGTTCTTTGTGTACATTTAACACTATAGCAACATGGGTGTATGGAAAAATATACAGTGGGCGCTATAATCAAATGTTAATTTATTTTTTGTATAATAAAAATAAATCAACTTTTTGCTTTGTATAGGATACTTATTCCACGCACTGTATCATTCAAACACTACCGTGTTTGAATATATGGTTAAGTGGCAGTTTTAGTCATTTAGAATTGCTTTAAAGCTTCACTGCTCACTCATTTTTTGACCAAATTTCAAACAATTATTACAGTTTATAGATCACCTTCTCAGCTATATTGTGAAAAAAATTTTTTTAGTTCAGTAAAAAAAAAATTATGAAGAAAAATAGTATAAAACGTATAGAGTTATGTTCGAAATGTTAAAAAAAACTTGAGGTGATCGAGTTTTTTTATGACTGATTTCCAT
The DNA here is from genome assembly GCF_053919585.1 of Euprymna scolopes. Taxonomy (NCBI): domain Eukaryota; kingdom Metazoa; phylum Mollusca; class Cephalopoda; order Sepiida; family Sepiolidae; genus Euprymna; species Euprymna scolopes. The sequence continues at coordinate 52,933,664 of NC_136521.1, forward strand.
AGCAACCACGTCGCTTCAGCGACTAGTGTTGCTACAAATTAACCTCTCTCGCGAAAAGAGAAGTAACAAGTGAAACAGAGAGAATGAAAGAATGAAATGGAGATAATTGGGGGGATTTTATTGAAAGCAAGCAAATGCCGTACATTGTTATTATATGGCAAAAAAAAAAAAAATAAGACTGAACTCAAACAAAGAGCAATAAATTTATTGGAAGTCTTGAAAAATCATGGATTACAATAGAAAAATTCGAGCATTAAAAGTAATATGGTTAAGCTTAAACATGGAAAAGTAAAGGACTAGTTGTTAAAACTGGTAAGAAAAGGACAAGATATTCTACTAAAAATATACTAAATTTATAACTTAAAATATTGCAGCATTAAGAATATTTTTAAAATTCAATTTATAACATTATATAACTAATACTTAATACTGCAATATAAGAGAGAATCACAAAGGTATTGGTCTTTGCTGGTCTTTGAAGTGCTGCCATAGATTGTAGTGCCATCTGCATAAATGTCTACGAATGATCTAAGAATGTGTTTTGGGAGATCATTGATGAAGATCAGAGGAAAATAGTTGGGTGAAGGATGGAAATTTGAGGAACGCCAGTGTTAATGCTGAGTTTCTGATTTCTGCCCATGAACGACTACTTTTATAAGCTTATCAGGGAGAAATGATTAAATAATTAATAGGATATTTCCGGCTATTTATTAGATATATATTTTCTTGTTTCAAGGTGCTGAGATAAGGCACATACCTTGTTGCCTTTTTTTCTTTTTGTTCTTGCATATTACCACCTGCCAAAATCACCCACCGACGAAAAAGAAAACTTCAAAACGCGAATTATATCTTTTATATATAGACCACTTATTCTCGTCGGGAACACTTTCCGGAGTTTTGAAACGCCTATTAAAGTTTACATTTTGCGATAGCTTCCCACATGAGTCCAGAGAGACCGTTTGCTTTCTCGTCGCGGGCTAGCTAACTGATCCTCTCGACTGTCCAACTTAACTGTCCAGTTTTGACTCCCAGTAGATATGAAACCTAATTCTTGGTTTCGTTGATTTTTTGACGTCACACACATGTCAGTTATTATTGCCCAGATCCTCCCATTGCTTTTAAAAGTAAACTCTAACTTTTCATTGTTTATATCTCAAATTCCCCAATTATCTCTATATATAAAACCGAAAATGTGTGTATGTATGTGTGTTCGCTTTTTGTGTGTCTGTAAAAGGCTTTTTTCGCTGAACTTCTCGGTCGGCTCATTCCTTCTTAAAACTTTTTATATCACGTCTAAATCATAATATGTACGAGTTAACAACGGGGGTCGCCTGTCTATTTAATTTGCCCGACTTTAAAAAGATAAATATTCCACATTTTTGGATCGCCGCATGTTGCTTTCACTTTTCAGTATAAAAACAGCGAAACTGGATTCGAACCGGATGTAAACGTCACCGTCAACCATCCCGCAGTAAAACGATTTGACCTCATTAAAAACTGAGGAATAAGTCATGTTTGAGATTCACTTTTTAATCGCTCTTACGTTGACTGTAGCGCAGGTGTTCAGGCTCGGCATGTGGTCCTCAAGGCTCCGGGTTCGAGCCGACCTGTCACAAAGCCTCCTCCCTTATTTTTTTTAATTTTTAAAATCGCTGTTTTTTTATCGTTTTTTTTTATAGTTTCCTTTTTTTTTCTTCTTTATCCTCCCCAAACGCACCCGGGCAACGCCGGTTACCCCCCCCCCGCTAGTACATTATAAATTCTAATTGCATTTTTTTTTGTTTTGTTAAGTTGTTTATATTACTTAAAAATTTGACTCGGGGTTAATCAATTACGATTTTTATTTTTCTGACATGCCAATAATGTTTTCTCTATATGATATTTATATTCAACTAGCGATGCTGCCCGGCGTTGGCCGGGAGTGTGTAGGTGGTGTAGTAAGGAACCCCGATTGAGACTAATCTACATATAAATCTCACCTGTATGTATGTATGTATGTATGTATGTGTGTATGTATGTATGTCTACCAATATAATTTCGGCAGAAACGACGGATCCTGACGAGATCGGTATCGTTTTGAAGATCGTCATCTCGGACGATAAATATCGAAAACTCGGCCCAAAACATTAATTCCTTCACCCTCTACCGGGCAGTTTTCTACAAGGATGTATTGCGTTTTACGTCGACATTTTCGAAAAGTCATCGTCTCGGTTGGATTGACTACGCTTAATCTAACGCACAAGACTTCGAGTCGCGCGATGGAGACATCGGCTGAGACGTCAAGTTTTTTAAAACCTTCACTTCCTTCTTCGCCTTACAGGTTCGAGCTTACCTTCCTACTACCACTTTTTTTTAAACACCTCTTTTGTTTCCGCCCTCCCTGCTACTACCACATATCTCCCGGGATTCCTTACACCACCTCCACACACCTGGGCAACGCCGGGCACCCCCGCTCGTATTATAAATAATAATAATTGAGAATCGCTGTGCCTCGCTAGGTTACTCGACGACTCCCGGTAGTCCAAAATATAACATATCTAGCAGTAAAATTCAGACGGGTTCGATTGTCGTAAAAGGACATCGCGTCTTAATGTTAGTCAGTATGTATGTTCGGTTTGACCTATCTAAAACTGATCGACTTAATGAACCCTAATAATTTGTTTTTCTGTGTGCCAATTTATTTTGCCTTTCCACGAGGTTAAAGTAAGATATAAAATTGGTTTTTGATGTGTGTGTGTGTGTGGGGGGGCATTCATGCTTCTCCGGATCGGACAAAAAATTGCCTCAGTCGAGATGGGTTTCACCTTCTTATAAAAGGGAAAACCGATACTACACGCTTACCCTTCGACTAAGATTAAAGTGTATTATCTGTTCTGTTATTGCACTTTGTCTGTTATGTCGTCGGTCGATGAAGGAAAACTCCTTCTAGAGTAAGAGAATTTGTATCATTGTTCCAATCCAGGAGTTCTTTTTCGGATGCTAGAGTGATTTTTATCACATTAAAAACTGATTATGTGTCTATTTGTGTTGTTCTTGAGCTGTAAGCCATGTTTAGTTTCAGAAAAATTTCCCATGGGTAGTTATTCTGTACAAGTCCTGGAGATGATGAATTCTCAATTTAACCCCATTAGATTATTTTCTTTGGAGCGTATGTCAAGTCTCGTGTTTACTCTGATAAACCAGACATAAAAGACCCCTTGGTACACAACATTCGACGCGTTATCTCCAGAATACAGCCTAATTTAAGTCGTAGAGATGTAAACACTGGACCTCTAAATTACGCTATATATGCGTGACCCATATGAGGAGCCATATGACCGGAATTGTATTTAAACTATGGATGCTTAAGAATTTTTATTCGGGTAAAACACATTTGTATAATAAAAATATTTTCCTGCGATTTATTTTAATTTAAAGTTCGCCGTCTCTTTAAAAATCCTCTTTCTTTCTGCTACTCTCTGCTTCATTTTCTTTCTTTCTTTTTTCTTTCTCTCTCTGTCTGCTTCATTTTCTTTCTTTATTTATTTACTTCCCCCCTTCCTCTCTTTCTCTCTCTTAGTCCTCTCTCTCTGCCGCCATCTAATTACTGATTTTAATCTCCTTTAAAGACCGGCCCATTAATGTCTATTTACTTGTAATCTATGCTCTGTGCCTAGCAACGTCACAATCCGGGCTTTTATTCCGTTTATTAAAGGACAACTTGTGAGGCTCAACGTCTCCTCCTACAGGTGGAAATCCTGGCCCGTTTTATGAGTCACGTCGGACAATGTCGGTTTCTGATTGGCTGCAATAAACGTCAATCGGAACGACAAGACGATGACAGCCACGAATAAGAGAATAGATTCTCTCATTTTAATCTCACTGACCCACCTGCCCCCTCTTTTTCTCTCTCTCTTCACCTCTCTTTCTCTATCTATCTATCTATCTATCTATCTATCTATATATATATATATATATATATATATTTACCAATACTAGTGTTTATCTATCTATCTATCTATCTATCTATCTATCTATCTATCTATCTATATATATATATATATATATATATATGTACCTAAGTTAATATTTATCAATCAACATATCTATTTATATATACCATAGTTTCTCTCTTTCTCTCTATGAAAATATACACATATATGTATGTGTTTGTATACATATCTATCAATCCCAGTTTCGGTGTACCTGTCTATCTCTCTAAATACAAACACGCATATATATATATATATATATATATATATATATATATATATATATATATATATATATATATATATATGCGCGTGTCTCTGCATATGTGTGTGTATGTATATATATGTACATATATGTGTGTGTATATATATAAATATGTGTGTGTATAAATATATATAATTGTATATAAATATATATGCGTATGTGTATATGTATATATATATAAATAAATCTCTGTGTGTGTATATATATAAGCCTGGATATATATATATATATGTATGTATGTATATATATATATATATATATATATATATATATATATATAAGTCTTATTTTTTATTACCGTATCTTTCTGTTAAGTTACCTTATTGTTTCGGCTACTCGGCCGTTTTTTTTTGCCGTTTGTAGCGTCCTCAGACTTTTACAGACGGCCCCCCCAAAAAACAAAAAAAAAACGACCACGTAGCCGAAACAATAATGTAACTTAACATAACGATACGGTAATAAAAAATAAAATGCATATTTGCTCTACAACAGTATTGAACACTTTCTTCAGTTTTTATTAATTACCATCTCCACTATATATATATATATATATATATATATATATATATATATATATATATATATATATATGTATGTATGTATGTGTGTGTATGTCCAGGCTTCAGAGTTTGTTCGATAGTGCTCGATACCAAGAGCAAAACTTTTTTTTTAATTATTTATTCCAAGGTAAACAGTTACATTTGGTCGCTACAAACAGCCATCTGTTTCAATCAATGAGACTTCGTCAGGCGAACCTGCACCATTCGATGCTTAAACATTGGCTGAAGCAGGTAGCTGTGTGTAGCGACCAAATGAAACTGTTTACCTTCTAATAGATAATTAAAAACATATAAATATATATACATAATATATACATATATGTGTGTGTGCGCGCGCGCGTGTATGTGGGCAACATTTTTTCATGAAATAAAATAGACTTTTTTGTTAATTAATTCTATTTACGATCTTTTCCAACTTCTGAATAACAGTCTTCACTTCACAATTTTAAAAGAAAACAAAACTTTATGAATTGTTCAAAACCAGTTAGATTAATTCATACCTGCCGATGAATACTGAAGGATTGGAAAATACTCGGACTTATTATAAATATGGTGATTACATCAGCCAGTTCCTACCAGAAGTGAAGACTGTACTTGCAGAAGTAGTTGAAAAGGACCGAAAATAGAATTAATAGACAAAAAAGGTCTCTTTTATTTAATGAAATATTCAATATATATATATATATATATATATATATATATATAAATTCAAATACTATATAATATATATATACGTATATATACGTATTAATATATTATAGTAATAATATATATATGTGTATAAATATATTAATATTAATTAATATATATGTATTAATACTATTAAGTATATTAATAATATATATATATTAATAATATTAATATATATATATATACATATATATATATATATACATATATATATATATATATATATATATATATATATATATATATATAGTAAGTTATAAAATGTATATGGCGATTAAGCTACACTGAATATTCCGCGTTTCATCCACTCTAGGATTCTTCAGGCTAGCTCTACCTACGTATTGAGCACTTTTGTAGTAAATTCTTAAAGTTTACGCATAAATCTATACTTTCATATATTAATTTTATGTGAGTAAATTAAGTAGTTATATATATATATATATATATATATATACATATTATTTAGTATTTGAAGTTTTACAATCTGTTAAATTATCTTAAAAAAAGAAAACAATTAATCTCTTGCAATCACTGCATTAGTTTGCTTCAAAAACCACACCAGTATTAATAGTATTTCAAGGATCACCAGTAAGATTTAATATTTTATCTCATGTTTCCCAAAACAACATCCCTCTATAAAACAAGAATATATATATATATATATATATATATATATATATATATATATATATATATATATATATATATATATACTTCCATGATAACCCGACCTTGCCCGGGATTTGAATGATGATCAACGGATGGCTTACATTCAAATCTTTTTTATTGTCATCGAAATCGGTGAAATCATCCATATTTAATAAAATAGATTGCTTGCCTGCTCTAGTTAAGGACACATCGCGGTGCACTGGGTGGAAACTCACATGACTCTCACTATGAGTTATTTCACAATGAATTGTATTCTATATTGCACTGTAGAGAACTTACTGTTAATTTTACAAAATTATTTTTAATATATACTGGCTTGAATTAATATTAAATGACTTACTGTTGATTTTATATGTCGAGCCTTTTGGTTTGTGTAGTAATAAAACTTCTCAAATGCACTTGTGATGTTAGGCTGTGTAAGGTGTTAACTTTAGTGCAAATCGTCTGTTCCTTTTTTCATCGGATTAATTCTAATTATCGATTGGAAGACATTCCGATACAAAACCTATTTAAGAACACTGCCAGGTACATGGAATTCCTTCGTATGAAATCTCATAAAAATTGATTCAGCCGTTTTCGAGTTCACGTGGAAAGGAACTCACAGACACACGGACACAGCTCACTTTACATAATAGTGAATATAATTGTTTCTATATGTAATTTTACTAATCATGATATTAATTGTATAAAAGTCCATCCATCCAACGTATCCGCAATCGAGATTGAACTCCCCACACGAGTTTTGTAGTGTAATTCAAATCTTGTTGGTAGCTAAATACTTGAGGCTTCGCCAGGCTATCAAGGGTATTTTTATCGTGACGCCATCACTAAACGGGGTGCCTACCACGGCATAAGAGAGTCCCATCTACCATCGAAAGATGGATAGACCGCGCCAGTTTCTCAACCTGGTATTTTACCTCGCGGCACATACAGCGCATCACCTTCCCGAATGGTCACCCATCTGGTACTGGCCAGGCTCAACGTTGCTTAATTTCGCTGATTTGGCGAGAACCAGTGTGTCATATTAAATTATATATATATATATATATATATATATATATATATATATATATATATATATATATGCAACTTTGTCTGTGTGAGTTCGCTCGTTATAGACTCAAAACAGCTAGACCGATTTTTATGAAATTTCACACAAATGTATTTGGTGTGCCTGGCAGGGTTTTCAGGTAGGTTTTGGTATCGAAATGTTTTCACCAAGTATCAGCGGCTGATATTCGCAATGACCGGCCATTTTTCCAGTTCGTTGCTTAACGACGAGCCAGATCGAAGCTGACTCACTTATTTATGTTATGGAATTGTTCATATTACTACTACTACTACTACTACTACTACTACAACACACTTCAAAGCGCACGCACACACACACACACGACCATTACAGCGTGTTTTCTCTTTCTTTCTTTTTTTTGAAGACGTAACTTCTTAATGTTGTTCCGTTAATTGGTAAAAGTAGTTCTTCCATTTTTTTCATTAAATTGACTTTAATTAACACTTTAAATAACATTTATTTATACAAATACAAATTCATTAACTTAACAAAAATAATTTTTTCTTTGACTAACTAATCAAAATAAAATACTCTTCACAACAACAATAAAACCACATTGCTTATACATTACTTAAGCATTTACGAACACTTATTTAAAATTATCTCTTTTCTCATTTAATCTTCTCATAAATTTAAATTGAGATTTTTTTCGAAAATTTATATTTTTACATATTTATTATATTTTACACTTCATAAGCATAAAAATAGCATTAACCCCCCCCTGACAAAGGTCGGGTAATACTGCTAGTATATATATATATATATATATATATATATATATATATATATATATATATATATATACTAGCAAAAATACCCGTCGTTGACTGGGTTCAAAAATAGCCTACAGAAAATGGACTCATGAAAGCCCCCAAATTCGAAGCTATCTCTTAACAATCCGTCCTTTTCATAACCTACCATACTTTCATAAATCAGAGTCCATTTTCTGTATGCTGTTTTTGAACCCAGTAAACGACGGGTACTTTTGCTAGTCTCGCTTAGAAATTCGATTATTTCTAGAGATCTAGTCTAAAACGTGTTTATATATATATATATATCTTTTTAATTTGTCTTTACATAAGCAGTAATTTGTTGCTACACAGTCATGAGCATGTTTCGGTATTCTAGTATTTAGTAACTAGAGACTTCTTCAGGCAACAACGTTTATTTACGAAAGAGGAATTCTTAATCAAGAATTTAATCAATTTAAGAATTCCGCTTTTGTAAATAAGCGTTGTTGCCTGAAGAGGTCTCTAGTTACTAAACACTAGAAGACCGAAACATGCTCATGACTGTGTAGCAACAAATTACTGCTTATGTAAAGACAAATTGAATATATATATATATATATATATATATATATATATATATATATATATATAAGCACGTTTTAGACTAGATCTCTAGAAATAATCGAATTTCTGGTCTAAACATTTAAAATTTTATATAAAGGGTATTCAGAGATAGGGCAAGCTTTTTTATCGGTTTGGATCGAAAATTTTTAGTTACCAATATATAAATGTATGTATGTTTGCATGTCTGCCCAAACATTCGATAGAGGCGACGGATTTTCTCAAGATCAGTATTGTTTCGAAGTTCGACCTTTCAGACGACAAATATCGAAACATTGGCTAAAAACATTAATATCTTCACTTTAAACTGGTCACTTTTCTACAGGGGGGTCGTTTTTTCTCACCGATATTTTTTTAAAGTCATCCCTTTCTTTCGATTGACTAGCCTTAATTTAAAAAAAAAAATCTCACTTTCGCGGTGGTCGTAACAGCATAGACGTCAGTTTTTTTTCCCCCGTTTGACTGTTTTCATTGTAACGCTGTTTAATGTGTATACCCGCCGACATTGCATTTTTAGGTATTTAATTTCCTCCAATTCTTGTGTTAATTGCAGGTGGCTTTAGGAGGAGATGCTAGCCTACAAAGTTGTCGCTTGGTTATTGGGTTGGGATCTCTCAACTATCAGTAATTTTCACTTTCTACACTGGGTCATTGAACCTCTTGTGTTTGTAGGTATAAAAATAATTAATATTTATTGAGCAATTAGTTTTTATTATTATTGCCCACAAGGAGTTTTCACACAGGTCATCAAAGATCTTTCCATGAAAATAATCTGTGGTGTTCCCTGGAAGTTGAGTGACAACGTCTCCCCAGGTTTCCAGTTCTTTCCACCTCTTCAGATAACATTCCCAAATAAATTTGTATTATCGCAACAGCCGCTTACCAGCAGCCATTGGTCTCCACTGGAATTTTAGTGGCAATAAGTCTCCCCAAGGTCCCAGTTCTCTTTGTACTTATCCAGTAAAGGTCTGGTCAGCGCTCTCTTCTCGGGCTTTCCATCCTCCTGGACTCTTCTTGACTAGTTGGCATCATTCTTTTTTGGGTGGGGGTGGGGGTGTCGATGATGAGGCAATTGGGGGAATGGGATAGCGGACTTTTAGATATGACCGCTATATTTATGTTCTTGTTTCCATGTAACGAGTCATCTTTTGCCTCTGCAGCAGTTTCTCTGCCCCGCGCATATGGCTCATGTATATTGGTCTCCGCATTCAAGGGTTTTCTTTAATATTTCAGCTGTTTTTATTATTGCTATTCTTTGTTTCTTTGCAGCCTTTCGTCTGATTCCAACGTCTTCTATCCTTTTTTCAAAGTTTTTCGAAATTATTCCTAGTGCTCCTACTACCACTATTATTATTATTGGCTCACATGGAGCTTTCACACAAGTCAACAAACGATCGGTTTGGAGACCTGTGGTGTTCTCTGGAAGCTGAGTGACAACAAGTCTCCCCAGACGTACAGCTCTCTCCACCTCCTTCGATAGCATTTGCAAATAAATCTGCGTCATCGCAACAGCCCCATACCATTGATTTCTCGCTGGTAGTGACCATTGATTTATACTGGAATTTGAGCGGCACTAAGCTTCCCCACGATCCCAGTTCTCTTCGCTCTTGTCCAGCGGAGGTCTGGCCAGCGCTCTCTCCTCGGTCTTTCCATCCTCCTTGACCCTTCTCGGCCCTTTGGTATCACTTTTCTATTGGGGTGGGACGGTAATGAGATAATGGGGGGGGTGCATGATGGTGGTGTTATTTTTTATTATTATTATTATTATTATTATTATTATTATTATTATTATTATTATTATTATTATTATTATCGTCCGGATTTGGTCGTCATTGACAAGGTCTCAAAAAACTGGCAGATTGTAGACCTCTCCATACCCTGAGACAGGAATGTGAGAGAGAATGAGAATGAGAAGTGGAGCAATTATGCTCCATTGGCCTTGGAGATAAGGCGTATACACGGGGTTAAAACACAAATAATCCCGGTCGTAGTTGGTACACTAGGAGTAGTATCAAGTCGTCTGAAATGACAATTGAAAAAAAAATCTACAAATCCCTGATGTTTCAGGCGGCCTTCAGACCTCTGCAATTATAGGTACCACCAACATCCTTAGGGAAACACTTGATTTTTGAAACTCCTGGTTTGAAGCCGGGATTAAGGGAAATCCTATGGAAATGAATCTCATCCCTTTCCAGAGAGACGTTTATAAACGAAATCAGAATTATTATTATTATCTATATATTAATATGATAGCGTGTGTGTACTTCTGTGTGCCATTTCTGGCAAATTTCATTGGTTGAGATTCAATTCCGGAATAAACAATAATTCCGAAGTACACATTTACGAACGCTCCAGGCCACATTCGATTACCGTATTCTGACCGCTATATTTATTTTTAATTCTATAAAATTTAAGGTTTTATCTTTCTGATAAATGCAAAAGTTGTTAAGAAATAATTGATTTTAAGTTATTCCGTTAAAACGATAACACGAATCTCTCAGCCGGCGGACGCTACAAGTTTTCTAATTTTAAATTTTTGGGACAAAAATTGATGCATCACTGCAGTTCTATCATAAGTTTTGGTTTCGTTTTCGATTATAGATGATCGGACTCAACTCATCTATTTTTTTTATTTTTGAAAATCACTATTGTTTTTTTAACGGCCATGCTTACATTATTAAATAGGGAAAAATAAATAATTCACCTCTTTTTTATTGTTCTATACGCTACTGTATTACTATATAGATTTGCTTAGATAAATATTTTTGCAGTTTTAACAAAAGGGCTACAACAATATGATGGTGTCTTCATTCATGCTGAACGTTCACAGAATGCCCAGTAGCAACATATTACATATGAAAGATGCCGCTGTGGAATTTCCACATGTCCCGCTAGTTATTATTATTATTATTATTATTATTATTATTATTATTATTATTATTATTATTATTATTATTGGCTCACATGGAGCTTTTACACAAGTCAACAAACGATCTGATTGGAAACCTGTGGTGTTCTCCGGAAGCTGAGTGACAACAAGTCTCCCCAGACGTACAGCTCTCTCCACCTCCTTCGATAGCATTTGCAAATGAATTTGCATCATCGCAACTGCCGCTTACCATTGATTTCTCGCTGGTAGTGGCCATTGGTTTATACTGGAATTTGAGTGGCACTCAGCCTCCCCAAGGTCCTAGTTCTCTTTGCGCTTGTTAAGCCGAGGTCTGGTTGGCGCTCGCTCCTCGATCTTTCAGTCCTTATTGACCCTTCTCGGCCCTTTGGTATAACTTTTTTTTTTGGGGGGGGATCGGTGATGAAACAATGGGGGGGATGCATGATGGAGGTGTAGAACTTGTAAATATGCAGTTTCGGTGGTCTTCATTCCCTGTAACGCTTATTCGTTATATTGTCTTGTATTATTCTCCGCATTCAAGGGTTTTCCTTAATATTTCAGTCGTTTTCATTTTCGTTAGTCGTTGTACTTTTGCAGTTATTGCTCGGATTCCAATTTCTGACATTCTTTTATCGAAGTTTTTCCCAGTTTCCCATCGATCCGATGTGAAATCTGCATACTCTTTAAGTTGCTAATTGATCATTAATTTGGTGTCACCCCCCCAGCCTTGCGATGATGAAGAGATTATACTTAAAATAAAATCGATAGCTTATTTTTTTTCGCTCATTTCTAAAATACTGGATGTTTGACAGCAGTTGTAAGTAAGTAAGTTATAAGTCTGAGACAAATTTTGGTATGCTATGAATGGGGATAAGAGAAGAGACATTCTGATGTTAATCATAGCGAGCGCATCCTCTCAGCGATCGAAGATCAACCATCAAATCAGAGAATCTCTTTTATTATTGTTGATGTCAAATTCTCCGACTGATTGCGTGTTGACATCTTCGAATTTACCTTGGCAGGAAGCACGCTGACAATTTCAAATTATTTATATTCATGTATGCCAGCCAATCAATCAATCTCTTTCTCCTCTCTCTCTCTCTCTCGCTCTCTCTCTCTCGCTATATATATATATATATATATATATATATATATATATATATATATATATATATATATATATATATACACGGATGAAACTTTCTCGGTTTTACTCATAGCGCGCTCGAGAATTCACTTAAAAATTCTCGAGGCTGTATCCATTAATTTGCGCCAACCATCTCTGTGTAAGCAAAGAGAGTATACCCACAATTTAGAACTCATGGGTATTCGCTGAGATTGTTCCTTTTTTCTCCTATTCTCTATACATTTTTTTCTTTTTTTTATTACCCTAGTTTTATAATTTATGGTCTTTTGATCACGTTTTTAAACGATGTTTTCTCCCCCGTTGCCAACGTTAATCTTGAAAAGGATTGGCTGAAAGACGTCTCGATAGGGGGTTTTCTGCCCCCCCATTCATTTTATCTAATTTATGCTTAGGAGAAATATACTTTGGTCTTCTTTTCGAAAGTTTCTTTTTAATGGTTTATGTTTAATCTATAGAAAAAAAACCCTAAACCCTCAGCAATTAATTATGACACTACGTTCGGTGTTCTTCAAGAGTGATATATATATATATATATATATATATATATATATATATATATATATATATACGAGCTATCTCCAATAAGTTTCCAGGTTTTTTTTTGTATAGCCACTTTTATTGATAGTACACACATGAAACTCTAGTCCTCATCGAAGTAACCTCCTCCGGCTGCATTGCACTTGCTGTACCGTTCCAACAACTTCTGGAAGACCCCATGGAAATCCTCTTCTGTGAGCGTATCAATGACCCTCGGCACAGCCTCTTTCATCTCCTCAATCGTCTCCTATAGACAGACTCTAAGCTTTTCCTTGAGCTTACGGAATTACCAAAAGTCACAGGGAGCAAGGTCTAGACTATAGGAAAGGCGAGGAACTGTCTTGATGCCCATCTTTGTCAAATAGTTTGTGACAAGGATGGATTTGTGGATTGATGCATTGTGTTCATGGAAATGTCAGTGACCGTATTTGAAGAGT
>NC_136521.1:52952253-52957253 GCF_053919585.1 Euprymna scolopes
ATTATTATTATTGTTGCTATTATTATTATTAGCATTATTATTATTACTGTTATTATTGTTATTATTATTATTGTTGTTAATATTATTATTGATATTATTGTTATTATTATTATTGTTATTATTATTATTATTATTATTATTATTATTATTATTATTATTATTATTATTATTCCATTAACTTCACAGTGTTATGATGTCTTACACCGTTTTTTTTTCTTCAAGAGCGGGCTCTTACACTAAAGCTAGCGAAAACAGTCAAAGAGTAAATTAGATGGAAACCGCATGGCGTATGATGTTCGCTGAGTCAAATAGAACTAACTTCTGGAGTACGGTGATGTTGTATCTGATTTCCAAGGAGTTAAGTTGTTTCATAACATCACAAGGGATTGAGCAAATTGCACTTATAATTATTCGCACGATGAAAGTTTCCTTATTCCACAATCTAGCAATTTTGACTGTTAATTATTATTATTATTATTATTATTATTATTATTATTGTTGTTGTTGTTGTTGTTGTTATTATTATTTTTTTTCTACCATTATCGTTACTCACTAATAGTTCTCATTCATGGCATTATCTGGGATTGCTCACTGACAACATCTGGTTGTTGTCTTTGGAGTCTGAGTCACAACAAGTCTCCTTAGATTTTAGTACTCCCTACCTCTTTCGATAATCTTTGTAAATGAATTTACGTTATTGCAACAGCCGCTTACCATTGATTTCTCGGTGGCAATGACCATTACTTTTCATTGGAATTTGGATGCTGATAAGCCTTTCCAAGGTCCCAGTCCACTTCGTACTTAACACTTGGAGATCTGGTTAGTTCTTTCGCTCCTCAGTCTTTCCATTCTCCTTGACCCTTCTTGACTATTTAGTGTAGTGCCAGTCGATGCTGACACTCCATTTTCGGGGGTGGGTAATTTACTTAGTATTTTGAGGCTTCAATTTTCTTGATTCAGTATGATGTTCTTATATATGTTTTTTATAATTCTGTTACAGTTTCTATATGATCTGTTAACGTTCCAAGCCTATGTGGGTCAGTTTCCGCATTCAAGGGCTTCTTGAGGATTTTCAGCATTGCCATCTGTTGTACAAACTCAGTCTTTCCCTTGATTCCAGCTGGCAACGGTCATTGGTATTCCTTCAGGTTTATGTGACCAAAAAGAACTTCCCAAACGGTATATGGTATACGGCCCCATACAATCCAATGTTAAAAACAAAACTTGGCAAGAAATGTCTAGATCTTATTGAAAAACACTTTCCCGCAACCAACCCCTTACACAAAATCTTCAATAAAATACCTTAAAGTTATCCTACAGTTGTTGCGAAAATTTAGAGATGATAATTAAAGCACATGATAACAAAATACTAAATAAAAGCAATGTAAACAACAACAAAATAAACAATAAAAAAGGAGACACCATGACAAAAATAAAACTAACACTAGCAGAAATAATAATAATAATAATAATAATAATAATAATAATAATAATAATAATAATAATAATAATAATAATAATAATAATAATAATAATAATAATAACAACAAACCAACCCCGGACAAGAACAACAATACTATAAAAAATACTAATAACGAACAAGATAAATGCAACTGTAGACACCGCACACTTTGCCCAGTTCAAAATAAATGTCTAACAAAAAGCGTAGTTTATCAAGCAACAATATTTGCGAAAGAAAATCCGAATAACAAGAAATATTACGTAGGCATGACTTCCTTAGATTTCAAAACCCGATACTATGACCACAAAAGTACATTAAACAATAAAAAACACCGTATAAAAACAACAATAGCGAATAAATACTGGGAACTCAAAGAAAGCGGACATTCGCCGGTAGTCGAATGGAAAATAATAAGACAAGCTACCACGTGCAGACATCTAGACGACCCATGCAGATTATGCCTTCATGAAAAATTTGCTATCCTGTACTTTAAAGAACCCACAAATCTATTAAACTGTAGAAGAGAAATAGCAAATAACTGTGTTCACAAAATAAAATTTACTCTAGGATAGCGATACAAAATAATTTTAAAACTAACAAAAACAATAGAAAATAAACAAGTAAATTAATTAAATAAACATGAATATACATAAACGATTACACATATATGTATGTATATATATATGTATATATATGTGCATATATGTATGTACACATATGTATATTTATATATAAGCTAACAAAAAAAAATGTCTGCCTTAAACCACTAAACTAGTTTTAAAACAGATCCTTTGTTCGATAAAATGCATGCCTATTGGCTGATAGGAAGGGGCGCGGTAGATACTAGAAAGCTGATTGGCTAACTAAATCCTCAATAGAAGAGGACCATATAAAAACGATAAACAACCACAGAATTCGCGCATAAGCCTGAGGAATCCTAGAGTTGGATGAAACGCCAAATATTCAGTGTAGCTTAATCGCCATATATATTTTATAAATTACTAACTAGCTCTACCTACGTATTGAGCACTTTTGAAGTAAATACTTAAAGTTCACGCATAAATCTATACTTTCGTATATTAATTTTATGTGAGTAAATGAAGTAGTTATATATATATATATATATATATATATATATATATATATATACACGACACAATTACGTCGATACACCGGTTCTCGCCATATCACCGAAGTAAAGCGACGTTTAGACTGGCCAGTACCAGATGGAGGTGACCATTTGGGAAGGTTAGGAGCTGTATGTACCGCGTCGAGTCGTAGAAATTTCCAGGTTGGTATCAGGAGGCGCATTAAATCACTGGAAGAGATGCACCCCCAATCTTCGTTAAGACATCCATCCAGGAGAAGGAAACTCTGATGTAAAAACTTGCGGTCTACTGTGTACTCTGTCATTTAACAGTTATCTGCACCGACGGAGGTATGCAGTAATACCAAAAAGTGTGGTTGGTTCTACACAAAGCCTTCACCATTATAAACAAATCATCTGTGTTGATTTCCAAGCAACTTAGTTGTTGTAGCGGAAGCTCATACGTCGAAATCGACTGGAGTATCCATTATATATATATATATATATATATATATATATATATAATTATTTACTATAATAATTATATATATATATATATATATATAATTACATACTATAATACTTATTAAATACCTATAGACACTAGCGTTTCATCCTTTCGGGTATCTTCAGTGCAGAGTGTCACAATTAAGACCAGTCGATAGATTTGAACCCGGCGACAAAAGAAATCTCTTGTTTTATTAGCAAGGACCATATCCATTCGGCTACCGTTAACTGCGAGAGATGCTGCTGAATTTTAAACATTTATTTCATTAAATGTTTTTAACGTCAGTCAGAGTGATCTAGTCATTATATGACGATCTGCGCATAAGAGCCAAATTGACCGACTTTAATTCAACTGAAAGTACTCAACGATAATAAAAAATGTACCTTAAAAGGGCTGGCATAATTATTTACTATAATAATAATTAAATACCTACAGACACTAGTGTTTCATCCTCCCGAGAATCTTCAGTGCAGGATGTCACTATTGACACCGATCGATGCATTTGAACCCGGCGACAGAGGCCATCTTTGGTTTCATTAGCAAGGATCAGAGCCATTCACACACACACACACACACACACACACACACACACACACATATATATATGGTATACATGGGCAATTTAAAAAAAATCATCCGATCTTTAAGGTGAAGATGCTAACCTCAATATCGATTAAGAAAGATCAACAAAAAAAAACTACGTAAATATATATATATATATATATAATTATTTCTTACTATAATAATTAAATACCTACATACACTAGTGCTTCATCCTTTCGGGAAGCTTCAGTGTAGGGTGTCACGATTAATACCAGTCGAACGATTCGAACCCCGCATCACGAGACATCTCTGGCTCGGTTAGCGAAGACCTAATCCATTCGGCTACCATTACTCTCGTGAAATATTATATATAATATATATATATATATATATATATATATATATATATATATATATATATATATATATATATATATATATATATATATATATATATATATATATATATATATATATATATATATATATATATATATATATATATATATATATATATATATATATATATATATATATATATATATATATATATATATATATATATATATATATATATATATATATATATATATATATATATATATATGTATGTATGTATTTATTTATTTTTAAAACAGTAAACAGTAATCTCCGTACACAAGTATTTTGTATTTATTTATTTTTAAAACAGTAATCAACGCACGCAAATATTTTGTATTTATTTATTTTTAAAACAGTAATCTCCGTACACAAATATTTTGTATTTATTTATTTTTAAAACATTAATCGCCGTACACAAATATTTTGTATTTATTTATTTTTAAAACAGTAATCAACGTACACAAATATTTTGTATTTATTTATTTTTAAAACAGTAATCTCCGTACACAAATATTTTGTATTTATTTATTTTTAAAACAGTAATTAACGTACACAAATATTTTGTATTTATTTATTTTTAAAACAGTAATCTCCGTACACAAATATTTTGTATTTATTTATTTTTAAAACAGTAATCTCCGTACACAAATATTTTGTATTTATTTATTTTTAAAACAGTAATCAACGTACACAAATATTTTGTATTTATTTATTTTTAAAACAGTAATCTCCGTACACAAATATTTTGTATTTATTTATTTTTAAAACAGTAATCAACGTACACAAATATTTTGTATTTATTTATTTTTAAAACAGTAATCAACGTACACAAATATTTTGTATTTATTTATTTTTAAAACAGTAATCTCCGTACACAAATATTTTGTATTTATTTATTTTTTAAACAGTAATCTCCGTACACAAATATTTTGTATTTATTTATTTTTAAAACAGTAATCTCCGTACACAAATATTTTGTATTTATTTATTTTTAAAACAGTAATCTCCGTACACAAATA
>NC_136521.1:52962253-52974753 GCF_053919585.1 Euprymna scolopes
ATATGGCGATTAAGCTACACTGAATATTCCGCGTTTCATCCACTCTAGGACTCTTCAGCGCATAAGCCTGGAGATTCCCAGAGTGGATGAAACGCGAAATATTCAGTGTAGCTTAATCGCCATATATATTTTATAACTAACTAACTAACTAACTATATATATATATATATATATATATATATATATATATATATATATATATATATATATATATATATATATCATTATTTAATATAATAACAAAATATCTACCGACACTAGTGTTTAATCCTTTCGAGAACCTTCAGTGCAGGGTGTCACGATTAACAGCATTGATAGACTCAAACCTCGCAACACAAGCCATCTTTGGTTTGATTAGCAAAGACCGTATCCATTCGGCTATCTTTAACCGCGTGAAATATCGTTGAATTTAAACATTTTATTTTTAAATGCGTTTTACTTCAGTCAGAGTGATCTAATCGTTATACGATGATCTATCTATCTATCTATCTATCTATCTATCTATATATATATATATATATATATATACATAAAACACACACACACATATATATATATATATATATATATATATATATTAAGCTAACAAGGACATTCATTTGGAATTTAAAAATTTTGATATGAAATGTATTTTCAAATAAGTTTTCGTTATAATACCTTTACTTTATATATAATTTTAAAGAGCGTTATTCGAACTATCCGATCGTTTAAATTGCATTCGTGTTAAAACAATTCTCTCTTCTTTTCAGCACGTTGAATTCAAGATAGAAAAAAGCAAATTCGCATAATTTTCTAATTTCACTTGAAGTTAAACTGAAAAGTTGCTAAAACGGCTTGCAATATCAAGAAAGCTTTTGGCCCAGGAACCAGCACTGAACGCAGAGCACAGTGGAAGCTTAAGAAATTCTGTGGCGGCGACGAGAGTTTTGAAAATAATGAGCGTAGTGGTCGGCCATCGGATGTTGACAACGATCAATTAAGAGCCTTAGTCGAAGCCAATCGATGCACAACTGTCCGAGAATTTGACTTCTGGATTAGACGTAATATTTACGATTGATTCCAACCACTGGATAGAATGGAAAGGCAAAATAAAAAAAAAAAAAAAAAACATAATAAATGAATGCCTCACGAATTGAACGACAAAATAAACGCCGTTATGAAGTATCATCTTCCTTTCTTTTACACAACAGGAACGCTTCGTTTCTGAACCGGGTTGTGACTTGCGATGAAAAGTGAGTTATTTACGACAACCGGCGACGCTCAGCTCAGTGGTTAGACGCCGACGAAGCTCCACAACACTTTCTGATACCAGAGTGGCACCAAAAGAAGGTCATGCTGACTATGTAATGGTCTACAACCGGTCGCATTTATTGCAGTTTTTTTTAATACAGGCGAAACCATTACGGCAGAGAAGTACTGTCAACAAATGGATAAAATGCATCAGAAACTTCGACAACAACATCCAGCATTAGTCAACAGAAAAGGCCTAATTCACTTCCGTAACAATGCCCGACCGTACGTTGCTAAACCGACCCTGCAGAAATTTAACGAATTGGGCTAGGAAACTCTGCCTCATCCGCCATACTATCTATACCTCTTTCTTACCTACTACCACTTTTTAAAGCATCTTGACAACTTTCTGCGTGAGAAATACGTAAAAAACCTAAGCGATACCAAAAACATCTTCAGCAACTTCATCGTCACCAGAATGCAAGATTTTTACGTTATTGGCATGAATACACTTGCTTTGCGTTGGCCAAAATGTGCAAATTCTGATGGTGCGTATTTCGATCGATATACTTTTGTTTGAGGCAATATATATTCATCTGAATAAAAAAAAAAAAACAAACAAACAAACAAACAAAAAACGCAAACCAACATCTTGTTAATCTTTCTTAATATATATATATATATATATATATATATATATATATATATATATATATAGTTAGTAGAAATGGTAATTAATAAAAACTGAAGAAAGTGCTCAATACTGTTGTAGAGCAAATATGCGTTTTATTTTTTATTACCGTATCTTTCTGTTAAGTCACATTATTGTTTCAGCTACGCGGCCGTTTTTTTTGCCGTCTGTAGCTTCCTCAGACTTTTACAGACTTTTTCATCCCATCATAACGAACATTTCTGTAAAAGTCTGAGGAAGCTACAGACGGCCAATAAAAACGGCCGGGTAGCTGAAACAATAATGTAACTTAACAGAAAGATACGGTAATAAAAAATAAAACGTATATATATATATATATATATATATATATATATATATATATATATATATATATATATATATATATATTACGTATATATATATATATATATATATATATATATATATATATATTACTTTTTGGAGCCATGCTTCGGAAAGATTAACAAGATATTGGTTTACGTTACATTTAAACTTCGGCATATAAGTACAGCCAGGGAAGCAGGTAGCAGCAGGAAGGGAATTCCAAAGTCTAGTTGTTTGAGGGAAGAAACTATTGAAATAAAAAAACTTTCTGACATTTAAGGAGCTCAACAGTGACGAGGGTGAGATTTTGCTGCTAAGCGGGTTTATCGAGGGTATGTACGCCGAAGGGTCACAAGGGAAACATGTTTATCAGAGCACATTCCATAAAATATTTGTAAAAAAGGCACAGAGATGCAACATTGCGGCGATGAGACAGGAGTTTGACCTTAGTTGACAACGTGGGACTTATTACATTGAAAACTCTTTTTTAAACCCTATTTAAGATGCAGAGTCTAGTGGTAAATGCACCAGCCCGGATCTGGCAACAATACACCATGCATGGGTGAACGGTTGCCTTGTAGAAGTGCAGGATACTTTCAGTTGTCTTCTAGCTCGATAGAGGGAACCCACCTTCTTTGCAGCAGCCTTTGCAATGTCCTCTATGCATTTGTTCCAGTTCATATTGCCCGCAAATGTTAGGCCGAGGCGTTTGATGGAGGAATTCTCAGGTAGGGTGTTATTTGTCATAGATATAGGCGATCGGAAGGGCGTCTTGTAATTGTTAAAGGAGACCAACTTGGTCTTACTAGTATTAAATGTTCCAGCCATTTGCGGCTCCATTCCATTACGGTCTGGAGGTCATTTTCTAACGATTCTCCCATTGTCATTGATTTGTATACGTCATTTCATCTCTCGTGCAAGTTATAGAGCGTTGCATCATCAGCAAATATACCCATCTCGGACACAATATTATCAGGGAGGTGGTCTTATTTCTTACCAAGAATAGTGGTGTTAGGATCGACCCCTGAGACACTCCCGCATTAATGTTATGTTGCTTGGATGTACGTCCATCAATGACAACCTGCATGATCCTATTGTCTAAGAAGGATCTAATTATTGCTTACATCTTTAATAAAAGCGCTTTTGTGGAATGAACTGGATTTGAACTTGGGATTCCCATGTTCTCAGTCGGTGTCGTTAGCCACTTGATCACTGTCACCCTCCAAAAGATTTTGACAAAAATGTATTACCCATTTAGCGTGGGCAGCGCCGGGTAGCTTTACTAGTAAAATGTAAGATTAATCCGAGGAAAGTGAAGCGTAGAGGGTGGTTTGTTCGGTGCGTGTCGGACTCTTAATCGTCTGCGAATGCCTTCAATAATAAGGAACGGTTTTGTTTTACCTATTCCATCATCGCTGACAGCTAAAAGACGACTTTCACGGACTACCAGGGATACCTTTTTAATCCCTTCCATGAGAAAAGAAAAACAAAACAAACAAAACAAACCTAGCAGCAAAAAAAATAAAAATAAATAAAAATTGTCGATCGTGCAAGGGGAGACAAATTGCGCCGGTCGGACGCCCCATACACATAAGAATCCTGTTGACGTCTTCATTTTGTCGCAAGTGCTGCATTTTTTTTGGTGCCTGTTTCATTATTATTCTTCTCGCAATTTTTTTAAGAAAAAATAATTTCAGACGCTTTTTCTTGATGGATTTCAAAATGGATTTGATTTTAACCTGATCGATTGATCTCATTGTTTCATTTCTATGTTGATGAATCGATCAATCAATCTATCAATCTCTATTTTTCTCATCCATCTAATTCAAGAGCAACGTTTCGCATATTCTTTCCCCACCCAGACTTTCTCTCCGTATCTCCGCCCCTTTCTCTCTTATCCTAGGTATGATGACGCTCACTCATAAACTTTTGCATTTTGTAAAAAAAATATAAGAAGATAAGTGTAAACAACAGAACAAAAAAGTGAACAAAAAAACAAACAACAAAAAAGATAAACCGCATAAATGTTACCAAAGGCAAGATAAGTTACTGTTCTTCCTCCCAGACTACGTTTTTGATATTTTAACTTATTTTAAGGCGTTTATTAAGATATTAATACAAACGGACACGCCTAACATTCATTGGGTGGACTTCTATCAGTATTTTATCTCAATTTTATTTTTATATAATTATCGAGACTCCAAGGAGTATCATATCATGTTCACCATTTTCTTGTCGTTCTAACGCAGCAACTCGCCAGTACTTGTGTTTCGAAGTAAACAAACGCTTTAAAATAAGTCCAAACACAAAAAAAATATCCATGTAGGTAGAAGAGTAGCTTGTATTGACTTTGCAAACACTTATTTGTTATACATTTGTTTCTTGACCAGTGTTTCGGATTGCTGTCTATAATACAAAAAAAATCGAAGGTCCAGTTATACCTATCCACACTGATGAGTCTGAGTTAAAAACGAAACATGTATGTATGATAACCATAATAATACAAAACTTTAAGCCCAGATTAAAATAAATCTGTAATGCTATAAAACCTCACACCTGGAATCCTTATTCCAATTTTAATCAAAATCCATTACATGATTTTGATTCTAGAAAATTTAAAGCTGCGTAGATACAAATATACCATGCTCTACCTATACACTTAGCTAACTTTATATAAAATTTCACGCTTAAGCTTAAGGGGCCTTAAGGAAAAAGTTGAAATTCAAATAATTTTGCCCCTTGTAAAATAAATGTTCATTAAATTGCAATCAATTTATCGTCACCTCTTCTAAAGGCCAAGAGTCACTTGAAGATAAGAGTTAATGAAACAGTCACGTTTCGTTATATGTGAAAATAAACATTACTTTGGAACAGTTGTAAACAGCTTTGATGAAAATTTAAACCCTGTAGATACAAATATACAATGCTCTACCTATACACTTAGCTAACTTTATATAAAATTTCACGCTTAAGCTTAAGGGGCCTTAAGGAAAAAGTTGAAATTCAAATAATTTTGCCCCTTGTAAAATAAATGTTCATTAAATTGCAATCAATTTATCGTCACCTCTTCTAAAGGCCAAGAGTCACTTGAAGATAAGAGTTAATGAAACAGTCACGTTTCGTTATATGTGAAAATAAACATTACTTTGGAACAGTTGTAAACAGCTTTGATGAAAATTAAAACCCTGTAGATACAAATATACAATGCTCTACCTATACACTTACAACAGTTGTAAACAGCTTTTATGAATTTATGTATTTTCTAAGTGGTTATATGATTTTAAATCGTCAAAAGTACATCTATCTATCTAGCTATCTAAATTTTGTGGTATACATTTTTTTCTTTATTATATGCATCTATTTGTTAATTCTTTACGTTCTTCCTCTGTTTTGCAACACATGCCTCTCATTCTTTCATTCTGTTATTATTGTATCTATTTTTTTTATCTCTCTTTTACTTAAATAGTTTGATTTACATTTGACTCGACACTTATAAAGGTCAAGAGCAACTGTACGATAAGCGTTGATAACTTAAAATAAACATTATCTTGAAACAGTTGTAAACAGCTTCAATGAATTTATGTATTTCGCTTATTGTTTATATGATTCTAGTCTTGATTTGTAACCTATGTCTTCCACTATTTCTATTTTCTTCCCATTTTTATCTCTACTTCTCTGGTGAAAATGTTTTATTTATATGCTGTGTCGCGATATATTAAGGCAAAGAGCCACTTGAGGATAAGGGTCACTGAGTTGAAAGATGAGGAACACTACTGGAGTACTGATTCTAAGCAACGATAAGAACTACGTTTCATTACCCAATGGGATGATACCCGACAAAAATCGTGGACATTATATTTGAAGCCGACCAAGTTGTAACCATCATGGCGGCAGTTTTGGGTTAATATTTTCTCAATGGTGGGATCTTCTTGCAAAGAATCTCTGTCCATTAGGATTTCGCTTGGTGCTAGATACATGGAGGGAGACCGGAATTTTTTTTATTTTTCGTCGTGGTTGAATGTAGAGATCTTGCTGTGAATGTTTAACATAAAAATACCGAAAAAGTGAAGAGCGGGGCTAGCAACGTTGCTTCCGTGAGAAATTGACTGTTCACTTTCCCATTAGATTTTGCAGTCGATCTTTTACTCCGTAATTGCCCGGTTATTTCTTTCTGTTTTTGTTTTGTTGTTTTTTTTTTCGACAGTTTTCTTATGTCGTCCTACAAATCTTCCTTATTCATATTGCCGTTTTGTTGACGCTGCACGGAGACCTGGGGATTTAGCTGTGCTCGTGTGCAACAGTCGATTGAATTGAAGCACGCGAATTTTACTCTATTATCGACAGCGACCGCCATTTTGTTTTTTGTTTTCTATTCAACGCATTTGTCATTAGTTTTTTTTTTGTTTTATTAAATTTTTGGTCACAGCGTTGATAGGAGATTTGAACCAACAAATCTCCCAAACAATTGTCATTTATAGTCAGGGCCTGCATTTACGGTGTGTGTTGCGATTCAAGTTTGTAAAAGAATTTTACAACTCGCACAAAAAGATACATGCAACAATCGTAATTGTCTGTATTTTTGAGATGAGGTGTTTTCATTGAGTGAGATTGTCGGACTGACTTCCTCATCTGGGTTGTTATAGTCACAACGTTTCGGCCGTTTTGCCCTCCGGCCTTCATCAGGTGTTTTGTATCGAACTGGGGAACCGTTTGTTAGGAGTCTTGAACCCAACCCTTTATTATTATTACAGTGTTATCATTACCGTGTTCGGACTCCAGCTATGCTCCGGTACATAGTTTTTGATTCTTTGTTTTGAATGTTACTTTTCACTGCCTTCGTTCAGGATTGAACTCATCACCTTTGGGTAACTGTAAACTTTGATACAACGTCTAGGACCATTCGGTCATATGTCACTAGGACATGCAACAATCATTATAAAGTCGCAACGAAAATGTTACTATGACGGTTTTCTAATACTAGCAGGCTGTCCGGCGTTGCCTGGTCGTAATGTACGCTTAAATATGCTTAAAGATGCTTTGATACATAGAGATTTCGTATTTTTTATCATAAAGTAAATTGTCTACCGTTTATTATCTTTTATCTAATATATACAATAAATGATGTCAGAATTGACTAGTACTACTACTTCAGTTTCAGGTAGTCGTTCGCATATCCATGACTGAGTATATTACAAATTTCATTTGAATAATTTTTAAATAAAAAAACGTAGGCTTTTAATATCAATGTCAGAGCGAGAAAAAAAAGTTAACTTTATAGGTACGTATGTATCTCTATTATTTTATAAAAAATAACTTTGTGTGTGTGTCTGTGTGTGTGAGTTTTTTTTTCTCTATGGACGAAAACGGCAGTGTTGATTTTTATGAAATTTCATACGAAGGTACTTTATGTGCCTGGCAGTGTTTGTAGCTAACTTTTGCAACGGAATGTTTCCGATAAGTATCGCTAATCGATAATCGAAATAATCTGCGGAAAGAATGAACAGGCAATTTTGACCAAGGTAAACACCTCACACAGCTTAATATTATAAGTGCATTTGATAAGTTTTATTACCACACAAGCAGTATGGTCAAATATATAAAATCAACAGTAGGTTCTTTGATGTGTCAGGAGCATGTTTGAAATGAATGTTTCTGTTTAGAACATAATTGAAGCATGATACCAGAGCTTTGCTTTTTAAACTTTAATTCAAGTCATTATATATTCAAAATAATTTTATAAAATCAATAGTAAGTTCTCTACAGTGTAATGTAGACTGCAATGTATCATGGACTAAATCAAGGGTTCGGGTTCAGCGTTACGTTATGAGTTAGGCTTAGGGTTAGGGTTTCGGTTAGGGTTAGTGTTAGTGTTAGGGTTAGGGTTAGGTTAGGGTTAGGTTAAGGTTTGTGATAGGGTTTAGGGTTAGGATTAGGGTTAGGGTTAGTGTTAGGTAAGGGATAGGGTTAGGATAAGGGTTAGGGTTTGGGTTAGCGTTAGGGTTAGGGTAAATGTTAGGGTTAGCGTTACGGTTAGGGTTAGGGTTAGAGTTGGCATTAGGGTTATGGTTAGGGATAGGGTTAGGGTTAGGTTTTGTGTAAGGTTTAGGGTTAGGGTTTAGGGTTAGGGTTAGGGTTAGGGTTCAGGGATCAGGGTTAAGGTTAGGGTTAGGGTTAGTGTTAGGGTTAGGGTAAGGGTTAGGGTTAGCGTTAGGGTAAGTGTTAGGGTAAGGGTTGGAATTAGGGTTAGGGTTAGGGTAAGGGTAATGTTTGGGTTAGGGTTATGGTTAGGTTAAGGGTTAGGGTTAGAGTTAGCGTTAGGGTTAGTGTTAGGGTGTAGGGTAAGGGGTAGGATTAGTGTAAGGGTTATGGTGAGGGTTTAGTGTTAGGGTTAGGGTTAAGGTAAAGTTTACAGCATGTTAGAGTTAGCATTAGGGTTCAGTGTTGTGGTTAGAGTAAGGGTTAGGGGTAGCGTTAAGGAAAGGGTTAGGGTTAGGGTTTGCATTGGGGTTAGGGTTAGGGTTAGGATTAGGGTTAGGGTAAGGTTTGCCTTAGAGTTAGGGTTAGGGTTGGGATTAGGGTTAGGGTGAGTGTTAGATTTAGGGTTAGAGTAAGGGTGAGGTTTAGGGTTAGGGTTAGGGTTAGGTTTTGTGTTTAGTGTTCAGGGTTAGGGTTATGGATAGTGTTAGGTTTAGGGTGAGGGTTAGCGTTAGGTTTAGGGATAGGGGTATTGTAATGGTTAGTTTTTTATTAGGGTTAGGTTTAGGTTTAGGGTTACAGGGTTTAGGTTGGGGTTACAGGGTTAGGGTTAGGGTAAGGGTTTGGATAAGGTTTGGGTTAGGGTTAGAGTTAGGGTTAACATTAGGGTTAGGGTTAGGTTTAGGTTAGGGTAAGGATTAGGTTAAGGGTTTGCGGTTAGGGCAAGGGTTCAGGTTTGTGCATATAGCGCATTAGGGTTAGCGTTAGGGTTTCAGAGTTAGGGTTATGGTTAGTGTTAGGGTAGGGGTGGGGTTAGGGTTATTGCTGGGTAAGGGTTTGGGTTAGTTTTAACCGCAATAACCCTAAGCCTAATCCATACACTAACCCTTACACTAACCCTAACCATAACCCTATTTCTAACCCTAACCCTGACCCTAACCCAAACCCTAACACTTAGCCTAACCCTAACTCTAAACCCTTACCCTAAATAAAACCCTAAAGCTTAGCCCTAATCCTAATCCGTACCCAAACCCTAACCCTAAGCCTAACCCTTACCCTAAACTTAACTCTAACCCTAACCCTAACGCCAAACCTAACATACACACTAACCCTACACCTAACCCTAACCCTGACAATAATGCAAACCCTAACCCTAACCCTATCCCAGACCTAACCCTAACCCTAACCCTAACGATAACCCTAACCTTAACCCTAATGCCAACCCTTACCCTAACCGTAACCCTAACAGTAACACTAACCCTAACCCTAACCCTAACCCTAAGCTTGTAACCCTAACACACACCCCAACACTAATCCTAACCGGAACTCCAACCCTAAGTCGAACCCTGTAACCATAACCTAACCCTAACCCTAACCCTAACCCTAAACCCTAACCCTAACCCTTAGCCTAACACTAACCCTAACCCTAATTCTAACACTAACCCCTACCCTAACGCTAACTCTAACCCTAACCCTTACCCTATCCTGTATCCTGACCCTAAACCCTAACCTTTACCCTAAAATTACCCCTAACCCTAACCTTACCCTAATCCACTGAAACCCTAACCCCAACACTAATGCTAACCATAACCCTAACCCTAATCCTTTACTGCTGTAACCCTAACACTAACCTTAACCCTAACCTAACCCTAAAACTAATGCTAACCCTAAGCCTAACCCTAAAGCTTACCCTTACCCTAACCCTAACCCTTACACTAACACTAACCCTAACCTTACCTTTTATCCCTAACCCTAACACTAACCCTAGCCCTAACCATTACCCTAACCCGCTGTGAACCTTACCCTTACCCTTAGCATAACTCTAACCCTAAACCGAACCCTGTAACCATAACCTCACTCTAACTCTTACACTAACCCTTACCCTAACCATAACCCTAACTGTTACTCTAATGCTAACCCAACACCTACCCTAACGCTAACCCAAATCCTACCCCCAACCCTGTAACCCTAATGCAAATTCTAATCCTAACCTTAACCCTAACCCTAACCCTAATCTAACCCTAACCCTTACCCTAACCCTGTAACCCTAACCCTAACTCTAAGCCTCACCCTAACCCTAACCTTAACCCTAACCCTAGCCCTAACCCTAAACCCTAACCCTAACCCTAACCATTGCCCTAACCTAACCCTAGTCCTGACCCAAACACTAATCCTTACCCTAACGTTAACGCTGACCCGCGGTAACCCTAACCATTACCTTAATCCTAACCATAACCATAACCATAACCATAAACCCTAATCCTAACCATGAGACTAACCCTTAGCAAAAACCCTAATCCTACTCCTAAACCATAACCTAAACCCTAACCCATAACCCAATATAACCCTAACCCTTACCATAATGCTAACAATAACCCTAACCCTAATCTTAACCCGCTGTAACCCTAACCCTTACCCTAACCTAACCCTAACACTAAGCCTAACCCTACCCCTAAGCCTAACCATAAAGCTTATCCTAAACCTAAACATAACCCCTACACTAACCCTTACAATAACCTAACCTTTTAACCCTAACGCTAACCCTAACCCTAACCCGCTGTAACCCTAATGCTAACCCTTACCCTAACCCTAAAGCTAACCCTAACCCTGACCCTTACGCTAACCCTAACTGTAACCCTAACCCTAAGCTTGTAACCCTAACACCAACCCTAACCCTAAACTGAACCCTAACCCTAAAACTAACCCTTTAACCATAACCTAACCCTAACCCTTACTCTAATACTAACCCTAAACCCTAACCCTAACCCTACCCCTTACCCTAACACTAACGCTAACCCTAATTTTGACCCTAACCCTTATCCTAACGCTAACCCTAACCTTAACCCTTACCCTATCCTTAATACTAACCCTAAACCCTAACCCAAACCCTAACATTAACCCTTACGCTAAACCTACCCCTAACCGTACCCCGAACCCACTGTAACCCTAACCCTAATGCTAACAATACCCCTAACCCTAATCCTAACCCGCTGTAACACTAACACTAACCCTAACCCTAACCTAACCTAACCCTAACCCACCCCTAAGCCTAACCCTAACGCTTACCCTTGTAGGCTTTTACGACATATTAGAGGGAGAAAAATAACTCAACTTTATAAGTATACTAGCCTAGGTGCCCTGCGTTGGAGGTGTGTTTTGCGCAAAAAAAAAAAAAAAAATCCCCCAAATGTGTCAATATGCAGGCAGCTTGAATCCCTACTGCGAATGAGAAAAAGAACATGGGAGGAAAAAAACGTGATTTCTTTGCTATTGTGCCCATCGCCAAACCGGAAGTGACGGATGTTTAAATTTTAGGCTAGTCAATCGAAAACAGGGGATATCTTTCGAAAATAACGGCGAAAAAAGAGACGGCTCCCTGTAGAAAAGTGCCCAGTTTAGGGCGAACGAATTAATGTTTTTTGAGGCAATTTTTCGATATGTGTCGTAAGAAGGGCCGAGCTTCAAAACGATACCAATCTCGTGAAAATCCGTCGCCTCTGTCGAAAGTTTAGGCATACATACATACATACATACATACATACATACATACATACAAAACAAACAGGGGATATTTATATTATAGATGATAAGGTACGTGTGACACATTCGCTATTAAAACATGACAAATAGCACCTTGCCTGACAAATCATCTTTCAAGTCCCTCGGTTTGACATTCTCAATGGAAATATATCACAAAGTTTAACAAGGCTTTGTAATATAGATCCACAGAATATTGTGATAAGTGTTTCAGTGTGAACATGTATGGTATAATAGATTATGGGGGTTATCTATTTTATTTTTACTTTCATCATATTTTGCTTTGGTTTTGATACCCCCAAATTCGAAGCTATCTCTTTACAACCCTTCTTTTTCATAACCTGTCATACTTTCATAAATCAGAGTCCATTTTCTGTAGGCTGTGTTTGAACCCAGTCAACGACGGGTACTTTTGCTAGTATATATTTATAATTATAATTAATAACAACATATATGCCGCTCCCCATATGGAGGTACCAAATTTGTTAAAGGAAAAATTACTCCCAACTCGCATTTAGGT
>NC_136521.1:52979753-53002253 GCF_053919585.1 Euprymna scolopes
TTATAAATAAATGTGCTTATAATTTCATGTGCGTATAATTTAATGTGTTTATGATTTAACATGCTTATAATTTAATGTGCTTATGATTTAATGTGCTAATGATCTAATGTGCTTATAATTTTATGTGCTTGTAATTTAATGTTCTTATACAAATAGTGAAAATCTCGATCCTAAAATATAATTGTAATTGTAGTTGATAAACATCTCTTGAATATTTACGGATTTAGAAACCGAAAACCGTTACTAAGTATACTTTTATGTTCAAACATTTTTTAAAATCGTCATTACCTGCATCCAAGCTGGGATCTACGCATCTATAGATATATGATTTTACTCAGAAATGTGTGTTAATGAGTAGATTGTAGGTAGGGCCATTGCGTTTGACATTTTGAATGCATTCTGGTCTTCTACATAAATTTCATGATTATGGTATTGGTAGTTCGTAATATCAGTAGGTCTTTAATTGAAAACGATTCCACGAGGATTCCGAGTAACTTTATATAGTGTCTCTTCATTCTCTTTGCATACCAATGCTGATGCTGCTCAGGTTTTTATTCCAGAACCAACTCTGTTTTTTTTTCTGTATCAATTATCTTCCAGAGATTATTATTCAGAAAATTAACATTTATGTTGATGAAACCCTTCTCTATCTTGGTGTCGTTTCTGGCTAATCTCTCTCCCATTTGTTGAAATATGCGCCTCTCTGGAAAGTAAATTGTCTTCTGTTGTAGATTGAGATAAGAAATGTGCTTGTTTCGTTTAAGATAGGAGGTTAGAAAGTGTATCTTGGGTATCCCGTCCAATGCAAGAGAAACCGCGGGACCAGAACAATTGTTCACGTGCTCGCATGAACGAATTATCGTGTCATGCTGGCTCCGCGTGATACGTTTCTGGCAAAGAGGGGAGAATTATTGTTTTCTGGATCAGAAACTATTCCATCTAACACTTATCCTTGATAAGTTTTTTTTTTTACCATTAAGTAGTATATTTTAGCACCTTTTTCTGAGCTTCTCATGGATGGCCCTGCTCTTGAAGAGAACTCGACTGTGAAAGTTCGTGTCAATTTTTCTATTAATCCTTTCCTAGATTTCATACATCAGATCCGTAGCTTTTTTTGGTTGTCGTAAAGTGGGTTCTCCCTATCATTCTAAACACTTTCTCATACCCGAGGCTCTTCTTTATCTTTACGAATCTGCTATCAGACCATCTATTTGGCCTGATGAATCTCCATCCCATTTCGTAGTTCTTGATAAGGTACAGAAAGATATCTGTAATTTAATTGGCCACACTCTTCTTCTCTGCAACCCTTCTCGCTCTTATAGACGTGATGTTGCTAGTCTCAGTCTTTTCTATAAACACAATTATATCATGTGTTCTTCAGAATCGTCTGATGTATTCCCTGCTTCTTTTGTTTCAGTTATTTTCTTTTTATAAAGGAGTAACCACTTATCAAGGCCCAGAGGCCACTGGATGATAAGGATTAATGAGTGTACCGTAGATTTGAGACAATAGCGTAGTAACTGTTAGTAATATACATTTTGTGGAATTTGATCATTTAAATGGACGGTTAAACAAGAATTTGTTTACGTTGGACTTGAAGATAACCGTATTGTAGTCAGGTGAAAGTAAAGCCAGCTGAACAGGGTTTCACAGGGGGAAGCAGTTCTAGGAAAGAAGCTTTTCTTTATGGAATCCACGTTTAGGTTTAGGTACATATAGAGAATGGGGAAGGTTATTGAGAGTGGTTCTAGGAAGACGAGTGATGTTGTGAAATATTGGCAAGCGGGACATTGATTGGACTTCAGACCAACGCTTGCCATGAAAATAACGATAAGAGACAGGCTTGCAACGTCTCTTCTGTCGAATTGAGTTGCGTGGAAGAGAAATGGGCATCACTTACTAGATTACGAAGTCGGTTTTGAACTTGGTCAAGGCAGGTAGGCGCGCCGAGCTTGTTTGTCTCCATTAATATGCGTTTTTGATCCCTCACTCCAATACTGCTTCATGGTAGCTTCTTTCTAAAAACTGAAAGTTTGTGGAACTCTCTCCCTACTAACTGTTTTTCTTCTATGTATAACTTTGGTATTTGAACACTAAGGTCGATAGGGATCTCGTCTATTTGCAACTAGCTGGAGGCCCGGCGTTGCCCGGTCGTACAATACGCTTAAACATGATATTTTAATTTATGCAGATTGCATATGTATTATAGAATCGATCCTCTATTGATTATTATATATTATGAGGAATAATTTGCCCAGTGAACTTATTCGCAAAAAAAAAAAAAAAATAAATAAAGAAAAAATAAATAAATAAAATAAAAGAAAATAAAAATAAAAAATAATAAATAATGATAATGTCGTTCATCAAATTCCATGTTTGTTTGTTTACAATATAACGTCAGCTGATATTTAAGTTTGATGATGAATGCCCTGGAAAAGTCAATTCTGATTAATATATAGTATTAAAATATGCAAGCGAAAAAATAATTTATAAGGATTTTTAATGGTATCTCTTCTTTTACTATTAATTGAATTCATTAACAGGAAAAACACATCTAAAATTAAATGGAGAGATACATCCGGGCTTCAAACAACGACCATTCCATGCGTGGTATAATACTCTACCACTGAGCTATATCTTTAGATGAGCATTGAATCTCCTTTGTTTGCTGAGAATTATCTCCCTTGACCGATGTAACTATAAAAATATTCCACTGAATTTTTTTTTTATCCATAAGAAAGAAATACTATATAAGAAAGAAATATTATACTAGGATCGGATTTTTTTTATTTTCGATACTTATCGGATGAATTTCTTCACAAAACATATCTAAGAACACTGCCAGACATATAAAATAACTTTGTGCGAAATTTGAAAAAGATAGGCTCAGCCGTTTCGGTACCTATGGGGAAGGAACTCACACACGCACAAAGTGACTTTTATATAATAGTAGACTAATAGTAGATAATCATCTTCTGGTTTTGTTAGCACTTACATTAATTGGATTCATGTCGTGTCTGGAGTGATTTTCATGAAAAATATCAATACGGATTAGAACATTAATACATAGTATTTTCAAATGGGACAACTTCTGCAACCACATAAAAAAACATAAGAGTAAAAAAAGGATTAAAACAAATACTTCATGACAGCTAATACGAAAGAGTTGCGTTTTTTTTATGGGGAGAACGCGTTAATCTATCCACAGGGGAAAAAGGCGAGGTAGTTAAGACACATAAAAAAAATGTACGAGTGTGTGTATGTATGTGTATGTGTGTGTATGTTTGTCTAATTGCATATGTGTTTATTGTGTGTATCCTTGTCTGTGTGTGTGTCAGTTTGTCTATGTGTATGTGAATGTGTATGTGTGTATCCTTGTCTATGTATGTATGTGTGTGTATATGTGTGTGTATATTTGTTTATTTGCATATGTGTGTATTGTGTGTATCCTTGTCGATGCGTGTGTGTGTTTATCTATTTGTATGTGAATATGTATGCGTGTATCCTTGTCTATGTATATATGTGTGTGTATGTTTGTCTATTTGCATATGTGTGTATTGTGTGTATCCTTGTCTATGTGTGTGTATTGTGTGTGTGTGTGTGAATGTGCGTATGTTTGTCTATGTGTATGTGAATGTGTATGTGTGTATCCTTGTATGTGTGAGCGCGCTCATGCGAGTTGAACGAGTTATAAGTTGTGTGGGTTGTTGGGGATCTGTCGATGGAGACCTGCGTATAGGGCCGAAAGATTGGACGAAGACTCATCGTGAAGAAGAAAAAAAATATATACGCAATATCATCTAACCCCGATGAACTTATGGGTGCCGTGCGTATTTGAACGCCCAAGAAAACAGAAACTCAAAAGGGAGA
The DNA here is from genome assembly GCF_053919585.1 of Euprymna scolopes. Taxonomy (NCBI): domain Eukaryota; kingdom Metazoa; phylum Mollusca; class Cephalopoda; order Sepiida; family Sepiolidae; genus Euprymna; species Euprymna scolopes. The sequence goes on from NC_136521.1 coordinate 52,983,624, forward strand.
AAAAGAAAAGAAAAGGAAAACACAAAAAACAATCCCTCCTACCGCAACAGTAACAGTCATTCCGCCACCTCCCCCTTACACAAAAGTAAACAAAATAAAACCAACAACCGTAATAAAAACAATAAAAGTCGATAAAAACAAATCGGCCTATGTATCAACTTATACTATTCCATATAAAAAGATATTTTTTTGCATTTTTTCCCGCGCTTTCCACGTTCACGAATGTGATGTCAGTAATAGAAAGTTGGGTTAGAGTTAGGTTTAGGGTTAGGGTTAGGAAGGTGGATAGACGATTCATTTTGCCAGCAATGTGATATTCTTGCTGCATCTATTCGGTGTTGCCCGGACGTCTTTTATTTTCCTTCTTCTTTCGCTCATTAAAGCACAAACCTTTATCTCTTAATATCTGTAATATAAGAAATACATCCAACAAAAATACTGTCGACCCACCCAACTAGCAACAAAATCCAACCCCTTCACTATACAGGTCCGAAGAGATTTTACTTGAATAGCTTATTTTTCTGGATTGTTTGCTATTGGACTCTCCTTTCTGTACTCTGTTTTTCGACCGTGCAAACATGCACAGATTTAAATGTAATTTTGATAAACGAATTGCTGCCCATAAGAGTTGTTCCAAGGTTGCTTTTATCACAGTATCTTCTTTAGTCGCAATATGCCTCTTTTAAGATGAGTAAAGGTTGAAAAAGAAAGGTTACCACACGCACACATATAGTAATTGTCTGTATTTTTGAGATGAGGTGTTTTCATTGATTGAGATTGTCGGACTGACTTCCTCATCTTGGTTGTTATAGTCACAACGGTTCGGCCGTTTTGCCCTCCGGTCTTCATCAGTTGTTTTGTATCGAACTGGGGAACCGTTTTTTAGGAGTCTCGAACCCAACCCTTTATTATTATTACGGGGGTACCGTGTTCGGACTCCAGCTAGGCTCTGGGACATAGATGCTGATTCTCTGTTTTGAATGTTACTTTTCACTGCCTTCGTTCAGGATTAAACTCAGCACCTTTGGGTAACTGTAAACTTTGATACAGCAACTCAGCACCTTTGGGTAACTGTAAACTTTGATGAAGGCCGGAGGGCAAAACGGCCGAAACGTTGTGACTATAACAACCAAGATGAGGAAGTCAGTCCGACAATCTCAATCAATGACACACACATATATATACATATATAATTATTTTTTACTATAATAATTAAATACCTACGGACACTAGTTTTTCATCCTTTCGGGAATCTTCAGTGCAGAGGGTGTCACGATTAACACCACTCGAACGATTTGAACCCCGCAATACGAGACATCTCTGGCTCGATTAGCGAAGACCTAATCCATTCGGCTACTATTAATCGCGTGAAATAACGTTGAATTTAAACATCTTAATTTTAAATGTTCATTTACGTCAGTCAGACAGTGATCTAATCGTTATACGATGATCTATGCATAAGAACTAAATATATATATATAATATATAAACAGCTATATGTCTGTCTGCCGGTCTCTCTCTCTCTCTCTCTCTCTCTCTCTCTCTCTCTCTCTCTCTCTCTATCTATCTATCTCACTCCAGAACATGGCAACATCATCAGCTTGGAATGCTGCAATTTTGCTTTCGGTTTCGATTCTAGCTGATGGCACCCAAATACTTTTTTATTTTAGTTTTTTAAATCACGACTATATATATACGATATCTGGACATATTGTAAATATCATATTTAAGCGTAGTTTTCAACTGAACAAAGCCGGACAAAGCCGGGTAAAGCCAGGCGCCCCACCTACTCCGATAATAAGTATTAAAAATCGTTAATCGATCAAATGTGATTAAAGAAGGAGCAGTATGATTTTGAGCAAAGTTAACCCCTTATACAACCTAACATCCTAGGTGTATTTGAGAACTTAAATCACCGCACAAGCGGAAGAGCTAGGCGTATAAAATCAACAGTAGGTTCTTTGATCAGATAAAAACGCGCTCGAAATGAATGATTCTGTTAGGAACACAATTGAAGCATGATACTTGAATTTTGTATTAAAAACTGTAATTCAAGCCATTATATAATAATTTATAGATCTGTAAAAGTCAGAACATGTGACTTTAAGGACACTTCTCAACCTATATACTGAATGAAGTTTTGATCTAGCGACTTGAACTTTGGTATATAGGGTACTCAGACATGTGGACATTTTTTTTCAGTTTTCATCCGGTTGATAAGGGGTAAAAATTGAAAATTTGGTACTTGGCGTTCAGCGAATTTTTTTTCTGTTTGCCAACTGTTTCACGACTGCCCATGCGCGGTAGTGAAACATGACAGCTTCTTTATGTTAGGAATAAGTAGGTTTGGAAATACTTTTTAAATGTCGCGTCAATCTATCTTAATGATTATAGCATTTGACTCACTGTCTTTAAGTTTGGGTTTCGATCTCAGGTCGAGTATCATTTATGTACTTATAAGAAGTGAACTGTTTAGAAAAAATATATTGCTCGCAGGAACAGGTTTCAGTTTCTTATCGTTTTGTTTACTTGATTTTTGAATTTGACGTTACATTTAATACCTACGGAATTTCTATTTATAATAAATAAGAAATCTACATTAATTAAAATAAAATATTTATGCGTATTTTACGACCGGGCAACACCGGCCGAACTGCTAGTATTTTTATTAAATCAATAGTAGGTTCTTTGATGACAGGGGTGCGTTCGGAATAAATACTTCTGTTTAGGGCACAATTGAACCACGATACTTGACTTTTTCATAAACTTTAACCCATAATAAAAAGAAATCAATATTAGGTTCTCTACAGTGCAATGCAACCTGCAACGTATTCTAGACATAGTGAGTGCGGGAAAGCATGCGAAGTTTCATTTGGGTGCACCGCAGTGGGTCCCCCACTAGAGCAAACAATAACCGATTGGATTGAAAAATGGGCGATTTAACTGATTTCGATGATAATAAGAGTAGTGTATGAAATATTCGTCGGGTATCCCTGCTCGTATATATATATATATATATATATATATATATATATATATATATATATATATATATATATATATATATATATATATACTAGCAAAAGTATCCGTCGTTGACTGGGTTCAAAAGCAGCCTACAGGAAATGGACTCTGATTTATGAAATTTCTGGCCGAAAACTGATCACATCGATTTTCTAAAATCTCAGTACCCTGTATATCAAATTTCGAGTCTGTAGACTGTAAATTGACAGAGTTATTGCTTAAGGAAATGTACACACACAGACACGTTCACTTTTATAGATATATAGATAATATATATATATATAAATATATATATATGAACATAGATATATATATATAAAATTCGATATATATATATATATATATATATATATATATATATATATATATATATATATATATATATATATATATATATACACAGACAACTGACAAGTATTGTTAAATCGCACGGAGTGTTCTTGCTTAATAAGCTTCTCTGTATTTTTCCTTTTTTCTTCTAATTGTCATCCTTGTTTCCCGGTAAATTACAAAGAAAGCTTATAAAGCAAGAACACTCCGTGCTATTTAACAATATTTGTCTGAATGAAAACATGCTTACTAATTACACTATATATATATATATATATATATATATATATATATATATATATAAATATATATATATATATATATAGTGTAATTAGTAAGCATATATATATATACGGGCACACGTAAAATGAGTTCATCAGAGCGCATTCTATTAATATAGTTATAAAACAGGCACTGGGATGCAACATTGCGGCGCTGGGACAGGGTCTGGCGCTTAGTTGATAAAGCGCGACCTAGTAGATTGGAGATTCTTGTTTGGACCCTATCAAGCGGTAGATGCACTAACCCAGATTTTGCAACAATACTCCATACATAAGCGACTAGTGGCCTTGTAGAGGACCAGCATACTCTCAGATGTGAGTAGTCTTCTAGCACGTTAGAGGGAACCAACCGTAACACGTGAATTACGGCTGCTGTGACGTCACCTGTGTCTCTAACTAGATCGTTCTCCTCTAACGCGCTCTGACTTTTTCATTACAGTGACGTCATTCCACATTTCGTATACATTTGCAAATGCCCGTCCGCCCTCAGTTACATGCTCAACCTTTTAGCTGTAATGACGCGATACTCATATGTACGACTTTGCTTTCGATATAGATATGTTGGTGCAAATTAGTGATGGGACGATTTCAATATTTTTCCCGATTCCGATACAATTACCGATCCCGATTTCGATTCTTCATAAAACTCTAAATATTTAACAATAGAATTGTTATTTTTTCCGATTTCTGTAAAAAAAAAAACACATGTTAAATATGCAAATATTTTCCTAAACGTCAAAATTACACTTGTGGTGGATGATCAATCGATTTTAGCTTTACTGGTATTTTAAAATCAATAAATATTTATTATTTTATCATTATTACCAGCAATGGAAGATTTTTCTTTAAAAAAAAAAACTCAATTAAAAAAGACAATTAGAAGAATCGTTTTGGCATCGGAAAGTAGGCACCAATTTTTTCGATTCCGATACCGATTCCGATATCCCCAAATTTGTCGATTTTTTCCGATTCCGATAAATCGTCCCCACACTAGTACAACAATGCAACTAGCGAGTGATAGAGACCCACAAGCGAATAAAGAAATAAAAAAGGGAGAAAATACGGAGGAAAATATGAAGGCAAAAGAAATGAAAATGGATTTTTATGGCGATACAAAATGTCGACGACTGATAAATCAAAAAAACAGAATTAGGTGGGGGATGGGGTGGGGGAATAAAACCAGTTTGAAAGATCGGGGAAGAAAACAAAGGTAAAAAAAAAACCATGGCCAGAAATAATTGTGCTTGGATCAGAAGTGTATCTCGAGTATGTATAAACATGAATTGGGAAATACGATCCCATCTTTCGTCCGGCCTCTTTCAACGCCCTCTATTCTTATCAAGGACTCTCTCTCTCTCTTTCTCTCTTCCTCTCTCTTTATATATATATATATATATATATATATATATATATATATATATATCGTTACTTATTATTGTAAAACGAAACTGTATTTAATTCACTCACATAGTATGCTATGCATGTGTTTTATTTATTCATATGTAGGTCTTACACGTGTTTAGTTAAACAGCGAGAGTCCACCAAGCAACTCATCGGATATATATGTGTTTCGTTTCATGCATACACATACACACATACACACACCTATATATGTATCCATACATATAAAGACATATATGTATATATGTACACACACACACACACACACACACACACACACACACACACACATATATATATAGTAAGTTATGAATATATATATATCGTAAGTTATGAAAAAATATATATATAAAGGGTGAATAATAAATAATTGTGAAATTATTAATTAATTTTTCACAGGGCGAAACATAAAATTAAATTAGCATGTACGATCGTTTCAGAATATTTTCATAACTTACTACCTAGCTCTACCTATGTATCGAGCACTGTTGCAGTAAATACTAAAAAAATTACGCATAAATTATATCTTCGTATATTAATTTATGTGATTAAATGAAGCAATCATATATATATATATATATATATATTTATATATATATATATAGTGTAAAATTTTGTGGAAGATTCAAAGACTCACGTTTTCTTTTTATAATCTTCGTTTATTTCCTAGATTTTTTCCATTACAGCTGTTTCATTGATGATTAGGCAATTTTACGATTTGTGTTTTCATAAAAATATCCTGGCCCCATCAACTTCTTCAGATGTTTATCTATTAGATTTTTACAACGAAAGGTATATTTTAAAAATGCTGAATATCGTATTTGGGTAAAAAGATTTTCAAAGCCATGCTTCCTATCTTCCTCCATCGTTTGGTGTTATGTGAAGATAGTTTTCCGTTTTAACCCGTAGTTTCGTTTTTCGTTATATATATATATATATATATATATATATATATATATATATATATATATATGGTATCTCAGACAATGTACAATGTGCTCACACTTCGAACGATCCATCCAGCACGGCCGTAGATTGAAATCATTTTCGTTTAATAAATTTAATGTATGAGAACAGAATATTCAAATATATCAAAGACAATCCGACAACACCGAGTACTACAGCTAGTAAACACACGCACATATGTATGTACACACATACACACACACACTATATATATATATTGTTCTTGTGATTAAAGGAGGTAGTGTTTGATCAACACTGCTGGGGAGCCAATATACAGTTTTGTTTTTAAATCCCCGAAACAGTGTTTCATGCTAAACAACTGATTATCACTTAAATTAACATGATTGCAGGTGATTAAATTACTTACTGACTAAATAGTTTTCTAACGAATGATGAAAAATTTTAAAATTAAGTAAGTTATTTAAAATTTTATTTTATATAGTTTTAAAGGTTAAAAACTTCCAAGACTATATATATATATATATATATATATATATATATATATATGTGTGTGTGTGTGTGTGTGTGTGTGTGTGTGTGTGTATAGGCTCATTACCGTGGGGTCCCGATTTCGAATCTCGCTAGATTCAGCTACTCTGATGAGTCGTAGACGACGAAACACGTGTCAGTAGATAATTATATTTTAAAAATAATATATATACGGCTCCGCGTATGAGGGTACCGCATTGGTTAAAGGGAAAATTATTTCCAACTCGCATTTAGGTAAAAATGCACTTTCGTAAATAATTAAATATATATATATATATATATATATATATATATAGTGTGTATACGTGATAACATGTGCTTCTTCCCAACAGTCGTCGATCCAACACTGGGTGCCGTGGATTCTCTTCTCGTTCTGGCTGCGTCGTTGTCACTCATGCATTGACAGCTGATTGACAATTATCAAAACTAAATAACTTAAGAGGAACAAAAGAAAACAGACTCTAAAGCATTCTGTAGATATCAGTTGTAATATGGATGCGTGTGTGATACCATTGCAGGAAATGATCCCCTCGTGCCACATCTTAGTTGCCTGTCATTGTAAATTTGTCGTTAGTTGACGTCAGCTCATCTCGGTCTACTAAAGCTTCCCCGATGTGGTCCATGCCGCCATCTCCCGTCAACTGTAGTTTGGTGCCGTTAAGTTAAGTCTATCTGTAAAACTCGCTCTCACCCCTATTTGTAAACTAAGTATATTAACATCTGTCCGGTCAAGTATCCCAGTTATTGCCAGACCTTGATTAACAATCCTATTTTCGATAGCCTTTGTGTGCTTTGATGTATCACTTCACCTATTGATTTTCAACTACCTTCGCTGTCCATGCTGGTGCTCCGCTGATCAACTCTTCCTCTTTTTGTTATAATTTTTCTTTTGTATTTTGAATCACTATCTAACACTTTGGGCGCGTACATAATATCACATGCATACACGCGCGTATATTTATATACTATATATACGTAGATTTGTAGTTGATTTTTAAAAAAATGATCATACGATAAACTAAGCGTCTTCAACATGAAGCTCATGTTTCTTAGAAAATCGCCCATATTTGTATTTGGACGTAAACAAATAATATATTTATTTATTTATTATTTTTTAAAAATAGTAATCTAATTTCTAGGTTGGTATCTGGAGGCGAATTATTTCACGGAAAGAGATGCAACCCATGCTTGGGCGACTAGTGGCCTTGTCGAAGACCAGCATACTCTCAGATGTGAGTAGTCTTCTAGCGCGTTTGAGGGAACCAACCGTAACACGTGAATTCTAGTTACAGCTGCCGTGACGTTACCTGTATCTCTAACTACAGGGTGGTCAAAAAGTCAGGTAACATGTTAAAGGTAGAAAAAACAATATGATCCATTATAATCTATATTCGTTTAATATTATTTGTTTAAATATTTGAGTGTAATATATAAACTACCCCTCCTGATTTCTGGCTTTGGGGCTATGTAAAGGATAGCGTTTATGGCAAGAAGCCTGATACAATAGCGTCTTTAAAGTTATTTATTGAAGAGGAGATTGCGCGGATATCAGCTGACATGATTACACGTGTTACACAATCAGTGGTTAATCGCTTCCAGCGATTGGTAGAGAGAAATGGACGACAATTAACAAAATAAACATATTTCATGTTTGTTTCATTTTATATTTCAATGTATGGTACTTAAATATACGTGTATTGCTAATATCGTTTTTCTTTAAAATGTTACCTGACTTTTTGACCACCCTGTAGATCGTTCTCATCTAACGCGCTCTCTCTTTTTTGTAGTCTTTTTCATTACAGTGACATCATTCCACATTTCGTATGCATTTGCAAACGCCCGTCCGCGCTCAGTTAAGACATGGATCTTCGTTACGACATGCATCTAGTAAAAGGACACTCTGATGTAAAAACCTGCGATCTTTTTTTTTTTTTTTTACACAGTGATCACCACTTATCAAGGCCCGGAAGCCACTCAGGGATAAGGGTTATTGCAAGTACATTACGTTAGTGTGGAGATTTGATGAAGTGTTTACTTAAGGGGGCGGTTCATTAGGAATTTGTTAACGTTGGACTTGAAGACATCCAAGTTGTAGTCCGGTGGGAAGCAAGCAGACGGAACAGATCTACTGTATACTACGTCCTGTCGCAGCTATCTGCACCGACGGATGTTAGCACTAACACCAAAAAGGGTGGATGGTTCTACACAAAGCCCTCACCACTATAAGCAAATCACTTGTGCTGATTTCCGAGCAACTTTGTTGTAGCGGAAGCTCATACATCGAAACTGACGGGGGATTCCATCATAAAAATCAATCCTAAACCGCGTTCACCAAAATAAAAACGCAAAAGATACTGCTTGAATTTATATAACACTAGCGGGGGGGGGGGTACGTTGCCCGGGTGTTTGGAGGTGTGTACGTAGGAGAGGGGACCCTGTTTTAATATTATTAAAAAAAACACACAATGTTAAAAAAAAAATTGGAAAAACCAAAACAAAGCAAAACAGCGAACAAACGTTAAAAAAAAAAGTGTAAAAGAGGAAAAAAAGTTTAGGTAGAAAGACAGGCTCAAATCAGAAACATCGAGGCTAAGGCGAAAAAAAAAATGGCCAACACGCAACCCCTACGCTAAAGAGATACAACTGAGAATGGATGAAATTAAAGCTTTAAAAACACTTGCAGGTGGTTTCAAACTAACGTCAACGTTTTCTAGGTCAAACATGACGTCATTGTCGTAGTAGCAGGAGCAGAGAAAATGAAGGAACAATTTTTTTGGCACCCCTCCCTGTTCAAAACTGATGATTTTAGGGTGAAGGAATGAATGTTTTTTGCACATTTTTCCAATATTTATCGAGCGAAGCTTGGAACTTTAAAATGATACCTATTTGACGAAAATCCATGACCCGTATCGAAAGGTTTTGCGAGACATACAAACACACAAACATACATACATACAAACATACATACATACATACACACATTTTCGCTTTTATATATATAGATTATCGTATATTTTTTCTCAAAATTGCTCAACAACTATGTCATAGATCATGAATTATGGCTGCCGATATTTACAGACAACAAGCAATTGCTACAAACTTGATTATATCGTCATGTTAATGAGAACCAATATTAACCTTTATTGATTGATCGGAAAATACGTTTTGATTTTGCCACTCATTTTGAAAATATATATTTTTGTTGTTATACTTATGACGTTTTATATATATATATATATATATATATATATATATATATATATATATATATATATATATGTGTGTGTGTGTGTGTGTGTGTGTATACAGAATGACCCAAAACAAACGGGCCCATACTCTAATTAGGTCCCATTTCTTAGTGTTTTGTCCGAATGAAATGAAACTTTGGTCATAACTAGTTTATTATAGTCAAACATCACATCAAAACACAAGGGTCTTTGGCCTTTTTTCCCCGTTGCCTGTAAAATGCTCAGAAAAACAATTGAATGATTGAATGTCCTCTGTTTTTTGGGGTCACCCTGTATGAACACATATATATATATATATATATATATATATATATATATATATATATATTTACAATTATATAAATGCAACATTGGTTGTGTGTGTGTGAGAGTTCCTTATAGAATCCAAAATGGCTGAACAGATTTTTCTTTAAAATTTACAAAAAATTAGTGTATAAGTCTGGAAGTAATCTTAGCTAAGTTTTGTCTCAAAATATCCCCGATAATCGATAATCGAAACCGCTATTTTAATTTGTCTATCATCGGTAAAGCCATTTTCCATGTCGTCGCTTAGCAACAATGATAGAACAACGACCACTGGAAATTCTACTGTGGGTAAGTTGATAAGGTAGTTTTTTTTGTTTTCTTTTCTTTTCTGCATGACGTGGGCTGTAGGTTCATACTACGCACGTAAATATCTTTTTTCTTTCATTAACTGAAAAGAAATTTCTAAGTCTTGGAGATGCACATGTTTTATTTATTTATTTAGGTATTTATTTTTTTGCACGACGTGGTCAGTAGGTTCAAACCACGCACGTAAATTTCTTAATGTTTTCTTTTCGTTAACTGGAAAGAAGTTAATATGAAATAATTTTATAAACGAAATAGTAGGTTCTCTAGAGTGCAATGTAGAATAACATATTTTTTGTTACTGTATGGAGGCATGTGAAGCTTTCTTCTGGGCGATTTCACGGATTTCGATGACAATAAAAATATAGGAGTGTGAAATAATCGTTCATCATTTAAACCCGATCAACGACGGGTCTCCCTGCTAGTATATATATATATATGTATATATATATATATGTATATACATATGTATATATATATGTATATATATATAAATATAAATATATATATGTATATATATATATATATATATATATATATATATAGTAATTTATAAAATATATATGGCGATTAAGCTACACTGAATATTCTGCGTTTCATCCAACTATAGGATTCGTCAGGCTGACGAATCCTATAGTTGGATGAAACGCAGAATATTCAGTGTAGCTTAATCGCCATATATATTTTATAAATTACTAACAAGCTCTACCTACGTATTGAGCACTTTTGAAGTAAATACTTAAAGTTTACGCATAAATCTATACTTTCATATATTAAATTTATGCGAATAAATGAAGTAGTTATATATATATATATATATATATATATATGGTGATTGTCACTTCTTGACAGAAGACCATCTTTCCCTTGCTTTATTTTTGATTACTCATTCATTTTCATGTATTTTTGCTATATATATATATATATATATATATATATATATATATATTATAAATTATATACACATATATACACTTATACACACAACATATATACGTATGGAGATGTGATAAAGATGCATCAATTCCTATTTTCTGTGGGAACGAAGGTGTCTCTTCAAACCAGGCCTGCTCTTACACAGTCTGTTGCAAAGGTTACACTTAAGCTGATATTGAAGGGTGCCAATTGGTGCTGCTCTACTGTGGACGCTCACACACACACACACACACACACACACACACACACACACACACACACATATATATATATATATATATATATATATATATATATGGGGATGTAAGATGAGAGATTAATAATAATGAAACTATCAATCTATGAGGAAACATAACAAAATCAAATTTATATGTACAATCATTTCGGAAACGATATCCTTTTATTCATTCAATATTTACAAGTAAACCCATCGAGAAATAAGTAAAATATTTCTGGATGTCGTCTCCTCATCAGCATAAATGGAAGGGGAGGGGGAGGGGATAAGATACCAACTTTTAACCAGCTTATTGAAGTAAATATAGTTTTTGAACATTTGCAAAGGAGTGTTTCCATATTATTAGTTTTTAAGCCGCAAGGAGGCCTCTTGGTGTGTAAACCTGATAAACATATTTTTTAAAAACTAAAAGAGATTGTTGGTATTTGTAACAATTTTTTAAAAATATAATTGCTGGGTCTAAAAATGGTTATAAATAGTAACGGTCTCTTTTAATTAAAAAAATATCCTTATTAAATGCCACATAAAATGGCTTGCATATAAAAGATCATCAGTTACACACAACAAATCAAACAACAATTTATACTACGACCATTTTTCAATTTTTTTTTCTCAAAAGGAAAGCTTGCAGTAATTCTAATAAATAACAAGCTGCAATAATTTCAAATCTTATCTTTGCGATCAGTCTTGACTTAAGAAAAAAGAAAATGGCCGCCATGCGCCTGCGACGTTGAAATGATTGCGTGTCTTAAGCGCGCATGCGTATTGTTATCTTTTGGAGCGCAGCCAATCAGATTCGCTGTTAGGGTCTCTTTTTAACAAATGGATCTGACTGCGCCATTGATTTCTACAAACAATCGACAAGATGGCGTGAAGCCTATGCTGTTAAAAATTTGTAAGTGTTGGGAAACATTTCTATTTATTTATTCAAATGCTCTTTGGACATGTTTTTTTGTTTAAAGAAACACTCTATTTTCAAGTTTACAAAAATAAATTTGCATTCGTGTGTATACATACATATATCTATCTTTACTCATATAAATTCGCGTTTCTTTTGTGTGCAGTGATATTCATATTAAAACCCTTCTTTTCTATTTATTTAAAAAAATACAATTTTCTTATATATGGCTCATGGAATTGAATTCATCTGCAAAAGATCTAGCTAATTTACATATTCTTTTAAATATTCATTTTGATTAATTCCCTATTAGTTTTTTCGGTTTTCTTATGGGATGATAATCTTTAGTTAACTATTATGTGTAATTATATTCATGCAGATATTCTACATAATTTATACTTGCACAATATTTGCGTAAAAAGTTTACAGAACACACAATATTGTTTCCATAGATATTTATGTATACGTATATATTTTTGTTTAATCTATCTATCTATCTATCTATCTATCTATCTATCTATCTATCTATCTATCTGTCTGTGTACATTTCCCTACGCAATAACTCTGTCAATTTTAAGTCTACAGACTCGAAATTTAATATGTAGGTTACTGAGATTTGAGAAAATCTATGTGATTGGTTTTCGGCCAGAAATTTGGCTGTTAAGGAGTCAAAGTTCAACGATTTGACCTTTGAGAATTCTACATAACTCCTCCGAAAATTTTGGGTCTAAACACTTGAAATTTTAGATATAGCTTCCTTGGACATGTATCTAACTTAATAACTTGATTGGAGCCGAAAAACATAAATGTTAAGGAGTCATAATAGGGGTCAAAGTTAAAAAAATTGACCGCTTTTTTTTTGGGGGGGGCGGGGGCTCACATACACCTCCAAATACCCTTGCAACGCCGGCCACTCATGCTAGTATATCTATAAAAGTGAACATGTCAGTGTATCTGTCTGTCTGTTTGTGTGTGTCTGCGTACATTTCACTACGCAATAACTCTGTCAATTTTAAGTCTACAGACGAGAAATTGGATATACAGGGTACTAAGATTTGAGAAAATCGTTGCGATCGATTTTCGGCCAGAAATTTGGCTGTTAAGGGATCAAAGTTCAACGATTTGACCCTTGAGAACTCTACCAAACTCCTCCGACAATTTTGGGTCTAAACACTTGAAATTTTAGATATAGGTTCCTTTGGCATTGATCTAACTTAATAACTCAATAACTTGATTTGAGTCCGAAACAATAAATGTTAAGTGGTCAAAATTGGGGTCAAAGTAAAAAAAAATTGACCGCTTTTTTTTTCTTAACATACACCTCCAAACACCCAGCTAACGCCGGGCTGAAATACTAGTATGTATATATATATACGTGTGTATATATGTATGTATATATGTACGTAATTAAAACATAATTAAATAAATAAATTTGCATTCGTGTGTAGACATAATATGCATACATATGTACATATATGTATGTATATATCTACATAATTAAAATATAATTTATTACAAAGATAAATAGTATCTTTATACAAGTGTCTATTGAGATAATACACTAAATAGAGCAATTAAAAACATGGGGTATTGATGATGAAGAATATTCAATAAATTACAATTTATATTAAGCAATCAAAAATTTGAACAAGGAATTATAAGAACATCCACAATTTTTAAGTATAAAGTTATCATTTGTAATATATATATATATATATATATATATATATATATATATATATATATATATATATATATATATATACTAGCATATCAGCCTGGCGTTGCCCGAGTGTTTGGAGGTGTATGCTGAGAAAAAAAGGGTCAATTTTTTTAAAAGTTCACTCTTATTATGACCTCTTAAAATGTATTGTTTTGGGCTTAAATCAAGTTATTAAGTTAGATACATGTCCAAGGAACCTTAATCTAAAATTTCAAGTGTGTAGACCCAAAATTGTCGGAGGAGTTTGGTAGAGTTCTCAAAGGTCAAATCGTTGAACTTTGACTCCTTAATAGCGAAATTTCTGGCCGAAAACCGATCACGGAGATTTTTCCAAATCTCAGTACTCTGTATATCAAATTTCGAGTCTGTAGACTAAAAATTGACAGAGTTATTGCGTAGGGAAATGTACACAGACAGACAGACACACAGACACACACATAGACATGTTCACTTTTATATATATATATATATATATATATATATATATATATATATAAGTGAATGTGTCTGTGTGACTGTGTGAGTACTCCCCCGACAATTTTGGGTCTAAACACATGAAATCTTAGATATAGGTTCCTTGGACATGGATCTAACTTAATAACTTGATTGGAGCCGAAAACAATAAATGTTAAGGAGTCATAATAGGGCTCAAATTTAAAAAAAAATTTGACGTCTGCGGGTTACTCAGATAATTTTTAGGCTAAACATTTGAAATTTTACATACAGGGAATTCAGAGATAGAGCAAGCTTTTTCATCGGTTTGGGTCGAAAATTTCTGGCCGAAAACCGATCACAAAGATGTTCTTAAATCTCAGTACCCTGTTACCAAATTTCGAGTCTTTAGACTTAAAATTGACAAAGTTATTGCGTAGGGAAATGTACACAGACAGACACACAGACACGTTCACTTTTATAGATATATAGATAGATAGACTAATAGATTAAACAAAAATATATACGTATACATAAATATATATGGAAACAATTTTTTGTTTACTCTAAAGATTTTACGCAAATATTACGCAAGTATAAATCATGTAGAATATCTGCATGAATATAATTACACGTAATAGTTACCTCTAGATGATCATCCCATGAGAAAACCGAAAAAACTAATAGGGAATTAATTAAAATGAATGTTTAAAAGAATATGGAAATTAGCTAGATATTTTGCTAGTGAATGCGTTCCCACAACCCATATATAAGAAAAATATATTTTCTTTTTAAATAAATAGAAAAGAAGGGTTTTAATATGAATATCAATACACACAAAAGAAAACCGAATTTATAGGAGTATAGATAGGTATCCATATTAGGAAGAAGGAATCCAGCACAGTGCCCTAATATAAGAAAAAAATTCCAAAATTAAGAGCGCATTGTTTATATTTTTATTTTCAGAAAGTTTAGATGAGATACGTCGTCGGTACCTTCAGTTTCAAAGCTGATAATCGGGAACCGTTTTAAGTCACCCCTATTAAACTCTCTTCAGTCGATACTGGAGAGAGCTTTATATGGGGACCTGAAAAGTGGTATCGTGAGATCTATGTGGGAAAAATATTAAAAAAAAAAAAACGGGAAAATGTTTATCAGCAAAAATGTATAGAAAGTTGTTTACCAAGGTATATAAAAAAAGCTTAAGCAGTCATAATCAAATAATAAGCACTATCTTTATCAACTTGCAATACAATTGCTGTTAAGTGGTGTTCTTTTTCATTATTTAACTACATCTTGATTTGTGGACATCATTTTAAATATCTTCTTTTTTGGCTCTTTTTAAAAATACAATAAAATTGCTGTTATCTATACTATCTGAATATATATAGATATACAGGATGAAACGATAAAATTGTCGCCCCAAAAAGACGACATGATTCCATTTCCGTTTGGTGAAAATCGGTTGTTTTTTGTTGTAGATCATCTACTAGTTGACAAGTTGTGTACAAATCCCAAGAGAGATAAGAGCCTTCTCTTCAGCTGAAAATGACACAATGTTCAACGAGCGAGATCGGAGATGCGTCGCTGTACAACTCATGCTCTCTACCAATCAAAGTTATGACAACAGGACCATTGCCAGCACTCTCAAAATTCACCGGTAGATTGCTACGAATAACAGAGACGTGCACAAAACTTTGGTTATGGTGTTTGGTGTGATACTCTCGATGTCTTACTAAGTGTTTGGAACTATAAACAAGTATAACAGAGTGCGGACGCGCACATGCAAATGCCAAGTCGTGTGCGAAAAGACGTCACGGTAGAGAAAAAGAAAAACAGAGTATAGAAAACGTGTGAACAGACGGATAAGGACGTTTGATAGGACAGAGGTTAAAGAGAAGGAGCACGATTAGGTTTTATTGGGGAAGTAACCAGAAATAAATGTCGTTGTTCCAACGGAAAAAAAATGAGTCGAGTTATTACTTGTTTTATGTTCCTTGCGAGGTACTTTGCTACAACGTGTTGGGCCCCGTTTGTCTACACGTTAACGCGTGTATAAACGTTGGCAAACGCATATATTAAAAATATAAGAAAAAGAAAAGGTATAGAAAGTTGTTCACCAAGGTACACAAAAGTGAGCTTAAAATAACCGGAACAAAATAATCAGCACAGTTTTTTTTATAGACTTGCAATAACATTGCTGTTAAGTGATGTCCACTGTCAGAATTTGACTACATCTTTATTCATCGACATCATTTTAAATATCCCGCTTTTTTATTGCACATTAAAAAAAACAAAACTTTTAGAACACTACTCTCTTTCGAACATTACAATTTTCAAATCTTTGCTCTAACCAACAACGGTATAATATCAAGTAGTGTCCTGTCTGGTACAGGCATCGAGACATCATGAATTCATTGTTGCTCATTCCTACTGATTCAGAACTCTATTCACGCTGTTTATCGAACAAAGAGTTTAGTGTAGTTCCATAGCTTCTTTTGCAGGTGTATGGACAGTAGGTTGCAATTTCTTTCTGCTCGAGCAGTGTCTATAATGGGCAATCGTTCTGAGAATTGTACACAGAGGTATCTTCTTCCCAACACAACGAAATACGAAACGATGAACAGAATTATTTCTGTTTGCTTTCGTGTTACATCAGTCACCTGTTTTCCATAACCTCACGTTACTCTGATTGGAGGGGGGTGAATGGGTTCTCGGTCTTGCCCAAGGGTCGCCCACAGACTAGTGGAGGGAAGGAGGCAACTTACATTTCTTTTGATAGTAGTGCAGTTCCGTTACCAAAAGCGAGTATATAAACATTCATTTTGCCTGGACACTTGAAATTTTAGATATAGGTTCCTCGGACATGGATCTAACTTAATAACCTGATTTGATTCATTTTGCTTATTATTTGCCGCTGAAGAAAAAAAACAAACAAACAATTTTTTGAAATTCTATGAAATAAGTAAATAATTACATTTCTGATTTTTTTTTAGATGAAGATCGATTATTCGTATTGTTTGGATTCTTCGGACTACTGTTCTCATCTTGAGTGCCATTTTCACAACGTTTCGGTCGATGTAAACTCCGACTTTTTTCAGGTACATCTTGTCGAACTAAGGAATGTTTATGTCGAACTCGGGAATTTGGACGGAATTTTACCAGATCCCTTTATTTACTTTACGACGACTAGTGGCGCAATGGTTAAAGTACTTGGAAAAATCAATTGTGAAAGTGATATTCTCCTGAAGGTTTAATTTTCAGTGTGGGCGGCCGAAAAATATAATTGAGAACTACTAAGGACCTCAATCCAAATATGGCTGACAGAACGAGAACATGTTACTCCCGTTAAGTAAATAAAGACTTCCGTTCGAAATTTCGTCCAAATTCCCGAGTTCGAGAGAAGTATTCCCGAGTTCGCA
Organism: Euprymna scolopes; assembly: GCF_053919585.1. Taxonomy (NCBI): domain Eukaryota; kingdom Metazoa; phylum Mollusca; class Cephalopoda; order Sepiida; family Sepiolidae; genus Euprymna; species Euprymna scolopes. The sequence continues at coordinate 53,001,618 of NC_136521.1, forward strand.
GAAAATACACATAACGCTGGTCGAAAGGAAGTTAATGAAAAATATATAAAAATTCACATCCAAATCGCATGGTAAAAGTGAATGTCATCGATAACAGTGTTATAAAATGATCCGAACTGTATTTTGAGTAATCCACATCACAATTTGGATGTGAATTTTTATATGCTTTTCATTAATTTCCCTTATTCTATGACATTTAAATCCTTAAACAACTTTTAATTGTTATTTTCCATGTCTCACTGACTTTAGCAAATACGGTGTAAACCATTATTACTATATTTTCTCCTCTGAAGAGATAGTAGACATCGAAATCCTATAGGATAAGGAGTTATAATATTTCAAATGTATTCTTTGTCTTACATAGAATAACAAAAATCTTTTAGATTTGAAATTCAAACATTTCACGTCATAAATTTTTAAATTAATTAAATGACTAAAATTTGATATATATATATATATATATATATATATATATATATAATTGGGTAATTATATCTTCCTCTATTTATTATTAAGCACTATTATATACACCTCGTTAAATTCACGGGTTTTTATCTTTGGATATTCCTTAATCTGGAACTATATATATATATATATATATATATATATATATATATATATATATATATATATATA
>NC_136521.1:53007253-53017253 GCF_053919585.1 Euprymna scolopes
CAGCCATCACTGCCATCCGTAGTTGTCGTCGTCTCACCACATTTTTGACCAATTACCTCTGGCACGCTTTGGGTGGGATTGAAACCGCTATCTTCAGACAATGTTCATCTGGAACCGTAGAGATTCAACGTCTCTATCAACTGCGCCACGGGCCCCGAAGGGCGATCAAGGTTGGATTCTTTGATTTTATAAATCCACATTTATTCATTATCTGATCTTCCATAGTCGGGTCCGTACCGATTGGTATATATATATATTATTCCTTAATTGGAATTTTTTATTTTGCGATGAGCATTTTTATGTTAATTTTATTTTTATTTCGGACTATTAGTCTCATCTTTATTAGTTGTTGTTTGTTTGTTTTTATTGGTTCACAACGTTTCGGCCAATTTCCTCTGGCCTTCGTCAGGTGGTAACCGCGACGGATAGGAACTTCGAATCTCCTAACTGCATTCTCAGCCATCACTGCCATCCGTAGTTGTCGTCGTCTCACCACATTTTTGACCAATTACCTCTGGCACGCTTTGGGTGGGATTGAAACCGCTATCTTCAGACAATGTTCATCTGGAACCGTAGAGATTCAACGTCTCTATCAACTGCGCCACGGGCCCCGAAGGGCGATCAAGGTTGGATTCTTTGATTTTATAAATCCACATTTATTCATTATCTGATCTTCCATAGTCGGGTCCGTACCGATTGGTATATATATATATTATTCCTTAATTGGAATTTTTTATTTTGCGATGAGCATTTTTATGTTAATTTTATTTTTATTTCGGACTATTAGTCTCATCTTTATTAGTTGTTGTTTGTTTGTTTTTATTGGTTCACAACGTTTCGGCCAATTTCCTCTGGCCTTCGTCAGGTGGTAACCGCGACGGATAGGAACTTCGAATCTCCTAACTGCATTCTCAGCCATCACTGCCATCCGTAGTTGTCGTCGTCTCACCACATTTTTGACCAATTACCTCTGGCACGCTTTGGGTGGGATTGAAACCGCTATCTTCAGACAATGTTCATCTGGAACCGTAGAGATTCAACGTCTCTATCAACTGCGCCACGGGCCCCGAAGGGCGATCAAGGTTGGATTCTTTGATTTTATAAATCCACATTTATTCATTATCTGATCTTCCATAGTCGGGTCCGTACCGATTGGTATATATATATATTATTCCTTAATTGGAATTTTTTATTTTGCGATGAGCATTTTTATGTTAATTTTATTTTTATTTCGGACTATTAGTCTCATCTTTATTAGTTGTTGTTTGTTTGTTTTTATTGGTTCACAACGTTTCGGCCAATTTCCTCTGGCCTTCGTCAGGTGGTAACCGCGACGGATAGGAACTTCGAATCTCCTAACTGCATTCTCAGCCATCACTGCCATCCGTAGTTGTCGTCGTCTCACCACATTTTTGACCAATTACCTCTGGCACGCTTTGGGTGGGATTGAAACCGCTATCTTCAGACAATGTTCATCTGGAACCGTAGAGATTCAACGTCTCTATCAACTGCGCCACGGGCCCCGAAGGGCGATCAAGGTTGGATTCTTTGATTTTATAAATCCACATTTATTCATTATCTGATCTTCCATAGTCGGGTCCGTACCGATTGGTATATATATATATTATTCCTTAATTGGAATTTTTTATTTTGCGATGAGCATTTTTATGTTAATTTTATTTTTATTTCGGACTATTAGTCTCATCTTTATTAGTTGTTGTTTGTTTGTTTTTATTGGTTCACAACGTTTCGGCCAATTTCCTCTGGCCTTCGTCAGGTGGTAACCGCGACGGATAGGAACTTCGAATCTCCTAACTGCATTCTCAGCCATCACTGCCATCCGTAGTTGTCGTCGTCTCACCACATTTTTGACCAATTACCTCTGGCACGCTTTGGGTGGGATTGAAACCGCTATCTTCAGACAATGTTCATCTGGAACCGTAGAGATTCAACGTCTCTATCAACTGCGCCACGGGCCCCGAAGGGCGATCAAGGTTGGATTCTTTGATTTTATAAATCCACATTTATTCATTATCTGATCTTCCATAGTCGGGTCCGTACCGATTGGTATATATATATATTATTCCTTAATTGGAATTTTTTATTTTGCGATGAGCATTTTTATGTTAATTTTATTTTTATTTCGGACTATTAGTCTCATCTTTATTAGTTGTTGTTTGTTTGTTTTTATTGGTTCACAACGTTTCGGCCAATTTCCTCTGGCCTTCGTCAGGTGGTAACCGCGACGGATAGGAACTTCGAATCTCCTAACTGCATTCTCAGCCATCACTGCCATCCGTAGTTGTCGTCGTCTCACCACATTTTTGACCAATTACCTCTGGCACGCTTTGGGTGGGATTGAAACCGCTATCTTCAGACAATGTTCATCTGGAACCGTAGAGATTCAACGTCTCTATCAACTGCGCCACGGGCCCCGAAGGGCGATCAAGGTTGGATTCTTTGATTTTATAAATCCACATTTATTCATTATCTGATCTTCCATAGTCGGGTCCGTACCGATTGGTATATATATATATTATTCCTTAATTGGAATTTTTTATTTTGCGATGAGCATTTTTATGTTAATTTTATTTTTATTTCGGACTATTAGTCTCATCTTTATTAGTTGTTGTTTGTTTGTTTTTATTGGTTCACAACGTTTCGGCCAATTTCCTCTGGCCTTCGTCAGGTGGTAACCGCGACGGATAGGAACTTCGAATCTCCTAACTGCATTCTCAGCCATCACTGCCATCCGTAGTTGTCGTCGTCTCACCACATTTTTGACCAATTACCTCTGGCACGCTTTGGGTGGGATTGAAACCGCTATCTTCAGACAATGTTCATCTGGAACCGTAGAGATTCAACGTCTCTATCAACTGCGCCACGGGCCCCGAAGGGCGATCAAGGTTGGATTCTTTGATTTTATAAATCCACATTTATTCATTATCTGATCTTCCATAGTCGGGTCCGTACCGATTGGTATATATATATATTATTCCTTAATTGGAATTTTTTATTTTGCGATGAGCATTTTTATGTTAATTTTATTTTTATTTCGGACTATTAGTCTCATCTTTATTAGTTGTTGTTTGTTTGTTTTTATTGGTTCACAACGTTTCGGCCAATTTCCTCTGGCCTTCGTCAGGTGGTAACCGCGACGGATAGGAACTTCGAATCTCCTAACTGCATTCTCAGCCATCACTGCCATCCGTAGTTGTCGTCGTCTCACCACATTTTTGACCAATTACCTCTGGCACGCTTTGGGTGGGATTGAAACCGCTATCTTCAGACAATGTTCATCTGGAACCGTAGAGATTCAACGTCTCTATCAACTGCGCCACGGGCCCCGAAGGGCGATCAAGGTTGGATTCTTTGATTTTATAAATCCACATTTATTCATTATCTGATCTTCCATAGTCGGGTCCGTACCGATTGGTATATATATATATTATTCCTTAATTGGAATTTTTTATTTTGCGATGAGCATTTTTATGTTAATTTTATTTTTATTTCGGACTATTAGTCTCATCTTTATTAGTTGTTGTTTGTTTGTTTTTATTGGTTCACAACGTTTCGGCCAATTTCCTCTGGCCTTCGTCAGGTGGTAACCGCGACGGATAGGAACTTCGAATCTCCTAACTGCATTCTCAGCCATCACTGCCATCCGTAGTTGTCGTCGTCTCACCACATTTTTGACCAATTACCTCTGGCACGCTTTGGGTGGGATTGAAACCGCTATCTTCAGACAATGTTCATCTGGAACCGTAGAGATTCAACGTCTCTATCAACTGCGCCACGGGCCCCGAAGGGCGATCAAGGTTGGATTCTTTGATTTTATAAATCCACATTTATTCATTATCTGATCTTCCATAGTCGGGTCCGTACCGATTGGTATATATATATATTATTCCTTAATTGGAATTTTTTATTTTGCGATGAGCATTTTTATGTTAATTTTATTTTTATTTCGGACTATTAGTCTCATCTTTATTAGTTGTTGTTTGTTTGTTTTTATTGGTTCACAACGTTTCGGCCAATTTCCTCTGGCCTTCGTCAGGTGGTAACCGCGACGGATAGGAACTTCGAATCTCCTAACTGCATTCTCAGCCATCACTGCCATCCGTAGTTGTCGTCGTCTCACCACATTTTTGACCAATTACCTCTGGCACGCTTTGGGTGGGATTGAAACCGCTATCTTCAGACAATGTTCATCTGGAACCGTAGAGATTCAACGTCTCTATCAACTGCGCCACGGGCCCCGAAGGGCGATCAAGGTTGGATTCTTTGATTTTATAAATCCACATTTATTCATTATCTGATCTTCCATAGTCGGGTCCGTACCGATTGGTATATATATATATTATTCCTTAATTGGAATTTTTTATTTTGCGATGAGCATTTTTATGTTAATTTTATTTTTATTTCGGACTATTAGTCTCATCTTTATTAGTTGTTGTTTGTTTGTTTTTATTGGTTCACAACGTTTCGGCCAATTTCCTCTGGCCTTCGTCAGGTGGTAACCGCGACGGATAGGAACTTCGAATCTCCTAACTGCATTCTCAGCCATCACTGCCATCCGTAGTTGTCGTCGTCTCACCACATTTTTGACCAATTACCTCTGGCACGCTTTGGGTGGGATTGAAACCGCTATCTTCAGACAATGTTCATCTGGAACCGTAGAGATTCAACGTCTCTATCAACTGCGCCACGGGCCCCGAAGGGCGATCAAGGTTGGATTCTTTGATTTTATAAATCCACATTTATTCATTATCTGATCTTCCATAGTCGGGTCCGTACCGATTGGTATATATATATATTATTCCTTAATTGGAATTTTTTATTTTGCGATGAGCATTTTTATGTTAATTTTATTTTTATTTCGGACTATTAGTCTCATCTTTATTAGTTGTTGTTTGTTTGTTTTTATTGGTTCACAACGTTTCGGCCAATTTCCTCTGGCCTTCGTCAGGTGGTAACCGCGACGGATAGGAACTTCGAATCTCCTAACTGCATTCTCAGCCATCACTGCCATCCGTAGTTGTCGTCGTCTCACCACATTTTTGACCAATTACCTCTGGCACGCTTTGGGTGGGATTGAAACCGCTATCTTCAGACAATGTTCATCTGGAACCGTAGAGATTCAACGTCTCTATCAACTGCGCCACGGGCCCCGAAGGGCGATCAAGGTTGGATTCTTTGATTTTATAAATCCACATTTATTCATTATCTGATCTTCCATAGTCGGGTCCGTACCGATTGGTATATATATATATTATTCCTTAATTGGAATTTTTTATTTTGCGATGAGCATTTTTATGTTAATTTTATTTTTATTTCGGACTATTAGTCTCATCTTTATTAGTTGTTGTTTGTTTGTTTTTATTGGTTCACAACGTTTCGGCCAATTTCCTCTGGCCTTCGTCAGGTGGTAACCGCGACGGATAGGAACTTCGAATCTCCTAACTGCATTCTCAGCCATCACTGCCATCCGTAGTTGTCGTCGTCTCACCACATTTTTGACCAATTACCTCTGGCACGCTTTGGGTGGGATTGAAACCGCTATCTTCAGACAATGTTCATCTGGAACCGTAGAGATTCAACGTCTCTATCAACTGCGCCACGGGCCCCGAAGGGCGATCAAGGTTGGATTCTTTGATTTTATAAATCCACATTTATTCATTATCTGATCTTCCATAGTCGGGTCCGTACCGATTGGTATATATATATATTATTCCTTAATTGGAATTTTTTATTTTGCGATGAGCATTTTTATGTTAATTTTATTTTTATTTCGGACTATTAGTCTCATCTTTATTAGTTGTTGTTTGTTTGTTTTTATTGGTTCACAACGTTTCGGCCAATTTCCTCTGGCCTTCGTCAGGTGGTAACCGCGACGGATAGGAACTTCGAATCTCCTAACTGCATTCTCAGCCATCACTGCCATCCGTAGTTGTCGTCGTCTCACCACATTTTTGACCAATTACCTCTGGCACGCTTTGGGTGGGATTGAAACCGCTATCTTCAGACAATGTTCATCTGGAACCGTAGAGATTCAACGTCTCTATCAACTGCGCCACGGGCCCCGAAGGGCGATCAAGGTTGGATTCTTTGATTTTATAAATCCACATTTATTCATTATCTGATCTTCCATAGTCGGGTCCGTACCGATTGGTATATATATATATTATTCCTTAATTGGAATTTTTTATTTTGCGATGAGCATTTTTATGTTAATTTTATTTTTATTTCGGACTATTAGTCTCATCTTTATTAGTTGTTGTTTGTTTGTTTTTATTGGTTCACAACGTTTCGGCCAATTTCCTCTGGCCTTCGTCAGGTGGTAACCGCGACGGATAGGAACTTCGAATCTCCTAACTGCATTCTCAGCCATCACTGCCATCCGTAGTTGTCGTCGTCTCACCACATTTTTGACCAATTACCTCTGGCACGCTTTGGGTGGGATTGAAACCGCTATCTTCAGACAATGTTCATCTGGAACCGTAGAGATTCAACGTCTCTATCAACTGCGCCACGGGCCCCGAAGGGCGATCAAGGTTGGATTCTTTGATTTTATAAATCCACATTTATTCATTATCTGATCTTCCATAGTCGGGTCCGTACCGATTGGTATATATATATATTATTCCTTAATTGGAATTTTTTATTTTGCGATGAGCATTTTTATGTTAATTTTATTTTTATTTCGGACTATTAGTCTCATCTTTATTAGTTGTTGTTTGTTTGTTTTTATTGGTTCACAACGTTTCGGCCAATTTCCTCTGGCCTTCGTCAGGTGGTAACCGCGACGGATAGGAACTTCGAATCTCCTAACTGCATTCTCAGCCATCACTGCCATCCGTAGTTGTCGTCGTCTCACCACATTTTTGACCAATTACCTCTGGCACGCTTTGGGTGGGATTGAAACCGCTATCTTCAGACAATGTTCATCTGGAACCGTAGAGATTCAACGTCTCTATCAACTGCGCCACGGGCCCCGAAGGGCGATCAAGGTTGGATTCTTTGATTTTATAAATCCACATTTATTCATTATCTGATCTTCCATAGTCGGGTCCGTACCGATTGGTATATATATATATTATTCCTTAATTGGAATTTTTTATTTTGCGATGAGCATTTTTATGTTAATTTTATTTTTATTTCGGACTATTAGTCTCATCTTTATTAGTTGTTGTTTGTTTGTTTTTATTGGTTCACAACGTTTCGGCCAATTTCCTCTGGCCTTCGTCAGGTGGTAACCGCGACGGATAGGAACTTCGAATCTCCTAACTGCATTCTCAGCCATCACTGCCATCCGTAGTTGTCGTCGTCTCACCACATTTTTGACCAATTACCTCTGGCACGCTTTGGGTGGGATTGAAACCGCTATCTTCAGACAATGTTCATCTGGAACCGTAGAGATTCAACGTCTCTATCAACTGCGCCACGGGCCCCGAAGGGCGATCAAGGTTGGATTCTTTGATTTTATAAATCCACATTTATTCATTATCTGATCTTCCATAGTCGGGTCCGTACCGATTGGTATATATATATATTATTCCTTAATTGGAATTTTTTATTTTGCGATGAGCATTTTTATGTTAATTTTATTTTTATTTCGGACTATTAGTCTCATCTTTATTAGTTGTTGTTTGTTTGTTTTTATTGGTTCACAACGTTTCGGCCAATTTCCTCTGGCCTTCGTCAGGTGGTAACCGCGACGGATAGGAACTTCGAATCTCCTAACTGCATTCTCAGCCATCACTGCCATCCGTAGTTGTCGTCGTCTCACCACATTTTTGACCAATTACCTCTGGCACGCTTTGGGTGGGATTGAAACCGCTATCTTCAGACAATGTTCATCTGGAACCGTAGAGATTCAACGTCTCTATCAACTGCGCCACGGGCCCCGAAGGGCGATCAAGGTTGGATTCTTTGATTTTATAAATCCACATTTATTCATTATCTGATCTTCCATAGTCGGGTCCGTACCGATTGGTATATATATATATTATTCCTTAATTGGAATTTTTTATTTTGCGATGAGCATTTTTATGTTAATTTTATTTTTATTTCGGACTATTAGTCTCATCTTTATTAGTTGTTGTTTGTTTGTTTTTATTGGTTCACAACGTTTCGGCCAATTTCCTCTGGCCTTCGTCAGGTGGTAACCGCGACGGATAGGAACTTCGAATCTCCTAACTGCATTCTCAGCCATCACTGCCATCCGTAGTTGTCGTCGTCTCACCACATTTTTGACCAATTACCTCTGGCACGCTTTGGGTGGGATTGAAACCGCTATCTTCAGACAATGTTCATCTGGAACCGTAGAGATTCAACGTCTCTATCAACTGCGCCACGGGCCCCGAAGGGCGATCAAGGTTGGATTCTTTGATTTTATAAATCCACATTTATTCATTATCTGATCTTCCATAGTCGGGTCCGTACCGATTGGTATATATATATATTATTCCTTAATTGGAATTTTTTATTTTGCGATGAGCATTTTTATGTTAATTTTATTTTTATTTCGGACTATTAGTCTCATCTTTATTAGTTGTTGTTTGTTTGTTTTTATTGGTTCACAACGTTTCGGCCAATTTCCTCTGGCCTTCGTCAGGTGGTAACCGCGACGGATAGGAACTTCGAATCTCCTAACTGCATTCTCAGCCATCACTGCCATCCGTAGTTGTCGTCGTCTCACCACATTTTTGACCAATTACCTCTGGCACGCTTTGGGTGGGATTGAAACCGCTATCTTCAGACAATGTTCATCTGGAACCGTAGAGATTCAACGTCTCTATCAACTGCGCCACGGGCCCCGAAGGGCGATCAAGGTTGGATTCTTTGATTTTATAAATCCACATTTATTCATTATCTGATCTTCCATAGTCGGGTCCGTACCGATTGGTATATATATATATTATTCCTTAATTGGAATTTTTTATTTTGCGATGAGCATTTTTATGTTAATTTTATTTTTATTTCGGACTATTAGTCTCATCTTTATTAGTTGTTGTTTGTTTGTTTTTATTGGTTCACAACGTTTCGGCCAATTTCCTCTGGCCTTCGTCAGGTGGTAACCGCGACGGATAGGAACTTCGAATCTCCTAACTGCATTCTCAGCCATCACTGCCATCCGTAGTTGTCGTCGTCTCACCACATTTTTGACCAATTACCTCTGGCACGCTTTGGGTGGGATTGAAACCGCTATCTTCAGACAATGTTCATCTGGAACCGTAGAGATTCAACGTCTCTATCAACTGCGCCACGGGCCCCGAAGGGCGATCAAGGTTGGATTCTTTGATTTTATAAATCCACATTTATTCATTATCTGATCTTCCATAGTCGGGTCCGTACCGATTGGTATATATATATATTATTCCTTAATTGGAATTTTTTATTTTGCGATGAGCATTTTTATGTTAATTTTATTTTTATTTCGGACTATTAGTCTCATCTTTATTAGTTGTTGTTTGTTTGTTTTTATTGGTTCACAACGTTTCGGCCAATTTCCTCTGGCCTTCGTCAGGTGGTAACCGCGACGGATAGGAACTTCGAATCTCCTAACTGCATTCTCAGCCATCACTGCCATCCGTAGTTGTCGTCGTCTCACCACATTTTTGACCAATTACCTCTGGCACGCTTTGGGTGGGATTGAAACCGCTATCTTCAGACAATGTTCATCTGGAACCGTAGAGATTCAACGTCTCTATCAACTGCGCCACGGGCCCCGAAGGGCGATCAAGGTTGGATTCTTTGATTTTATAAATCCACATTTATTCATTATCTGATCTTCCATAGTCGGGTCCGTACCGATTGGTATATATATATATTATTCCTTAATTGGAATTTTTTATTTTGCGATGAGCATTTTTATGTTAATTTTATTTTTATTTCGGACTATTAGTCTCATCTTTATTAGTTGTTGTTTGTTTGTTTTTATTGGTTCACAACGTTTCGGCCAATTTCCTCTGGCCTTCGTCAGGTGGTAACCGCGACG
>NC_136521.1:53022253-53154753 GCF_053919585.1 Euprymna scolopes
GTGGTGGCGGGTGTCTATTTAAATAGACATTCCGACGAGTTATTTACGGGCGTCGATTCCATGGTCAAGTGGGAGAACTGCCGACTGCCAACATGACGGTTCTAGGTTCAATCCTTGGCTTGGGAGAGATGCTAGTCTAGCGCCACTGATGAGTTGTGATACAACGAAACAGGACTGTATGTCGATGACTATATATATATATATATATATATATATATATATATTTATTTATTCAGATTCCAGGGGACCTCACATGTTCTTGTTGGCAGGTAATATCTGATTATTACCTGTGCAAGAAATAATAATAATAACTAGCGGGACCTATGGAAATTCCACAGGGGACTTATTCATATGTAATATATTGATGTTGGCATTCTGTAGATGTGCAGGGTATATGAAGATGCTCTGATATTATTGTCGCTTTTTAGTTAAAACTGCTAAAGTATTTATCTAAGCTAGCACGAAACCCCGGTAAAGCCCGGCTGTAGAGTACGCTTAAATATGATATTTAATTCTTGCAGATTCCGTATATATTAATATAGAGTTAATATTCTATCGGTTTTTATATATTATAAAGTTTTGATTTCAAAAATAAACAAATATATCCATATGACTTGGGTGCATTAGCTTGAATCGAAGCGGAAATAAAACTTATGAATATATATATATATAATATATATATATAATTTGAATTCCTTTAGCCATAATCGAAACCGAAACCAAAACTTATGAAGAATTCTTGATAAAGTTATTTATATAAGAATGGAATAGGATAAAAAGAATAGAATAGAATAGGATTAATAGAATAGAATGGGATTAATAGAATAGGATTAAAAGAATAGAATAAAATAGGATTAAATTACAATTCATTTGTAATAAATAAAGAAATGATAATGACATTTAGATGTATTGCAGCAGACACCCCGTTGACCGATTAGGACATAGGTGAGTCCCGTATCAATCTGGTTCCTATCAAAGTAGCCTACTATAATTCAGGTGCAATATTAACTTTTTTTTTTGGCGTGGGGGCGCTTTCAAAAGATAATAGAAAAGAACAAAACGATGATGATGATAATGAGTAACACGACAATGATGATGTGGCGGGTTTGCCGATCTCATATTCAACGTTGTTCTCAATTAAAGAACTCGTCCCGAATAGCCAATATTAACCTGTTTTACATTTGGAGGGAAAAGTTAGAGTACTTGTACAGTTTAAACAAGACATAAATAAAAATGAAAATATTGACAATATATATATATATATATATATATATATATATATATATATATATATATATATATATATATATATATATTGTACGTACTCGTTACGGAATAAAGTTTTCATACAAAAAAAACCCTTACTTTGATAAATTAGTTTGTTTTTTTACAAAGGAAAATCAAATTTTATTAAGATCGATCGTATCGTCGCCATTTCCTGTTTCACGGCCGAGGAGGAGGTGATGCCTTTAAACAAAAAAGTGATTAAAAAAAGACAAAATGAAAAAGGGGTTAAAAAAAAAAGAGTTGATAAACTCTGTAAAATAAGTGAATAAAACTAAAATATTTATGCAGGTATTTTTTCTGCCCATGTTTCAAAATAATCTCTAAAAATGTTAAAAAACTTACCGTAATTGGAATTATCTCCCCTTTGCGCAAATCCTCCTCATCTGCGAAATGCAAGATGGCCGCACACGATCAATCTTATTAAAGTTTGATTTTCATCTGTAAAAATATAATTACTTTATCAAATTAAGTGATTTTTTTGTATGAAATCTTTATTCCATAACGGGTACGTACAATATAACTTTTTTTTTTTTTTTTCAATATTTTCAGTTTTTTGTGTCTGGATTAAACTTTACAAGTACCAAAGTTAGTTTAAACTAGATAGAAAAGTTATACCATGAATGGAAAATAATAAATATGTGAAGCATCTCCTGGTGGCTATCTTGAACAGAACGAAAACCTGGAATCCGGAAAGGGTTATCGTTCTTGCGGAAATCTGTCATTTAACAAGAAAACAAATGAAAAGCCGTTTCGCCTTCCATTTTGAGTTTGTTGGTTGTTTATAAATTCTGACCTTTGACATCGACAGATGTTGCTGATTCCCTTTTTAAAATTGTCGATATCAGAAGGAGGCTTGATGGGTTATGTTCCGATCAAAGAACGAGATATCTATCCTCGGATTTCGCGAATTGATAGATTCTCGATTAAAAGAATTAGAAGTAAAAAGTATTTAAAATATCAACATATACATCAATTGTATCGTCATTAAACAGTCCACAAACACAGTTATACACTCATAAACGTTTCCAGAAAGCCACACCGAATTCTATTAACTTGAATTCAACAGCAAATCACCTTAAAATGTTGCTATCTCATCATGCCAACCAACACATGTGAATATATTGGCTTTAGAAATGCATAGACTTTTCTTTACGTACCTGAATTGTACTTACCATCATGACACAGGCCAACGATAGTTCCGCTCGGCTGATGTAATTCCGAAGTTTATTGTAACAACCATGTAAAAAAAATTAAAAGAAAAGTAATTAAAAATTAATTTCAAAATTGCTTTCTGTTATTTGCAAAGGCGCATTAGGTTAGCTATAAGGCTCCTCGTGATCAGCTTGTAATGGCAGATGTTGAGTTAAAGTTTCTGTGAAATAACTGGCCAACTTAGCCGGTGAGATTGGTTTACAAAATTAAATTATTGATGCTGTGAATGTTCTGTGTATCTATGCTAATCCGTTAATCCCAAGTCGGTCATTTTCTAATTGCTATAAAATATGTGATAAAATACTGATTGAACGTAGATACTAGACCGAACTACTAGAAAGGCAATATCTAAGAGAAAAATTCTAATGTATTTAACAGAAAATTAACTCGGAACTAAACAACAAGCCAGTGAACCGCTTCGTATATAATTTTAATTTCAGATCCACCATGGGAATTGTTGGGAAAACCAACTCTTTAGAAGACAACTCAAGATACAACGAATTGGTGAGTTGAAATGCAATGTTTCTTTTAACGGAAAGAAAAAAATCAGGTGTGTACTATTTTTTTGGGGGGGGGGTTATTAATGAACTTGATCTTTTCAATGTTCCCTTAAAATCAATTTAATTTTTTCAATATTAATGCTGCAGCACATGCTAAAACACATTTTAAGAACACACTTAAGGCAAAGTTCTGCAAGGGTTTTCAAGAAGGTCTTAGATGTTGTTTTAAAGTTAAAGCGACTTTAAAACTGAAGGCAGATGCAAGGCCAGTCCTCAGACCAAAGCGCCTGGTACTATGCGCAGCTTTAGCTACAGTAGAGAAACAATTGGACCGTCTATTACAAGTAATTCAACCTACAAATTACTCATGCTGGGCAGCATCTATTGTCATTGTGAAGAAGGCTAATGGCAAAGTACGCCTATGTGCAGATTTTATCACAGGACTAAAAGATAAACTAAAAGACTGAGTGGAGACACATCAATATCCACTACCTGTAACATAATATCTGTTCTCAAAAATCAACGGTGGAACTTGTTTTGCAAAACTGGACCTCGCAGATGCGTATCTACAAATGGAAGTTGATGAAAATTCCCCAAATCCTATCACTATTAACACCTACTAACGACGATTTAAATTTAACTGCCTTCCACTTGAGTTCAACTCAGTTCCAGCGATATTCCACAAACTATAGATACAATGCTCACAAGATTGCCAGGAGTTTCTGCTCATATTGATATTATCGATATAGGAATATCCCAAGAGGAACTTCTGCATCGTATTAATTCAGTGCTGGATCGAATTCAGCAGTATGGATTTCACTTAAAACCAGACAAATGCAAATTCTTCCAAACTTCTGTAAAATAACTTGGATTCATATTTGTCAAAAATGGTCGGATAGCAAATTCTGACAATATTCAGACAATAAAGCATATGACAGCTCCAAAGGATGTTGCAACATTACGATCCTTTCTGGGCCTTGTAAGTCATTATAATTCCTTTTAACCTTAACTGCACAAGTTACGGAGGTCTTTGAATAATCTTTTACAAAAAGATACCAAATGGAACTGGTCAAGCACATGCAATAAATCACTTGAGAAAATCAAAACCGTTCTTAGTTCTGATATATTGCTGACACAATATAATGCATTATTAGACATTACTGTTGTAACGGATACTGCAGACTATGCAGTCGAAGCAGTAATATCACATATTTTTCTGTTTGAAGCGAAAAACAATTGTACATGCATCAAAGTCGTTGACACCTACTGAACGAAAATATAGCCAAACATGCACAGGCAATTAGAGGAACTTATAAAAAGGTGTCAACTGGTGGGGAAATTACCTCAGAAAACAACATTGCATCTAAGGCCTACTCCAGAAATGTCTTGGTCACGACTACACATGGACTTTGCACCGCCAATAAATGAACAACATTACTTAATATTAGTTAGATCCTTACAGTAAGTGGCTAAAAGTCTTTCAGATGAACCATACTGCAGCAAATGAAACTGCAAAGAAACTGCATGAAATTTTCAGCAAATTGGGCGTTCCTGAAATAAGTTTCTTATAATAGTACTGCATTTACCTCAGCAGCCTTATTCATTATCGTAGATCTCCACCTTTCCACTCACAATCAAATGGCCAAGACGAATGCTTTGTCGACACATGTAAGAGAGCATACTTGAAGTTAAAAGGAGAAGGGACTGCTCGAGAGATCATAGAAACATTTCTAAGTAGCTACAGAGTTACCCAAATCCAAATTGCCCAAATGGAAAGTTTCCTGCTGAAGCACTGATGAAGAGAAAAATACGTTTACCAATGGATGCTAATCGTCCATCATCAAATAATTTTCCCAAGAGAAACAGGACAATGGAAAACCGATTCAATCGCCATCATGGAGCAAGGTCACGTAAATTCCTACCAGGACAACTTATATTGGCAAAAAGCCAACCGCAATAGCAAAAAAAAAAAAAAAAAAAAAGAATGGACACAAGGTCACGCAGTACGTCCTTCTGCTAATGTAGTTTATGATGTAGATGTACAATCATCTATTTGGGTCAGATATGCAAATCAACTTCGTCACTTATTCCTTCCAAACGGACAATCAAATAACAATCATTTCATTAAATTTCACTCAACATGCCGTAAACAAACAAGTCTGAGAATATAAGGTCCAGCCCGAAGGACGCAACGAAGGTGGAAACCAACTTCAACTCTACAAATAGACCCACATATAATATCTTACAAGCATCATATTTCACAGAGGAGGTGTTACAGTGATCCTAGGGAAAATACCTAATGAAGAGAGTAAGAGTTATCGCCCTTTATAAATCATAAAATACTAGAAAATTCATAAAAGGAAACGGTGGACAATATGGTGGCTTCGCTTTGCATATGAATATCGTTGTATAAATAATTAATGTTTCTGCCGTGAATAAATTGTATTTAACTTACAATCTACTTATTACTCGGATATTCCATGATTCCGACATCCCCATTCTCCAAACACAGTAAGAACAATTTACTAAGTCGCCCGATGAAGACTTCTGACTTTTACCGACCATTTGTCCGAAACATTAGCATGTTTAGTGTTGCGACATTTAATAATAATAAGTTTAATAATCCTGTGAAATTCATTAGTTATCACCTTAAATATCTTTAACTTGGAATATATATATATATATATATATATATATATATATATATATACATGTATATTCATTAATATAAACAGATATACAATTCGCGACATTGTATATATACACATACATCGCGATATATATATATATATATATATATATATATATATAAACACTCGGAAACATGCATTTTAGCCTTACGAGTCCTTATGTGAATGATCCATGGACATTTCTATATAGATTAATCGCCATATATATTTCCTTACTTCTTACGATATATAGTATCGAATTTTTTAGCCGACCAAAATAAGGGGATATGAGGGTTTAGGCAACTCGAAGTATTAAAACCCGAACTCGAGGTGAAAAGAGAAAAAAAATCCTTACCTAGTGTGGTGACTCCTCGACTTTCTGTATCGATTTTCCCAAATTGCAGTACCCCGTATATCAAATTTCGAGTCTGTAGACTGTAAATTGACAGAGTTATTGCGTAGGGAAATGTACACACACAGACACACAGACAGATACACAGACACGTTCACTTTTATAGATATGTAGATAATATATATAAATATGAACATATATATATAAAATTCGATATATACCTATATATATATATGTGTGTGCATGTGTGTGTATGTTTGTGTGTATGTGTGTGTGTGTGTATACGATTATTTCATTTAATCACGTAAATTAATATACGAAGATATAATTTTATGCGTAAATTTTCAGTATTTACTTCAACTGTGACCATATATATTTTCATAACTTACTACCTAGCTCTCTAGGTAGTAAGTTATAAAAATATATATAGCAATTAAGCTATTCAGAATATTCCACGTTTCATTCTCGTGAGAATTCGTGAGGCTTATACTTATGCCTGATGAATTCTCACGAGAAATATACGCGGAATATTTTGAGTATCTTAATTGCCATATATATTTTCACAAATTACTATATATATATATATATATATATATATATATATTTTATATAAAATGGGTTAAGAAATTCCAACGAAAGAAAGATGTATATTTAAATAAGGGAGTAGTCACCAACAATATGTATATTTTAACATTATTTTATTATTCTGTGTCTTTGTTTTTCATTGAGAATTATGTTTAGATCATTGTAATAATGTTTTTAAATCATTGAAATCGTTTTTAACGCATTTCAGACGTTCTGCGAAGCGTCCTCTTCAGAAATTATTTTCAAAATGTGTTGGAGATATAAAAATAGCATTTTCGTAGTTCATTTGAAGTGTTTCCAAGGGGTGGAAACGTGTAAGTGTCTACTATTCACTGGAATGTTCAATTTTTATTACTCTGTTATTGGGCTGTGGCGAGTCGGCTGTGGTCACTCCAGTGTTGTGTTTCTCTCTCTCACTCTCTCCCTCTGCTTGTGTTTTTTTTTCTTTTCCTTTAGGGTAGGATTGTATGTGTGTGTTTTCTTTTATTGGTTTGAAAATGTGTGTACTGTTTTATAGTATTATGAGGTTATTTGCTTCTCTAGGAAGGTGACTGTGATCCAAGGTCGTTACTAATGTGTATGTGTGAGGAGGGGGGAAGAACCAGCTCTTCTTCATTTTTTGAGATGAGCATTATATATTAATTTTTATTTTTATTTCGGACTATTAGTCTCATCTTTATTAGTTGTTGTTTTTGGATCTTTTACCACCTGACGAAGACCAGAGGAAGTTGGCCGAAACGTTGTGAACCAATAAAAAGATCCAAAAACAACAACTAATAAAGATGAGACTAATAGTCCGAAATAAAAATAAAAATTAATATATAATGCTCATCTCAAAAAATGAATTCCAATTAAGAAATAATATGTATATATATATATATATATATATATATATATGTGTGTGTGTGTGTATGTGTGTGTGTTTCTTTACATAAGACCGATTACGCACATCGTAATAGCTCTACACAAATCGCTGACAATCCTGCTGATCTAGTGCGTCTCCGTCGCGATTTAAGAGGTTGTAATTTAAACGCACGAAACGCCTTAATCAAATAATAAGAAAACAAACGGCAGCCAATTAAATTATCACCTAGAAGGACACATTTTCGCAGTTTTCGATCGACATGTCAAGCAATAAAACACAAGCAAACGAAGAAGCGCAACACGTTTAATTAGAGTCGCTCGATACGATTAAGTGTGAACGTCGAAGGTAAGGATTCATTTCTAGCTTTAATTGCCATAGCTTCATCGTAAGAATGTGGGTCCTACAATTTGAGGGTCGAGCTTTCATCATGGTTTATCTAGGAATACAAGCTCAAGTATATTATTTTCAATATATATATATATATATATATATATATATATATATATATAGAGAGAGAGAGAGAGAGAGAGAGAGAGAGAAAGATAGATAGATAGAGGTTTTTATTTGTTTTTGTTAGCGATACTCTTTGAACGAATTCAATTATTTATACGAAAGTGCATTTTTACCTAAATGCGAGTTGGGAATAATTTTCCCTTTGACCAATTTGGTACCCCCCTAAATGGGGAGCGGCATATATATATATATATATATATATATATATATTATTTTTAAAATTTGTCAAAGGGAAAATTATTCCCAACTCGTATTTAGGTAAAAAATGCAGTTTCGTATAAATAATTGAATTCGTTCAAAAAGTATCGCTAACAAAAAACAAATAAAAACATCTACATAAAAACGCGATACATTTAGTAGTCAAGCGAGGTGGTCCTGGTTTCGAATCTCGCTAGATTCAGCCACTCTGATGAGTCATAGACGACGAAACACGTGTCAGTGGATAATTATATTTTTAAAATAATATATATATATATGTATGTATGTATGTATGTATATGTACTAACGGGACTTGTGGATACACAACAGCGGACTCTTACATGTGCGATATATTGGCATGCTGTAGATATTCAGCGTAAATGGAAACGCCCTAATATTATTGATGCCCTTTTGTTAAAATTGCAAAACTATTTATCTACACTAGCAGTGACGCAAGTCCAGTCGTAAAATACGCTTAAATATGATATTTTAATTTATGCAAATTTCGTATATATTATTATAGACTCAAATTTCTTTTGATTCTTATATATTATAAAGTTGTAATTTAAAAAAATAATTATGTATATATATATATATATATATATATTACACATACATAGTAATTGTCTGTATTTTTGAGATGAGCTGTTTTCATTTATTGAGATTTTCGGACTGACTTCCTCATGTTGGTTGTTATAGTCATAACGTTTCGACCGTTTTGACCTCCGGCCTTCATCAGGTGTTTTGTATCGAACTGGGAAACCGTTTGTTAGGAGTCTCTAACCCAACCATTATTATTATTATTATTACGGGGGTACCGTGTTCGGACTCAAGCTAGGCTCTGGGACATAGTTGCTGATTCTCTGTTTTGAATGTCACTTTTCACTGCCTTCGTTCAGGATTGAACTCAGCACCTTTGGGTAACTGTAAACTTTGATACAACGTCTAGGACCACTCGGCCATATGTCACTAGGACAATTCTTACTTTGTTTTTGTTAATGTTAAACCTATGTTGTTATTCAAGGTTTTCTCTCTCTCTATTAGAGGTGTCCAAATTGCATTCAGCTCTACGCTTAGTTTGCTCAGTAGGTTGTTATGTCCGAGCATGTGAGCTGTTTCTTTAAGATTTCTCACTTTCTAGTGGGTCTCTCTGTTTATTATTTTTACTTCATATCATAGGGGGCGATGGTCACCCCTCTCCAGACAGGTTGGCTATACCCGATTTTTCCGTCTCCCCTTTAGTTACCGCTTTTCGGTGTTCTTCCACCCTTACTTTGAGGGGGCGGCATCTTTCACTCTTGTAAATCTTTCTGCAACTGCATGGGATGGAGTATATACAGTTCTTGGTCATGTTCTCCTCCTCAACGAAAAAATCGGGAAAAGCGCCATGTGAAACTAGCAAGACTCGCTAACTATCTAACCTTCCTGTACAGATGTTGAGACTTAAAACTCATACCAGCAGGGTTGGCATTACAAACAACAGTGGATTCCAGGAAAGCACGTAGAGTCGCGGAAAGGGCAGGGCATGCCCTCGTTCGAGAAAGGATCCAACACACCCGCTGGAATAAACAAAAACTAAGGAACGAAATCTCCGACACCTTAACATCGTTCCTTGTCAAGGTGACTCAAGAGGAAGACAGGGTGAGAATCCAATCATATCTGGATAAATCGTACAGACAAGAATATGAGAAGGTCAAAGAACGCCAAATCAAGAAGCTCACAAAGTTCAAAGACCAGAGGAATGTAACATCAAAACACCGCTCACCTGTAAAAGCGGTCATCAACCTCAGCAGCCGCCAACCGAGTCACTCAGAGGAAGCAGTACTAAATAAAGGTCTCAACTTCGCAACAACAAGCAAACGCGTTCCATTCTTAGATATCATGACACACATGGAAGATATAGCCTTGAGAATCCCATCAACCCAAGGTGATGAAATAAGATGGAAAGTGAGACAAGTACTCGAGAAAGCCAAGCCTCCTAAATCAAACATCTCTCGGGAAGATAAGCTGGCTATAAGAACCCTACAGAGTGACAGCAGTATAATAATTCTACCAGCAGACAAAGGTAATTCTACTGTGGTGATGGACATGTCGCAGTACTCTGAAAAAATGGCAGGCCTAATCGCAGATGGTAGCTATGGTAAAATAAAGAAGGACCGAACTTTGAAAACCGAAAGAAAGCCGTTACAAATCCTTACCAAAAACAAGGAACACATCGCTCCAATGAGATATAGACAGCTGGTACAGCATTACAGTAAGCTACCACATATGTACGGTCTACTCAAGATACACAAAAACGGTATTCCACTCAGACCCATAGTGAGCTGCTGAGGCTCAGCATGCCATCCACTGAGGAGGTACCTTGTGGATATAATAAAACCATTAGCAGGCAAGTCAGCAACACACGTAAAGAATTCTGCCCACTTCACGGAACTGACCAAGGGAGCACCCATCAGTACAAACCAAATGGTAAGCCTGGGTGTGGTTAGCCTGCCCACTAAAATCCCAACTAGTGAGGCACTAGCAGTAATTCAAGACATACTAGCTGCGGACCTCTCCATAGAAGAGCGCACATGTGTACCATTGCCAAACTTAATGGAAATGCTGACATTCTACATAGAAACAACTTACTTCAGAATGGGTACTGACCTATATCGACAAGAGGAGGGGCTGGCTATGGGCTCGCCATTATCACCAGTGATGGCGAATATATACATGGAATACTACGAAGACATGGCCTTAGGTTCAGCTCTCTTAAAGCCAATCATGTGGCTAAGATACGTTGATGACACCTTCATACTCTGGCTCCATCAGGAAGACTCTCCTAGACCATGTGAACTCAATAAGACCATCGACACAGTTCACAATGGAGAAAGAAAAATATAACCAACTGGCCTTCCTTGATATACTCATATCACGCACAGAGCATGGGTTTAAGACATCCGTATATCGCAAGCCTACCTTCACCGGACAATACCTTAACTTCAACTCCCATCACCCATACAGTATCAAACATGGAATCGCACGCTGCCTACAACATCGAGCAGAGACAATAAGTAGCGACACCATTACATACCACCAAGAAAGGGTCCGGTTGAAGAATATCCTCCGTAGTAACAACTACCCCGATAGCATACTATCCACCAGACGTGTTAATAGTATAAGAGAGGAGAATGAAGCCAAAAAACCACCAACGGTATGCCTACCATACATACGAGGGTCTCCGAAAAGATCCAGAGAATATGTGCCCCCTACAACATCAGGACGGTATTCAAGAGCGAGTCAACACTCAGACGACACCTGATACGAGTAAAGCCCCGCATGAAGGAGAATATATATATATATATATATATATATATATATATATATATATATATATATATATATATATATATATATATATATATAACTTGAGTTCCTTCAGCTATTATAAAAACCGAAACCAAAACTTCTCAAGATTTAAAATATTTATAAAAAAATATATGGGTTGGGTGCCATCAGCTATACTCGAAACCGAAACCAAAACGCATGAAGAATTCTTGGTAAAATTATTTATTACAAGAAATTGAAGGTCATAACAATTAAACGACAGTCAATAGGAAGAGAAAATGTCTGCGGGACACAGAAAATAAAACACACTAACATAATATATATATATATATACACACACACACACACACACACACACACATATATATATATATATATATATATATATAATGAATTACAATTATGTTTACAAAGATAACCCAAAATAGTAAATCAAAAATCTATAATATAATCTCACCTGTCTGTTTAAATGTATGTATGTATGTATGTATGACTGCCTAAACTTTCGACTGTGCCGAAGGGTTTTCACAAGATCGGTATCCTTGTGAAGCCCAACCTTTCGTACGACAAATATCGAAAAAATGGCCCGAAACATTTATTCCTTCATCCCTAACTCGGCAGTTTTCTACAAGGACGGTCAGTATTTTCCCTTACAATTTTTGCAAGTCATTCAAACCCCGTGTAAACGACATCGCATAAAAGACGTTATTTCGACCGTGCATGGCGTCACAACTGCGGCAGGCGCATCGGTAAGACCGTTTATTTATTTTTTTTTTCATCTCTTTTTCTTCTGGCGCGTTAAGGTTTGAGTCTGTTTACTATTCCTTTATTTTTTACGCTCACAATTTTCCTTTCTTTTTTTTTTGCTCAACTAATGCCCTTTTACACACCTCAACTTTCTTTTCCGCCTTCGCGTAACGGGTTCGATCCTGCCTGCCTGCTCACTACAATTTTTTTCGTTTTGCTCAACGCACGCCTAGAAAACCTCAGACAACACTGAACACCCAGGCTAGTATATTATAAATATTCAAGACTATTTATTTATATTTATTTATATAATTTATAAAGCAATCCTAGCTAGATGTAAAAGCTCAATAAACCAAATAGGAAATAGAGCTTATAATATAAGCAAAAAGATAATAAAATATGTTAAGAAACACTTTAACAAGAATTAAAAGCAGTTAATTTTCAAAATGATAACACAAAAAAGTGGATTGACTTTAATCCACGGAATTTAGAAATAAATACTTTCCTTCTCATCACAGGGGAGGAACTAGCAAAACGTGGGATCAGATTTTGCTTACAAAATATTTAATAAAACTGCAAGTGAGATATCTATAATATAAATCTCATCTGTCTGTTTAAATGTATGTATGTATGTATGTATGTATATATGGGGGGTTGTTCAACATTAGGCGCTTCAATGCAAGTACAAAGGTACTCACCAACACGATTCGTGACTTGCTCTATGCGGATGACTGTGATCTGGTGGCTCATACGGTGACTGATATGCATCATCTTGTGGACGCTTTTGCGGTTACCTGCGGCGCATTGGGCCTGACCATCAATCTGAAAAAAACTGTCTTAATGTATCAGCCTGCTCCGGGCATGCCATACTATGAGCCATCAGTTTATATCTATGGGTCAGGGATAGCGGTTGTCACTAAGTTTGTATACTTGGGTAGCACACTGAGTATGTCTAAGTTTGTATACTTGGGTAGCACACTGAGTATGTCTGGTGCCCTGGATGATGATGCATCATTACGGATCAGCAGGGCAAGTGATGCCTTCGGAAAGTTGGACGAGCGTCTGTGGAAATGTCATGAGATCTTGCTGCCAACTAAGATTAAGGTTTATGCCGCATGCGTTCTCTCTACTCTTCTCTATGGTTGTGAAACTTGGACAACATACAGGAAGCATTTGAGACGTCTTGAGCGGTTTCACCAGATGTGCCTACGGTGAATCTTAGGTGTGGGTTGGCAAATGTATGTCAGTGATGTGGAGGTGCTTGATCGAACCCAATGCCTTAGCGTTGAGGCTCGCGTTATTAAGCATAGACTGAGATGGAGTGGACATGTGATGAGGATGTTAGACAGTCGACTTCGCAAACAACTCCTTTATGGTGAGCTCGCTGAGGGAAGACGTCTTGCTCAAAAGCCTAAATTGAGATTTAAGGATTGTTTAAAATCCACCTTAAAAAAATGATGAAAGAACCTGGGAGAGTCTTGCTTTGGATCGCGGAGGGTGAAGAAGTACCTTGCGGGGAGGTGTGGGCAAGTTTGAGGTGGATCGAACTCAGTATGAGCGGCTGAAGCGCGATATCTAGAAAGGGAGAGTGAAAGGAGCTGTGGATGGGAAGGGGAGCCAAATTGGTCTGGAGTGTGAGGTGTGCGGAAGAATATGTCTTAGCATAGCTGGGCTGATGAGTCACCAGTCTACTCATCGGCGCAGCGGGCCACAAAGCAGTCTTGAGTTGCCAGAGTTAACCTGTGTCAACTGTGGGTGAATGTCTAAAACGATAGGCGGTTTGAAACAGCATTTGATCCTGCATAGAAAAGAACAGCAAGAACGTGCTGTTAGTGGTGCATATGTCTGTACAATGTGTGCTTAGGAATGCCAGAGTTTAGCAGGGCTTAAAAGCTACATTCGTGCAGCCCATCACTGAATGTTTTCGTGTTTCTATATACTTTTTTTTCTTTTTTGTTGTGCTATATCGAGTGATGGCAATGTTCGAAAGCGAATTTGCTGCCATCATGTATGTATGTATGCCTAAAACTTTCGATAGGATCTCGAATTTTCACGATATCGGTAAAGTTTTGAAGCTGGTCAATTCGGACGACAATATCGCAAAATTGGCTAAAAAATGAATTCCTTCACCCTCAACTGGCCACTTTTCTACCATGCGAGAGTCACTTTCTTTTTTGCCGATATTTTCGAAAGTCATCGCTCCTTTTCGATTATCTAACCTTAATTTAAACCTACGTCACTTCCGGTTTGGCGATGGTGCAACAGCTAACGTGTCACTTTTTTTTTCTTTTCCTCCTTCGCGGTATGTGTTCGAGCCTGTCTGCCTACTACTACTTTTTTTTCATCACACACCTCCAAACACCCGAACAATGCCAGACTAGTCTATAATATAAATCTCACCTGTCTGTTTAAATATATGTATGTATGTATGTATGTATGTATGTATGTATGTATGTGTGTATGCATGTGTGTATGTCTGCCTAAAACTTTCGACAGGGGTGATGGATTTTCACGAGATTACAAACGTTTTGAAGCTTGGCCCTTCGGACAAAAAATATCGATAAGTTGTCTGAAAAGATTGCATCGAACGGAAAATAAGACCGAACATTGGAACACAAGTCTGATGGTGATGATGATGATGATGATGATGATGAAGATCATGAAGATGATGATGATGATGATGATGATACCCAATTTAAGAAATGTTGATTGATTTCATTATTCCTAATCAAATTGTGTTAAAAAAAGTTAATTTTTTCTAAGTTAGACGGGTTTTTCAGTTTTTGAAAAAAAAAAAAAAAAAAAAAAGCAGCGGATAAATAAGCAAAACAAAATAAAAAAAAACAACAACAAAGAACAAACAACCAAAATTCAACCAAATCGACAGCAACAACAATATTACGTTTTCAAAAAGAGGATCAATTAGAGGAACGCAGTGGGAAATAATAAATCCATTGTTAGTCAAACGCGTTTTCTATTTTTTTCGAAATGCCGCGTATAGTTGAACAAAACAAATAGAAAAACAAAACACAAACCAAAGTCAACGAAATCAATAACAACAATATTATAGTTTCAAAACAGATCGATTACAGGAATGCATTGTTTTTTTTCAGTTGGAAAGGTTAAATTCTTGTAAGTTAGATGCGTTTTCAATTTAAGAAAAAAAAATCCGCGGATAACTAAACCAAACAAATCCCAGAAAACGAAAAAAAAAAAAAAAAGAAAAAAAAATCTACAACAACAATATTACATTTTCAAAACGGATCAAATAAAGGGACATATATTTTTTCTTTACAGTTAGAAAGGTTAATTCCTTGTTAGAAGCGCTTTTCATATTTTGAAAACGTCGCAGATAACTAAAAACAAATCAAAAACAAAGACAACGAAATTCACAACTACAACGATACTACATTTTCAAAACGGATCACTTGGAAAAACGCATCGGTATTTCAGTTAGAAAAGTTAAATACTTTGAAGTTAGACGCGTTTGACATGTTTTGAAAATTCCGCGGATAATTAAACAAAGCCAATCAAAAACAAAAATCAATAAAACAACTTCATCAACAAAAATAATATTATATTTTCAAAACAGATAGCTTACAGGAACACATAGTTTTTTTTCCGTTAGAAACGTTTAATTTTTTTACGTTAGACGTGTTTTTCATTTTGGAAAATGCCGCTAATAAAAAACAAAAACAAAAAAACAAAACAAATAAAAAACAAAGCAAATAAAAAAACCCATGAAATCAACAACAGCAATATGATATTTTCAAAACAGATCAGAGGAACGCATCAGTTTTTCAGTTGGAAAAAATAAATTAATAAAATGTAAAAGATAACAGAGGAAACATTATCAGGCATTTATTTCTGGTTCATGTCTGAAGGGTGACTTACTAACTCGGCCCACATTATAATTGAAGAGGTGTAAGAAGTTTTAACCCTTACCCTTGAGTGGCCTCTTGGCCTTGATAATGTGGTGATGCCTGTGTAAAAAAAAGTCGATCTTGGGTTTACTGTTGACAACCTCGTAATTCTCGCCTCTCTGATTTTGTTCTTTAGTCCGCATATTCCATAAGCAATATTTCTGACTGTGACCTGATTGACCTAAGGGAGAGTTTTGCTCCCCATTCGGGGGATCAGACCTCCCAGGGGTTACGAGAACAGGATAACTGTATTGAGATAGCATTAATAGGTCCCGGGCAACGGAGGATATCCCAAGACTTGAGCTTGAAATATATAGATATAAATTGTTTATTGGTTGAAAATTGGAGGTATATTTGTTATTCGAGACAACAGTAAATGTGGGGAATGTACTTGTCGACCTACAGGATCTTTCAGACTATGGCTGTCTGAATGATGGCACGCGACCTTTGAGTCCCCAGATTTCAAAACCTCTCGACTATAAGTTGAGCTGCACACACGCGATCCGCACCGCGTGGTGTAATTTGATTGGCTTATGAGACTCTCCACTCCACCCCCGATATAATGCTAAACCGATCAGAAATTAAGCAGATTCCCATTTGATTCCAAGGGGCACAGATCATGTGGAAACTCGCCGTTACCTGAAGACGTGACGAACACGCCCCTCCTCCGACCCGTCTGACGCTATCTCCGAAGAGAAGAGAGATTTGAGAATTTTAAAAGCATACTAAGAACTTCACGTGTACATATATGTAAAAAGGCTGTAAACTTTGTGAAATTAACCTTTCGTAGAATAGAACTCAAGCGTCCGTTGTCCTTCTTGCCTGCGTGAGTTTTGTTATTCGTTTTCAGCATACCAGATTCAATGTGACGCCTCCAGAAGTACGAAACGATACGAGCCGAGTTTTACGAAGTTTTTGAAGATCAGGAGTCTTTACATAACTTCATAAGAGGGGGTGTTACACTGACAAAGAGGGGAAACTTGCTGTTTTCTGAGTCAGAATCTATTCCATCTAACACTTATTATTGGCAATTTTTACTTTAAAATGGAATATTTTAGCGTCTTACATCAAGAAGTTTCATGCTTTATCTAGAGTGATTTCCATGAAAAGAATATCAGTTTTTATCTAATGGCATTTAAAAACTCAACAGCCATTAGAACTTATTTCTTGATAATAGTGGTGTATACGTATTATCGAGCGAGCTACACTTGTGGGTTTAAAAGGTTGATGTTCGAAATTCTGCACAGCTTTCTGAGGCACGTACTCACATGGCAATCTGAATTGGAACAAATGCATTAAAGACAAACTTTCACAAGAAATACCTGTCTAGCTGAAAACACTATCAATAATTCCCCCTCTTTATCTGTGCCTAAACCTAAACGCAGATTCCATGAACAAAGCTTCTTTCTTAGAACTGCACGCCTGTGGAATTGTCTTCCGTTTTCCTGTTTTCCAGCTGGCTACAATATGGTTGTGTTCAAGTCCAACGTAAACAAGTTCTTGATGAGCCGTTCTACTTAATTCACAAATTTACCGAATTTCCATTACTAGCGATTACTATATTGTCCAATTGACTACTGTACACGCTTAACCCTTATCCTTGAGTGGTCTCTGGGCCTTGATAAGTCGTTATGCCTATGTAAAAAAATACATTGCCAAGGCTTCTTCAAAGAAGATGGGCTCTCTCTATTGTGCTAGAAAATTCCTCACACCTGACATCATCCTACATCTCAAGCATAAAGTACTGTTGCTATATCTGGGCTGATAGGTCCACTAGTATCTCACTTGGTAGATCCCACACTAATAACGACACTTAAATCTCTGTCCAATCAGTTCCTGTTCCTAATTTACAATTATTTTAATGGAATGAGCTCAGACGAATCCATGGCACTACATACCACGGAGTTTTATTTTCCGCCCCCAAATCAACAGAGATTAGACTATTCCTGCAATGATCTGGCCCCCGTTGATTGTGGTGGGATGTTACTTCTGTGCAGTTCTAGGAGGTCCACCCTTCCAGGCTTTGCCTTCTCTCTTCGACAAGGGGTTAGTTCATTGCTAATCGTTCGAGGCGTCCTTACCGGGTAATGCAGACGAGTCTGCTCAGGCACATTTTGCAGGTTAGAATGCTCCCCTCCTCCTCGAGGGTTGCTGACTTCTCAATCTCACTTTCCGATCCTAGTTCTGGCAGTGAGGGAGAACTAACCATCTACTAACCGGACCAACTGCAAAGTCACATCTTTCACTGGAGAGATCCCTAGATGCCGGAGAGCTTTCAAGTCTAATAGTTTTTTTTTTCTCTCGGATTGCTAGACTAGAATCCTCTTCCGGTTTCCTGCTTTTCGGACTGACTGCCATGTAGATGTGCAAGTATAATGTGAAAAAGATATATTACTTGTTAAAGTCGGAGACGGAAAAAAGTAACACTCTTACGTTATGGGACTCTAAAAACTATTAAAGTCGTTTAACAAAAAATAGAAATATTTTTTATTTAAGAAAAAACAGTGTTTATAAAGTGCCTGCGAGCCTTCATGCAACCATTTTTTGACGTAATGAAATCAATTGAATTTTACGCGTTAAATATTTTTCAATTTTAAAAATTTTAAAATCTATAAAAATTTCTCTATTGATTCAATTTTTACGATATTTTCAGGATCAATGTGAAATCTTATGCTCTTTCCAATAAATTGGATATAATATTTTAGACAAACGTTTTTTTTAAATTAACGCCCCCATTTTGAAATGTCTATTAAAAAGTAAATAATTAATTTACTCACCAAAGTTTTATATATCACAAATTGAAGATAAAAGATCAATAAATAATATATTCAAATTTAAAACATAGAAATTAGAAATTTGCCTGTAAAGTCCGAAGTTTAAAACCATTTTTTTTAAACCGCGTTGTTTTTTTTTTGTTTTTGTTTTCTATAAATGAAACCTTGGTCCTTGCTCCTTTAATTGAAAAAAAAAATTAGGGTTTGAATTACATTTGTCGAGTTGTTATAAGCTTGGAAAGACGTATATTCTTGGAAAGAATATATTTCATAACGACGTACATGTTCAATAGTTGGGTTTTATATTTTATCTGTATATTCATGTACGTGTAAATGCGTGTATTTTTTTTACATAGGCATCACCACATTATCAAGGCCCAGAGGCCACTCAAGGATAAGGGTTAAAGAGTGTACAGTAGAAATTGGACAATATAGTAATCATTAGTAATGAAAATTTGGTAAATTTGATAACTTATATGGAACGGCTCATCAAGAACTTATTTACTTTAGACTTGAACACAACCATATTGTAGTCAGCCGGAAAGCAGGAAAACGGAAGACAATTCCACAGGCGTGCAGTTCTAAGAAAGAAGCTTTGTTCATCGAATATACGTTTAGGTTTAGGCACAGATAAAGAGTGGGGGGAATTATTGATAGTGTTTACAGCTAGACGAGTGTTTCTTGTGAAAGTTTGGCGAGGGGGGACCATAGATTGAAGCTCAGTCGAACACTTTCCATGAAAATAACGATACATCAGAGACAAACTCGCAACATCTCTTCTGTGAGATAGAGGTTGCAGCGAAGAGAAAAGGACATCTCCTACGAGGCTACGAAGTCTATTTTGAACTCTATCAAGGCAGGACAAGTCCTTTCTAGCAGCTCCTGCTCAGATGTGGCAACAGTATTCCATCTTTGGACGTACCTGGCTCTTATATAGATAGAGAATAGCATCAGCAGTGAGATATTTACCGGATCGATAGAAAGATCCAACCATTTTTCCAGCGGCCTTGGCAACAGATTTGATGTACGTGTTCCATTTAAGATCAGGAGTAATGGTCAAGCCCAGAAGCTTGTCAAAACTTGAGGCCTCCTGAAGACGAGAGCCATTCATTTCAATTGATGCCAAATGTGGATTAGAATGTTGATGATGTAAAGAGAGAAGCTTGGTTTTAGATGCATTAAAAGTAACCAGCCACTCCTTTCCCCATTGTACTACGTGCTCAAGATCAGAGAAGAGAGAATTGGAGAGAACTTGGTCATTTACTGTCTTAAATGTGCAACCATAAATGGTAGTGTCGTCAGCATAAATGTCTACAAAAGATGTAAGGATGTGATTTGGAAGATCATTAATGTAGATCAGGAAAAGAGTTGGGCCCAGGATGGACCCCTGAGGGACACCGGCATTAATACTGTGAGCTTCTGATTTTTGCCCCTCAACTACTACTCTTATGAACCTATCAGAAAGAAATGATTTAATAATTGAGAAGACATTTCCAGCTATACCATAACTAGCGATCTTATGAAGTAACCTTTATGCCATACCCTATCAAAGGCTTTAGATATGTCAAGAGCAATTGCCCTAGAAAGATTGCCACCGTCGAGAGATTTGCTAATCCTATGCGATATAACTGTAAGCACATCTGCTGTAGATCTAGCCGAACGGAAACCATATTGAGTGTCACTAAGAAGGTTATTTTTGTTGAGATGGTTGATTACTTCTGTATTTAACACAGATTCTAGCAACTTACTCATGACGCAAAGGAGACTTATTGGCCTGTACTGAGAGGGGGATGAGCGATCACCTGAATTCTTAAATACAGGGCATACTGATGAGATTTTCCAGGGAGATGGGAAACTATTCTCCTTAAGACAACGTTTAAACAGTTTTGTAAGTATGGGCGCTAGTTCAGGTTGAAGTTTTTTGAGTAATATAATTGGAATGTATATACGTCGTATCATTTTGTTAATCGTCTAGTGTGTATATTTTAACATTTATGCAACAGTTCTAACAGGAACCGATTGACGTGGACGTATTGAAACAGTTGTAGACAAACAGTTCTTTTTAACAGATGTAAATAACACAACATATCTTCATTATTTACGAATATTTATTTTCATGACCAGGTCGGCATCTTCAGAGATTACACGTTTTTATATCTTGGCTGCCTGAAATGACGCCGCTCTCTGCGCCATAGAGACCAGCTCCCCTCTTTGAGACGTCTGTTCTCTCTGATGTCCAGCTTACAACTGCTTAGAATTTCCCCAAATATACATTTTATCACGTATCATTACGTGTCTCAGACCAACAGCTGATGTAACCCCAGTCTAGTTATTTATTTATGCAAACCAAACATCATGTTTAAATCTATTTTCTATTTTCAGATTCCTTTTGCGATATTATTATATTATATCAATCATTTTTCCCAATTTAATTGT
The DNA here is from genome assembly GCF_053919585.1 of Euprymna scolopes. Classification (NCBI taxonomy): domain Eukaryota; kingdom Metazoa; phylum Mollusca; class Cephalopoda; order Sepiida; family Sepiolidae; genus Euprymna; species Euprymna scolopes. The sequence goes on from NC_136521.1 coordinate 53,043,645, forward strand.
TTATTTTTCTAATCATAACAATTAATCCAGCGATTCGCCGTCCCTCGGATCAATTAATAATAATAATAATAATAATAATAATAATAATAATAATAATAATAATAATGTTTTGACACTTGGTCCTGCTTTCCATATTTAACACAGATACTACGCTATGATCACAGCCGAAACGGTCACAACATTACGATACGTTTCTATACAACGCCCTTTTACGCATGACAAAATCGGTTTGTATGAATATATTTGATTCATTTATGAGAGAATGGTATGTCATGTTGTTCGGGTGGAGGATGTAAGGCTGTTAGGCCTGAGCAGTTGTTTTACTGCGAGCTTAAAACTGAGAAACGTGCTCAGCATGGTCCAAAGAGGCGTTTCAAAGATTGCATAAAAGACGATCTTAATGCCTTCAAGATTCCTGTTCAAAACTGGGAAACGCTAGAGAAATGCTGGCCCGAGTGGACAAGGCTTGTTAGATGTGCATTTGAAGTCTTGAAAGAGAAAAGAAAGAATCGATCATGCTGAGTCCAAACGAAATCTTAAGAAAGTCAATGTGTCAGGTATATCTAAAGCGTTGAACAGTTGAAATGTAAGGGTTTGGGTCGGATGGTCCTCTCAAATCTATTTACATTAACCACACACACACACACACACACACACACACACACACACACACACATACACACACACACACACACACACACAGAAAAAACATGCTGTGGACAGAGGGAGCAGAAAAGCGAAATCAGAAGTAAAACAAGTTTTAACACTACACTTTGCCATATACGTGTCAGATTGTGCAAGTCGACTGCTGGCCTGGTAACTCACCTTCGGGTCCACAGACGAAGGCTTAGGTGTAACTGATGGTTTATTCAGCAACTTCGGTGCGGGTGGCGATGAGCATTGAGGTGACTAGCGTCTGTTAGGACGAAGCAATTGCCACGTGCATTAATAATAAATGACAATATACTATCATTTATCATGGATTATTATATTATATTGTAACGAACACAATGACACGTATACAGCAGCAATGGCACGATACGCATGCAAATAACCAAGCCGTGGCGTGAGGTGACGTCACAGCGGAGGAAGAGGAAGGAGAATAAAGAAAAAAAGTGAGGAAAAAGCACGAGTTGAAGGGGGCATGGAAGTAACGGAGGGTTTGAGGATTCGGTCCATATTCTTTGGACTACTATTTATTTTCAAAACGTTTCGGTCGAAGTAACCTCCGACCTTCTTTAGGAGTAGCTTAGATGAAAATTAGACAAGTAATAAGTGAACAATCTGTGCTCGCGTTAGATGGGAGGACTGCCGAAAATAACTACTAAAGGCCAACCTCAGAACCTACACAATAACCCTGTAAACCAGATTCCACATAGAATCCTATTATGGCGGAGTAGCAATATCATTTTAAACACGTTTACACATCTGACGTTTTTATCTAGTTATACAAATTTACTATCCATGTTTTCATGGATATATATATATATATATATATATATATATATATATATATATAGAGAGAGAGAGAGAGAGAGATAGAGAGAGAGAGAGGGAGAAGGATAGAGAGAAAGAGAGAGAGAGAGAGAGAAATAAAAAGGAATCAACCGAATGATATATTCATCAACGTTTCGCCTTTATTTCGAAACTTCCTCTGGATGAATGAGATTAAGAAAAAAAAACAGTCGAAATATTTTAACATTTTTCATGTGCAAAGTGTGACGCTGTTCTATTTTAGAAATGAAAAAAAAAACGTTGGAAATTCAAAAAAGGAGGGGAGATTACTTCTTTTTTTTTTAAAGAGGGAGATTTTTAATACGTTTTATAGTCGTTAATATGTTTTTAAAGGATCTGAACGCAGTTAATATTCTTTCTGGAAAGAATATGTCTGCTAAAATTCAAATATAGGTCTGTAACAGAAATGAAATGAGTAAGTTTTTGTTATGTAATTTATTGAATGAGATTATATGTATTAATTATTATAGGAGGTGCTTCTATGGTGTGAGAGGGTAAACCTGTGTTAATAGAACAGCGTCACACTTTGCACATGAAAGTTTTTTAATATTTGTACGGATGTTCTTGTTTTCTTAATCTCTTTATTTCTCTATTTTATCTGAATATTATTTTCCATTATTCTCATTATATATATATATATATATATATATATATATATATATATATATATATATATATATATATATATATATACTAGCATGGATGCCCGTCGTTGCCCGGGTATTTGGAGGTGTATGTTAAGCAAAAAAAAAAAGCGGTCAATTTTTAAACTTTGACCCCTCTTATTGACCCCTTAAAATTTATTGTTTTGTGCTCAAATCAACTTATTAGGTTAGATCCATATCCAAGAGATGTATATCTAAAATTTTAAGTGTTTAGACCCAAAATTGTCGGAGGAGTTTGGTAGAGTTCTTAAAGGCCAAATCGTTGAACTTTGACCGCTTAATCGCCAAATTTCTGGCCGAAAACCGATCACATCAATTTTCCCAATGTGAGTACCCTGTATATCAAATTTCGAGTTTGTAGACTTAAAATTGACAGAGTTATTTCGTAGGGACATGTACACACAGACACACAGATACACAGAGAGACAGATACACAGACACGTTCATTTTTATAGATATAAAGTTAGATAGATATGGTGTTTATATATATATATATATATATATATATATATATATATATATATATATACATGCATATAACAAAATGTATATATTCAAAATTTCAAGATGTTGTATCTCTTATTGTTTATTTCTCTCAGCAGTTTTAAATGTTCAATTCTCGACAGCACCTGTTTCGTAGCGCAGAAGCATTCATGTAATTATGATGTCAATTTTTTAATTTATTCTGCCCTTACTGATCAGAAGAATAGGAACTCATCTACTTTAAAAGGAAATAAAGAATTATGGGCATAATTACAAAGTCCGAAAATTGGAAAATATGTTGCAATTTAATTTTCTTTTTTGGTCCCCCCCCCCGGCAAAAGGAGGGTGGACCTGTAAATTCACTCTTATCAGTTCGTCTGTCCACAATTTTCCCAATAAGTACACCTTGGAATTTTTTGAAATTTTGCACAAACATTAAACATGATATGAGTAAAAAAAAGTAACAGAACGGATTTTCCAGAAAAACTCCGGTTGCCCCCTTAGACGTGCCTTTCGGGTTAAAATGGCTAAAATTTGCACTTTTGTGCTTATTAAACAAAAAATGATGCCTTGGGTTTTTATAAAACTTTCTGAAGTTGTAACTAATCGATTTCTATATAATTTTGTTTGTCTATACTTCGTAATAACTCTTGGATGTATCCCAGTGGCTCTTTTAGGTCTAATAAAAACACTCCATTTTTGGGGACTATTTTACCATATTTGTTCAAAATTTTCTGTGTATGTCTATTGAGCAGTTTTGCATGGTACTGAACTCAAAATTTAAATATGTTAAGGCCTTGGGGAGTTTCAGGGCTAAATGGGGGGGGGCAAATGATGGACTTAGTCATTTATTTATTTATTTTTTTTTTTTTGCATGGTGCAGAACTCAAATTTACGTATGTTAAGGCCTTAAACTGCGCCGTTTGTACATTTTCACCAGGATTTGAGGTCCCCTGGGGACTTTTGGGGCTAAATGGGAGGGGGCAAATACTGAACTTAGTCATTTTTTATGCCTCGTTCGCTGTACACTAACGGGGGAGCATGCATGTTTCATTTTTTTTAAAAAAACTTTTTAAGTTACGCTATCTTTGAATTTCCAAAGATCGGATAACTGAAAGAGAAGACAGTTTTTTTAAAAACTTTTTAAGTTACGCCATCTTTGAATTTCCAAAGATCGGATAACTGAAAGAGAAGACAGTTGTAACGCATCTTGCGATTTTCAGAGTTTGCAGTCATGCCTAGGTTCTTTTATTTTCTTTTAAAGTTGATGACTTTCTATTTTTTCTGATGAGTTAAGGGAGGAATAAATTCCAAAATTGACATAATAATTACATGAATTATTCTGCGCTACGAGACAAGACTCCGTATCGTATTGGAATGCTCTTGGTATGCTGCAGAAACGTGCCTGTAATTTGATTGTGAGGAAAATCCAGCTCCCCAAAAAAGGAACTCTGGATAGGAACAAAAATAAAAAAAAAAGTGTCTCAGTCTAAAAATGTTTCTCTTCCACTCACCGAGGACAGAAATAGTGAAGTGTAGGATCAGTACACAGAGCAGATACTACACTGTTTTTAGCCAAAACTCAGAGGAAAATAAAAAAAAACGTTGCTAGTCCAAGTGTTTTCTGTAAATATAAAAGCAAATGTTCAGAATTGTCTGAACAATTCCCTGCTTCCTTTATTCCAGCTCGTTTTATTCGTTGGTCTAGTGGTCTTCATCACTTTGCTGTTTTGATACTTCATTTTAATACAGCTTCCTCTTCCAGGGGCTTCTTTCCAAGAACCGAAAGCTTGTGGAACTCCCTCTCTGCTGACTGTTTTCCTCCTATCTATGACCGTAGTCATTTCAAGAATAAGATCAATAGGAATGATTTGTATTTTCGAAAACCATCTTTTGTTCTTGTCCGCTTCACGTATCAAGTGGCTTCACGCCTTGTCTGGGGCGTTTTCCATAAAATATATGTCTTATCTGAGATGAACAAGAGTAAAAACAATTCAAGAAGCTGATAAATAGGTCGACAGTCAGGTCCTCTTATAGACGTGATGTTGCTAGTCTCAGTGTTTTCTGTGATATTATAAAAGTGTGTGTTCCTCAGAATTGTCTGATCTATTACTGACTTCTTTCGTCCTAGCTCGTTTGATACTAGGTCCAGTGGTCTCTATTAATTCGCTGTTTAAATAACTTATACAGCTTCTTATTCCAGTTTTTTTCTTTCAAAGAATAGAAAACTTGTGGAACTCCCTCCCTGCTGACAGTTTTCCTCATACCTATAATCTCAGTCTTTTTAAAACTAAAGCCAACAGGAATCTCCTGTCTTTTCAATAATCACCTTTTGTTCTAGTTAGCTCCACATATCAAGCGGCTTCACGGCTTGTCTGGAGCGTTTTCCATAAAAAGATAAGCCTTATCTGAAATGAATAAGACTAAAAATGATTTTAAAAGGCGACAAATTGGTTGATGGACATGTCTACTTATAGAATTGCGTGGTCGCATGGAGAAACTGTTTAAAAAAAAAGCCCCACAAAACAAAAGCACACAAAAGCTCCCTCAAAAAACAAGGTGTGATCGATGACGTCACTAGCTCCTCAAATTAAGTGGCTTTATGTATTGTCTGGAGCGTTTTCCATAAAACGGATATGCCTTGTTTGAGATGAATAAGGGCAAAACAATTTAAAAAGCAGACCAATCGATCGACGGACAGGTCCTCTTATGGAATTGCATGGTTGCATGTAGAAACATGTAAAAAGCCCCACAAAATAAAAACACACAAAAAAGAAAAAAAAGAAAAGAAAAAAGAACACAAAAACAAGGAGTGGCCGATAAAGACGTCACTAAAGGAGAATTTAAGATGAGTAATTCTATTTGATCTTCCTCTTGTTAATCAAATCAGATCAACCCGATTCGAATTTGTCGGCCATTTTTAATTCTGTTTGATTTCCTCACGAAATTCCGATAACGAAATTCGAAGAAGGAAGATTTATTGACAAGATGTTATTAGCGAGAAACTCTTTCATTATTTCATACGGCTTCCTGGAAACTTGGGTCTTAACCCACCTCGTCAGACACAAGGCTATTGAATATTGCACACATACTAGATTTGTTACACGTTAAAGACAGCCAAAATTTATAGTTGATTCTGAATGAGTACTTTATGCCAATCGATATTAGATATAGTTAAATTTGTGCTCATTTTTGCACTAATTACTAATTCCCATTAATTAACTAACTGCAGATCCAACGGACACGAAAATACTTAGTTCGCTGTACCCTATCATAAAAAGGTCCATACAAAAGTTTAGACTGATCAGCCCAGTAGTTTTTGAAGAAAAAGTTGTACGAATAGACAGACAAAGAGAACTATATATATATATATATATATATATATATATATATATATATATATATATATATATATATAAAATCATTAAATACCTACAGACACTAGAATTTATCCTTTCGGGAACCATCAGGATCAACAGCGGTCGAGAGATTCAAACCCGCCAGCAGAAGCCAGCCCTGACTTCATTAGCAAGGATCTAATCCATTCGGCCACCGTTAACCGCAAGAGATATTGTGGAAATTTAATCATTAATTTTTAAATGTTTTTAACTTCTGTCAGAGTATATTTTGTTATTTGGAATTCATTGTTGAGATGAGTATTATTTATTAATTTAATCTATTGCGGACTATTATCCTAATCTTTTTTTGGTTATATTTTGCGGTTACCTCCTGACGGAGGCCAGAGGAATAATTGGCCGAAACATCGTAAAACAACAACAAATAAAAGTCTGCCAGAATGATATAATTATTATATGATGATCTGCGCATACGAGCTAAATTGATCGACTTTATTTCAACTGAACGTGCTCAACGATAAGAAATGAGTTTCTTTAAGGGGCTGACATAATTATTTACTATAATAATTATTAAATGCCTAAAGACACAAGTGTTTAATCCTATATATATAGGTTTAAACATTTTTTTTTCATAATACTATTTTGTATTCCTACACGTCAAATTGAAAACGAATAAAGAAAAGTTATAAGCTTTTATACTTTTCGTAGTCTTTTTTTTTATACATTTTCGTTTATATATATATATATATATATATATATATATATATATATATGTATATATATATATGTATATATATATATATAACTACTTCATTTACTCACATAAAATTAATATACGAAAGTATATATTTATGCGTAAACTTTAAGTATTTACTTCAAAAGTGTTCAATACGTAGGTAGAGCTATATATATATATATATATATATATATATATATATATATATATATATATATATACTTTCGCGGTCAAAATTAGGCTTAAATATGATATTTTTATTAATGCAGATTTCATATGTATTATTGTATAATAATGGATCCAATACATAGTGTTGATTTAAAAAAGTTAAAAAAAAAAAAAAACCCAAAAAGGTCCTGGATATGACCTTAAACTATATCCAATGGTGAGGCCCCAGCTTGCAGGCTTTGGGGAGTGTCGAGCAACCCCTTAATTGCCATTGCTCCCAGGTCCATTCGGACCCGGAGTGGTAGTACCTGTTCGGGTCTCCCCAACTATGGGTTGAATAGCAACTGACTTGAAAACAAAAAACAAAACATTCTATTAATTTTTTTTTCAAAATCACTTGATTCGGCATTAAATAACCTGAAAAGGGTTGATATGCCGTAAAAAAAAAAAAAAAAAAAAAAAAAAATGACTCGTGCACCACCACTGAAAATCGACACCAAAAAGTTTAGCTCAAGACTTGCTTCTTCCTTTGACGTTATGCCTGATTTCTAAACCCATGATTGCTATTACGTTACACATGCATATTCGTAATACTGTCGTTCGACTTTCACCTGGCAAATATATTTCTTTAATTTTCGCATTTTCCCCCGGCTAAAATCCCAAATATAAAGTTACGCATTATATATTAATTTATATGTCTGTAGACCAAAAAACTGACAGAGGAGTTTGGTAGGCAACATTTTTTTAAAACGAATATATATAGGCATATATAAATATATATAGAAAGAGATTTGTGTTTACTATAACTGTTTTACGCAAATATTATGCCAGTATAGATAATGAAGAATATCTGCATGAATATACTATTTAACTAAAAATGATCATCCCATAAGAACACCGAAAAAAAAAAATAATTGGGAATTTATTAAAATAAACGTTTCAAAGAATATGCAAATAAGCTAGATCTTTTGTTAGTGAATGTAATTAAACGACCCGTATATAACAACATTGTATTTCCTTCTTAAATAAACAGAAAACAGTTTCGCATTTTTCTTCTTCGCCTTATCTGTTATCAAAGTGTAGTACCTGTTCCGGTAGATACTGCAATCAAAATTATATGTGGGGGCAACCCCACATATCATTTTGATTGCAGTATCAATTGTCTGATATGTGGGGGCAACCCCACATATCAGACAATTGCTCTTGAACAATCAGTTTTGGTCAATGTAGGGGAAACCCTTCATACCAATCGTCACTACCTAGTTCCCTCTCGGGGGAACTGGTCCTCCTCTCCCTACTCTCTATATTAAAAGCCGCCCTTGTGCCTAATTTGCTCAGTGGGGAAGCAAATATATAACTAAATAAATAGAAAAAAAATTCTTTATATGAATATCAATACATAACCAACAAAAAAATTGTAGGAGTATATATATATATATATATATATATATATATATATATATATATATATATATTCAAGAATCGCACTAACTATTGACTTTTACGAGCATCCTGCTCTCTTCTGGACAGATTTGTCATCTGCGAAAAATAGTTTTTACTTTGGAAAAATACATACCCAAATACAACAGAAAACAATTAAACCATACAAAAACACAAACATACAAGCATAAAAACGTACAAACATACAGACACGCAAATTAAAATAGACAAGCATATAAAAATACAAACATAAAGGCACACCAATAGAAATACACAAGCACATAAACATACAAACATATAAACACGCAAAATAGAATACACAATCACAAAAACATATTAACACACAAATAAAAGTACACAATCATATAAACATACAAACATATAAACACACAAAAAAATACACAAGCATATAAACATACAAACATATAAACACACAAATAAAAATACACAAGCACATAAACATACAAACATATAACCACGCAAATAAAAATACATAAGCACATAAACATAAACAGATGCAAACACGTAAATAAAAATACACAAGCAGATAAACATACAAACATACAAACATACAAACACGTAAATAAAAATACACAATCACATAAACATACAAACATGTAAACACACAAATAAAAGTAAACATACAAAAATATAAACATACAAAAATATAAACATACAAAAATATAAACACGTAAATAAAAAATACACAATCACATAAACATACAAACATATAAACACACAAATAAAAATACAAAAGCATATAAACATACAAACATATAAACACACAAATAAAAATACACGATCACATAAACATACAAACATATACACACACAAATAAAAATACAAAAGCATATAAACATACAAACATATAAACACACAAATAAAAATACAAAAGCATATAAACATACAAACATACAAACACACAATTAAAAATACACAAGCACATAAACATACAAACATATAAACACACAAATAAAAATACACAAGCACATAAACATACAAACATATAAACACACAAATAAAAATACACAAGCACATAAACATACAAACATATAAACACACAAATAAAAATACACAAGCACATAAACATACAAACATGCAAACACACAAATAAAAATACACAAGCACATAAACATACAAACATATAAACACACAAATAAAAATACACAAGCACATAAACATACAAACATGCAAACACATAAATAAAAATACACAAGCATATAAACATACAAACATATAAACACACAAATAAAAATACACAAGCACATAAACATACAAACATATAAACACACAAATAAAAATAAACAAGCACATAAACATACAAACATATAAACACACAAATAAAAATACACAAGCACATAAACATACAAACATGCAAACACACAAATAAAAATACACAAGCACATAAACATACAAACATGCAAACACATAAATAAAAATACACAAGCATATAAACATACAAACATATAAACACAAATAAAAATACACAAGCACATAAACATACAAACATGCAAACACATAAATAAAAATACACAAGCATATAAACATACAAACATATAAACACACAAATAAAAATACACAAGCATATAAACATACAAACATATAAACACATAAATAAAAATACACAAGCATATAAACATACAAACATATAAACACACAAATAAAAATACACAAGCACATAAACATACAAACATATAAACACAAAAATAAAAATACACAAGCACATAAACATACAAACATATAAACACAAAAATAAAAATACACAAGCACATAAACATACAAACATATAAACACACAAATAAAAATACACAAGCATATAAACATACAAACATATAAACACACAAATAAAAATACACAAGCATATAAACATACAAACATATAAAAACAAAAATAAAAATACACAATCACATAAACATACAAACATATAAACACACAAATAAAAATACACAAGCACATAAACATACAAACATATAAACACAAAAATAAAAATACACAAGCACATAAACATACAAACATATAAACACACAAATAAAAAATACACAAGCACATAAACATACAAACATATAAACACATAAATAAAAATACACAAGCACATAAACATACAAACATATAAACACACAAATAAAAATACACAAGCACATAAATATACAAACATATAAACACACAAATAAAAATACACAAGCACATAAACATACAAACATGCAAATACACAAATAAAAATACACAATCACATAAACATACAAACATATAAACACACAAATAAAAATACACAAGCACATAAACATACAAACATATAAACACACAAATAAAAATACACAATCACATAAATATACAAACATATAAACACACAAACAAAAATACACAAGCACATAAACATACAAACATATAAACACACAAATAAAAATACACAAGCACATAAATATACAAACATATAAACACACAAATAAAAATACACAAGCACATAAACATACAAACATATAAACACACAAATAAAAATACACAAGCACATAAATATACAACCATACAAACACGTAAATAAAAATGCACAATCATATAAACATACAAACATATAAACACACAAATAAAAATACACAAGCACATAAACATACAAACATATAAACACACAAATAAAAATACACAATCACATAAACATACAAACATATAAACACACAAATAAAAATACACAAGCACATAAACATACAAACATACAAACACACAAATAAAAATACACAATCACATAAACATACAAACATACAAACACACAAATAAAAATACACAAGCACATAAATATACAAACATATAAACACACACATAAAAATACACAATCACATAAACATACAAACATACAAACACACAAATAAAAATACACAAGCACATAAACATACAAACATACAAACACACAAATAAAAATACACAATCACATAAACATACAAACATATAAACACACAAATAAAAATACACAAGCACATAAACATACAAACATACAAACACACAAATAAAAATACACAAGCACATAAACATACAAACATACAAACACACAAATAAAAATACACAAGCACATAAATATAGAAACATACAAACACACAAATAAAAATACACAAGCACATAAATATACAAACATATAAACACACAAATAAAAATACACAATCACATAAACATACAAACATACAAACACACAAATAAAAATACACAAGTACATAAACATACAAACATACAAACACACAAATAAAAATATACAATCACATAAACATACAAACATACAAACACACAAATAAAAATACACAATCACATAAACATACAAACATATAAACACACAAATAAAAATACACAAGCACATAAACATACAAACATACAAACACCCAAATAAAAATACACAATCACATAAACATACAAACATACAAACACACAAATAAAAATACACAATCACATAAACATACAAACATACAAACACACAAATAAAAATACACAAGCACATAAATATACAAACATATAAACACACAAATAAAAATACACAATCACATAAACATACAAACATACAAACACACAAATAAAAATACACAATCACATAAACATACAAACATACAAACACACAAATAAAAATACACAATCACATAAACATACAAACATATAAACACACAAATAAAAATACACAAGCACATAAACATACAAACATACAAACACACAAATAAAAATACACAATCACATAAACATACAAACATACAAACACACAAATAAAAATACACAAGCACATAAACATACAAACATACAAACACACAAATAAAAATACACAATCACATAAACATACAAACATACAAACACACAAATAAAAATACACAAGCACATAAACATACAAACATACAAACATACAAACACGTAAATAAAAATACACAAGCACATAAACATACAAACATACAAACATACAAACACGTAAATAAAAATACACAAGCACATAAACATACAAACATACAAACATACAAACACGTAAATAAAAATACACAAGCACATAAACATACAAACATATAAACACACAAATAAAAATACACAAGCACATAAACATACAAACATGCAAACACACAAATAAAAATACACAAGAACATAAACATACAAATATACAAACACGTAAATAAAAATACACAAGCAGATAAACATACAAACATATAAGCACACAAATAAAAATACACAAGCACATAAACATACAAACATATAAACACACAAATTAAAATACACAAGCATATAAACATACAAACATATAAACACGTAAATAAAAATACACAAGCACATAAACACACAAACATATAAACACGTAAATTAAAAATACACAAGCACATAAACATACAAACATATAAACACATAAATAAAAATACACAAGCACATAAACATACAAACATATAAACACACAAATAAAAATACACAAGCACATAAATATACAAACATATAAACACACACATAAAAATACACAAGCACATAAACATACAAACATGCAAATACACAAATAAAAATACACAATCACATAAACATACAAACATATAAACACACAAATAAAAATACACAAGCACATAAACATACAAACATATAAACACACAAATAAAAATACACAATCACATAAATATACAAACATATAAACACACAAACAAAAATACACAAGCACATAAACATACAAACATATAAACACACAAATAAAAATACACAAGCACATAAATATACAAACATATAAACACACAAATAAAAATACACAAGCACATAAACATACAAACATATAAACACACAAATAAAAATACACAAGCACATAAATATACAAACATACAAACACGTAAATAAAAATACACAATCACATAAACATACAAACATATAAACACACAAATAAAAATACACAAGCACATAAACATACAAACATATAAACACACAAATAAAAATACACAATCACATAAACATACAAACATATAAACACACAAATAAAAATACACAAGAACATAAACATACAAACATACAAACACACAAATAAAAATACACAATCACATAAACATACAAACATACAAACACACAAATAAAAATACACAAGCACATAAATATACAAACATATAAACACACAAATAAAAATACACAATCACATAAACATACAAACATACAAACACACAAATAAAAATACACAAGCACATAAACATACAAACATACAAACACACAAATAAAAATACACAATCACATAAACATACAAACATATAAACACACAAATAAAAATACACAAGCACATAAACATACAAACATACAAACACACAAATAAAAATACACAATCACATAAACATACAAACATACAAACACACAAATAAAAATACACAAGCACATAAACATACAAACATACAAACACACAAATAAAAATACACAAGCACATAAACATACAAACATACAAACATACAAACACGTAAATAAAAATACACAAGCACATAAACATACAAACATACAAACATACAAACACGTAAATAAAAATACACAAGCACATAAACATACAAACATACAAACATACAAACACGTAAATAAAAATACACAAGCACATAAATATACAAACATATAAACACGCAAATAAAAAATACACAAGCACATAAATATACAAACATATAAACACGCAAATAAAAAATACACAAGCACATAAATATACAGACATATAAACACGCAAATAAAAAATACACGAACACATAAATATACAAACATATAAACACGCAAATAAAAATACACAAGCGTTCAACCCTGTTAAGCCCGTAAGTTTAAATTTTCTGACGAAGCTAAAATCATGTGACTATGTGAAATGAATAAGTTTACATGTCGGGTTTCAATCCTGGCTTGAGATAGTTGCCTGTCTCGCCGCACTGATGAGATGTAAAACAGCGAAACGATAAAAGTCATCCACATAGAGTATGTGAATGACTATATATATATATATATATATATATATATATATATATATATATATAGTAGCGATCGTGTGTGTGTGTGTGTCTGTGTGTACAACTACCAATCACCAAAGAAATATAAAGGCCATATGTGTTTACATCTTTTCTGCTCAAGAAATATTAATGCTCATGTAAGGATAATTCTGTCAAAGGAGACATTATATTGTATACGGACTTTCAATATATAACATTCTTTAAACCGCTTTTTCATTACTGAGTTACGGTCATTAACATATCACATTAAATGCAATCTATATAAATAATTACCTCGATGACATTACTTATTCGACATAATAGCTTTGTTTCAAGTGTACTAATTAATGTCTTTTTAAATTATTTAGTTTATTAAAATTTCAAGTTATGTTTGATTTAATTTATTTTATCTGAAATCTAAAACCGTTATTTCTTAGAGAAAAATATTTAAAACTAATGCCCTCATTTACTTGCATCCTCACGAGGGCAGAGTTAGTCACAGAGACACATGCGAAAAAAATCCATCATCCCCTGCTCTTTTTGTTTTTGTTTATAAAATTTAATCGATGTTGCCCAGGATTTATTATAATAATTATACCACAGCAAGTGTGTTCAATAGCCTGCGAAACAGCAAGTGATTTTAATTGCCTGCGAAAGAGTGCCAATTTTCGGGGATGCTGAAAACGAATATCAAAATTAATTTTTTTATGATATGAAGAAATTACTAAGTGACAAGAAAATGGGTGCTTATTTTACGTTAAATATATATAGGAAAGTGATCCCCCACTTTTTGAAAAAGTAATTCCTTCATATCATGAAAACTACTGCCCCAAATTTAAACGTACTATTCGTTTTCAGCACCACCGAAAACCATTACAAGGGAGTTGGAAAGAAAGTTGACATTGACCAACAAAATTAAGACCTGTTTTTATTTTAAGCAGTCTTTATAAATAATATGGAAGAAGAAATTTTGAAAAAAAAAATAACATTTCAGCGCGGGGAATAACTTTTCTATATAAATTTAACGTAAAATGAGAACCCACTTTTTGGCCACAAAGCGTTCAACCAGACATGTCATCTGTAGCATTTTTCAAGTTTGGCGATCGCGAGAGGGGGGGGGGATAAAATATGACAAATACAAATTTTTTTAGTTTTTTTGTGGAGAATAACATTTGAAACATAAAATAACGATAAATTTAATTAATTTTTATGAAACCATTATGTACTTTCACCTAACAATTTTATAAACAGAACGAACCCCAAAATAGGAAAATTCAATTTTTTTAGGGGGGATGATTACATTAGAAATATAAAATGACGAAAAATGTCATTTAATTGTTTTTGGAATTAATTTTTGGTAGATCATTTCTTTTCTTTTTCTTGCGATTGCACGCACATCCACTGCTATTTTTTATTGAAACAAAATTGTAATGATTTTTTAAAATTATCTTTTCTTTGGAGGGGGGGTATTTCCAGTGCTCAATATCCGGAGAATAGTTTCTTCTCTTTTTAGCCCTTCTGCTGAAATATCTGATGGAGAGGGCATCACATACTTCTTTTACTTGGCCTTTTGGCCAAGATCAAAGTGTAGTATCTTTCTTCAGATGCGGCACTTCCATTTCTCGTTCTCTTTCAGTGAAGGAGAACTCCTTCACGACTGAGACAATTTTTATTTTTGTACCTTTTCTCCACGTTAAAAAAAGACCCTGGTGTCTAACTCTGTCCCGTGGGGAGGCATTGTAAATAGGTACATTTACATGTTTTCATCCGTTCTTTTATTTTTGTTGTGGGGGTATCCACGTTGCCCATGATGAAAATAATTAGTATACCGGTTTGTTTCAAATAGAACTTCATGTCAGCCCAGGCAACGCTGGGTACCCATGCTAGTATATATATATATATATATATATATATATATATATATATATATATATATATATATATATATATAAAGATGTTATTTGTTTTTGTTTTTGTTTTTGCGATACGTTTTGAATGAATTCAATTATTTACGAAAGCGCGTTTTTTTACCTAAATGAGAGTTAGGAATAACTTTCCCTTTAACCAATTTGGTACCCCCCATATGGGGGAGCGGCATATATATTGTTTATAAAATATGATTATCCACTGACACGTGTTTCGTCGTCTATGACTCATCAGAGAGGCTGACTCTTGCAAGATTCGAAATCGGGACCCCACGGTAAGGAGCATCGAATAAATCGCTTAAATATAATATTCTTATTGATGTATATATCGTATATATTATTACTGTAGAATAAAGTCACTATTGATTATTATATTGTGTCCTAATTTTATTAGTACCCCACTTGGGGTTACAAAGTCAGAAAATACGCTTAAATTGGATAGTTTAATTTATTTTATATTTATTATGGAACCTTATTCTGTTGTACCTAATATATAGTAGTGAAAAATTACTTTGGCTAGAATCAAATGTTTTAGTTTTTAATCGTTTGAAGTATCGTCGTTAAAATTATTCCAACGTTAACGTATAAACGTATATTTGCGCATGCGTAGATGGGCTCTCTTGGTTCAATTTATGCTTGTTTGACAACTTTAGCGTTGTTTTCATTGGCTAATGAGCTAAACGAATTCGTCCTACAAGTCCATATTCCCTATATATAGTTTCATGTTCTTAAACCAAATATTGGGAGAGGAGTTTGGTAGAATCCGTTTCTCTGACAGAAAGACAATGCCACTGAGCAAATGCGCCAAAAGAAAGTCTGTTAATTAATCCGGATCAAGCAGCGAAATCCGAAAGGGAATGAATCTACTTCGTCTCGACCATCGCGACCGGCTATAATCCCAGCCGATGTCTCACAAGTATGAATGTTATAATTACTAAGGATGTCACCACGACAAGCTTACCTAGCGAACAATAAGCAATAGAACCTTCAGAATGTGTGAGAATATATGATTATTTCCACAGCCAGATAACTTCGCAGCAACTGCTACGTTTTCTGGCCGTGGAAATAATTATATATATATATATATATATATATATATATATATATATAGTTAGTAATTTATAAAATATATATGGCGATTAAGCTACACTGAATATTCGGCGTCTCATCCACTATAGGATTCGTCAGGCTTATGCGCGAATTCTGTGGTTGTTTCTCGTTTTTATATATGTTGAGGATTTTAGAAAGCTAATCAGCTTTCTAGTATCAACCGCGCCCCTTTACAATTAAATTTACAAAAAAAATCCAAGATGGTAAAATCAAAGTATATTATAAATATTACAGAATTAATATTTATAAAGTTATATCAGCCAGATGTAAAAGCTCGATAAAACCAAATTAGGGATAGAGCTTATAATACGAGCAAACAGTAAATAAAACATGTTAAAAAACACTTTGAAATGAGTTTAAAACATATTTAATCTGAAAAGGAAACACTTATGTAGTGTTTCCTTTTCAGATTAAATATGTTTTAAACTCATTTCAAAGTGTTTTTTAACATGTTTAATTAACTGTTTGCTCGTATATATATATATATATATATATATATATATATTTATATATATATGTATATATATGTATACATATATGTGTATATATATGCATATATATATATATATATATATGTAAAGAATATAAATATATATCTTGTGAGCGGCAACGTTGTCTGGATGTTGAACTAATATATATATATATATATATGAAGAATACAATTTTCTTATTATGCAAACGATACGAAACGAAATGCTATCATATATATATATATATATATATATATATATATATATATATATATATATATATATATGTATGTATATATAACTAACAACCTTTTCTCTAAGGTCTGACGAGGCTGTTTGATCGTAAACATGGTCCAACATCCGAAATTTATCTAACCAAACAGATAAAACGGTAATAAAAAATAAAAACATATATATATATATATATATATATATATATATATATATATATATGCATATATATACACATATATATATGCATATATATATACATACATATATATATACATATATATACATGTATATACATATATAAACACACATATGTACACACATATATATACATATATACACATATATATATACACATATATATACACATATCTATACACACACATATATATACACATATACGCATATATATATATATACACACATATATGTACGCACATATATATATATAAATATATAGTAAACTATATAATATATATGGCAATTAAGCTACACAGAATATTCCGCGTTTCACCCACGCTAGCATTCACACATATATATACAATGCAGAAACAAAAGGGGGAAAATGACGATATAAACATAAATTCAATCGATATTCAATACATATTTATACTATTTCCATCCTACATTAGGCATCGCATTATTTTGTATCTAATGTAGTTATCTGTAGACATTTCTTATATGTTACCTTGCACATTATCTCATCTTCTGATGATAAGGAGTAAGCTTAGAAATGCCTTGATAATATATATATCCCGAAATGATGTAATCTCACTATGAAATAAACGTTTAAATTTAAATGCATATATGTATATATCTTTATATTGTCGTTTTCCCCTTTTCTTATATATATATATATATATATATATATATATATATATATATATATAATACGTTATAAAGTGTATATGGCGATATAACTTACTAACTAGCTCTACCTAGGTATTGAGCACTTTTGAAGTAAATACTTAAAGTTTACGCATAAATCTATACTTTCGTGTATTAATTTTATGTGAGTAAATTAAGTATTTATATATATATATATATATATATATATATATATATATATATATATAAAGCTGAACGCATGTGTGTGTGTGTGTGTGGTCACGATTAGGCTCCTATATGGTTGACTATTATAGAAAACTGATCACATATAATGATAGAAGATGTATCGAGACACAGGAATGGGTATGTTTAATCTGGCATAATGATGATTCATTAACATTGTGGGGTTTACGTACGTGCCTGGTCCACAAAGTATGGAAATAAAAAATTTAAAAATTACAAAAAAAAAAAAACGTTGACAAGTGTTTTTGATATAGATGTACATAATAATACTTTGATAAGTATGTCTTAACTTAAATAGGGATGGTATAATAAAATTGTGAGGTCTGCGTTGGCGCCTGGCCTCCATAGAATGGAAATAGGCACAAACTTTAATAAAGACTTTTCCTATGGGGTGTTCGTTCGCACCTGACCTCCATAGAATGGAAATATGTCACAAAGTTTAACAAGGGTTTTTTAATATAGATCAACAGAATATTGTTATAAGTGCTTCAGTGTGAGCAGGTATGGTATAATAAATTATGGGGTTTATCTATTTTATTTTTACTTTCATCATATTTTGCTTTGGTTTTGATACCCCCAAATTCGAAGCTATCTCTTTACAACCGTTCTTTTTCATAACCTATTATACTTTCATAAATCAGAGTCCATTTTCTGTAGGCTGTTTTGAACCCAGTTAACGACAGGTACTTTGCTAGTATACGCACACACACACACACACACACACACACACACACACACACACACACACATATATATATATATATATATGTGTGTGTGTGTGTGTGTTTGTGTGTGTGTTTGTGGGTGTAGAATGAAATACTCTTTTTCCTTATTTTTTTCTTAATTCCCTTTAGTTTGCTCCACTTTGTACTCCTGCTAAATGTTTTCTTTAATTTTCTAAGTAAAGCATGTGTTAAACAATGGATTGAGAGAGAGAGAGAGAGAGAGAGAGAGAGAGAGAGTGAGAGAGAGAGACGTGAGTAAACGTGGAGTGTAGACACGTTTACCAGAACCGAAGGTCAGCTGACCAGATTACGTATGAGTGACGTGGTCAGGTTGGCTAGATCTGGGAGACTTGATTTGGACTTTGAAGAAGACGGACGGCTTAATAGCTGTTCCCCCCCTTCACTGGGAGTGGGGGACGCTGACGTGTTCAAAGCAAGCAAGATTTACTTCCATATTCTGTGTCGACATCTGGGAGGTAAATAAAAAAAACTATAAAACCCATTCATCGTCTTGGAGTGATAAATCTTCGTCTAACAGGTACCAGTCTCCCTCCAAGAGAAGATGAATTCCAGATGGATCAACATCGACGACACATGAAGGTATGTCAAAGAAAATGCATGTAACACACACACACAAAAGCATATGAACAATTAGATATGAACACACACAACCGCATATGAAACTAGACGATCATACGCACACGGAATTCTTTTATGTTATACACCAAACGTCAATTTGGTGCCCCTCTATGATAACTCTAGTGATAACTTCAATGATAACGCTATGTAACACATGTGAATGACATAATTAATGGATTTTCGTCAGTATCGCTTATTACTGTGTGGTTCACATTTGTATCTATGGTTGCGACATTTTCTTTCCACGACTCGACCGAATTTAAAACTTATATATTAAATCGTATTTAACTTTTACATATATATATATATATATATATATATATATATATATATATATATATATATATATATATATATATATATATATACAACATTCAACCACGGTAGTGTTAGTATATATCGTTAAGTGGCAATTGTACTCATTTAGAACTGCCTTAAATCTTCACCGCTTACTCATTATTCGAGCAAAATTCAAAATATTATTACAGTTTATAGATCACCTTCTCAGCTATATCGTGAAAAAAAAAGTTCAATTTTCGTTCAGTAAAACAAAAGTTATTATGAATTTGTGTTCACAATCGTAAAAATATGTAAGGAGGTGAGCGACGTTTTTTATGACTGGTTTCCATAACAACCAAGTTGCTTCAGCGACTACTGTTGCTATCAAATCACCATTCTCCCGAAAAGAGAAGTAACAAGTGAAACAGACAGGATGAAAGAATGAAAGGGAGATAATTACGGGGATTTTATCAAAAGCAGACGAGTACCGTACATTGTTATTACATATGTGTATGTTATGGATTTGGGGCAAAAAAATGAGACTGAAATTAAACAAATAGCAAGTAAATTACTGGAAGCCTGTAAAAATCATGGATTACAATAGAAAAATGCGAGCATAAAAAGTATATAGTTAAGCTTAAACGTGGACAAGTATAGAACTAGTTGTTCAAACTGGAAAAGAAAAGGACAAGATATTCCAGTAAAAAATATAATACATTTATAACTTAAAATATTGCAGCATTAAGAAGTTTTTTAAAGTTAAATTTATAACATTGTATAATCAATTCTTAATGCTGCAATATTTTAAGTCATAAATTTATTATATATTTTACTAGAATATCTTGTCCGTTTCTTTTCGGGTTTTAACAACAAGTCCCTGACTTGCCCATGTTTAAGCTTAACTATATTACTTTTTCTATTGTAATATATATATATATATATATATATATATATATATATATATATATATATATATATATATATATTAAGTAATGTAATTGATAATTTAAAATTTAAAAATCAAATTATAATTAAATTAAAAATCCGTTTCATAAGAAGGAACAACAACAAAATCAATTATCTGTACGATCGTTTCGGCTTTTTCCGAAACGATCGTACAGATAATTGATTTTGTTGTTGTTCCTTCTTATGAAACGGATTTTTAATTTAATTATAATTTGATTTTTAAATTTTAAATTATCAATCACATTACTTAATATTGAATTAGCTCTAGGATATTTACCTGTCGAGCTTATTATATATCTAAATTACAACGAGCACTTTCTATTTCCTGTATTTTAATTAAACTAGTAATTTCACTATTACATTGACATACAATCAGCTCTTTAGACTATTGTTCTAATCTCCTTTAAATTATATATATATATATATATATATATAGATAGATAGATAGATAGATAGATAGATAGATATACACTTCGTAGTCTAGTAGGGAATGCCCTTTTCTCTTCCCTGCAACCTCTTTCTTATGGAAGAGATGTTGCGAGCCTATCTCTGATTTATCGTTATTTTTATCGCGATTGCTCGTCTGAGCTCCAATCTATGCCCCCCTCTCCAGACTTTCACGAGAAACACTCATCTAGCTGAAAACACTACTAATAATTTTCCTCACTCTTTATCTGTGCCCAAACCTAAACGTAGATTCCATGAACAAGGTTTCTTTCTTAGAACCGCACGCCTGTGGAACTGTCTTCCGTTATCCTGCTTTCCAGCTGACTACAATATGGTTGTCTTCAAGTCCAACGTAAACAAGTTCTTGATGAGCCGTTCCACTTAAATTAACAAATCTACCGAATTTCCATTACTAACGATTACTATATTGTTTGATTGCATACTGTACACTACTTGATCCCTATACTCGAGTGGCTTCTCAGCCTTGATAAGTGGTGATGCCTATGTAAAAAAAAATTTTTTTTCGTTCGTATTGTTCTAAAATTTTGCTATAGATTTTTTTAAATTCGGACGAAGCGAAACGAATTAATCTGTTTTGTTTTCGTTCTTCTGGTAATGAGTTCACGTTCCACCGAAACTACTACCGAAACTACTATCAATTAAAGTATGATAATCCTGAATCAGTTTAAAACGAAATTTATCCATATTAATTCGGAAATTTAAAATATGTACATTTTAAATTCGGGCAAAACGAAAAAAAAAAAAAACGAAAAAACAAACAAACAAACAAACAAAAAACTAAACGAAATTAATTCGTATTCGTTCGAAAAATTTAAAAAAATATGAATTTAAAAAAATATAAATTTAAAAAAATATAAATTTAAAAAAATATAAATTTAAAAAAAATATAAATTAAAAAAATATAAATTAAAAAAAATATAAATTAAAAAAAATATAAATTTTAAAAAATATCAATTTAAAAAAATATAAATTTGAAAAAATATAAATTTAAAAAAATATAAATTTAAAAAAATATAAATTTAAAAAAATATAAATTTTATAAAATATAAATTTAAAAAAATATAAATTTAAAAAAATATAAATTTAAAAAAATATAAATTTAAAAAAATATAAATTTAAAAAAATATAAATTTAAAAAAATATAAATTTAAAAAAATATAAATTTAAAAAAATATAAATTTAAAAAAATATAAATTTAAAAAAATATAAATTTAAAAAAAATATAAATTTAAAAAATATAAATTTAAAAAAAATATAGATTTAAAAAAATATAAATTTAAAAAAATATAAATTTAAAAAAATATAAATTAAAAAAAAATATAAATTTAAAAAAAATATAAATAAAAAAAAAATATAAATTTAAAAAAATATAAATTTAAAAAAATATAAATTTAAAAAAATATAAATTTAAAAAAATATAAATTTAAAAAAATATAAATTTAAAAAAATATAAATTTAAAAAAATATAAATTAAAAAAAAATATAAATTTAAAAAAAATATAAATAAAAAAAATATATAAATTAAAAAAAATATAAATTAAAAAAAATATAAATTTTAAAAAATATCATTTTAAAAAAATATAAATTTGAAAAAATATAAATTTAAAAAAATATAAATTTAAAAAAATATAAATTTAAAAAAATATAAATTTAAAAAAATATAAATTTTAAAAAATATAAATTTTAAAAAATATCAATTTAAAAAAATATAAATTTAAAAAAATATAAATTTAAAAAAATATAAATTTAAAAAAATATAAATTTTAAAAAATATCAATTTAAAAAAATATAAATTTAAAAAAATATAAATTAAAAAAATATAAATTTAAAAAAAATATAGATTTAAAAAAATATAAATTTAAAAAAATATAAATTTAAAAAAATATAAATTAAAAAAAAATATAAATTTAAAAAAAATATAAATTTAAAAAAAATATAAATTTAAAAAAATATAAATTTAAAAAAATATAAATTAAAAAAAATATAAATTAAAAAAAATATAAATTTAAAAAAATATAAATTTAAAAATATATAAGTTTAAAAAAATATAAATTAAAAAAAATATAAATTTAAAAAAAATATAAATTTAAAAAATATATAAATTAAAAAAAAAATATAAATTTAAAAAAATATAAATTTAAAAAAATATAAATTTAAAAACTGGACGAAACAATATGGAACGAAACGGATGAAATCCTGATTAAAACGTAGATGCTTTCTAATATTCTATTTTTAAAATTTTTTCATTTGGTTGACGTGGTGGGTCGGTCGGGCTAATCTAACCTTTTCTATTAAAGAGGCCATTGCAATTGCACAAAGTCGTGCGATCTAGCAAGCTGGTAGGTAGGTCTCTGATGGATTTTTTTCTAAATTCGATTATAAAAATGAACTGAGGATTTCGATCAACCCAAAAATTAAAAATGTACCTTTTTGAAAATTAGGTACATAGAGCCCTCATGATTTGTTCACCTAATAGATTAGACGCCGAACTGGATAAGACCAGGGAAATATTCATCAATAATGGTTATCCTGTTGACCTTATTGATGACTGTATTTTCAAAAAGGTTGCGGATTTTAAATCCCCTAAAATGTTTGGACCTTTGAAATGCCCGGTTTATTTAAAACTACCGTGGATTGGGGATAAGAGTAATAGACTTTCCAAACAGATTCGCAGAAGTATTTACGACTGCTACTATTTTGTGTCCTTGCGTTTGGTATACACTACGAGACCTGCTTTTCCTTCTTTTCGCAAGGATAGTTTGCCTTACATCCAAAATTGTAATATTGTGTATCAATTTAAATGCCAGTGCGATGTTGGTTATGTTGGGCGAACATCCTTGCATATTTTGACTCTT
Organism: Euprymna scolopes; assembly: GCF_053919585.1. NCBI lineage: Eukaryota > Metazoa > Mollusca > Cephalopoda > Sepiida > Sepiolidae > Euprymna > Euprymna scolopes. The sequence goes on from NC_136521.1 coordinate 53,068,662, forward strand.
ATAAACAAGCACGTTCCATCTAAAACCAGACAAGGGAGGATGGGATATGGTAGTCTCCCTCCTTCTGCATCCTTAGAATCTGCTATTGGCCAGTATTTGGTTGACAATCCATGCTGTGCCGATAGATATAAAATAGAATGGTTCGAGGTGCTACATAGAACGGACTCCAGAAACCATTTAAAGATTTTAGAGTCTGTCTCGATCGCGGTGCATAAACCGTCTTTGTGCCGGCAAAAAGAAACAGCGAACACATTATTTCTCTTTGGGGAACTTTGAATCTTTTCTCCCGCTTTTTTTTCTCCCCTCGTTGTGCCAATATTTTAATCGTTTTTAAACGACAATAAATTTAAGTTTAGTTTGCCCCCGTCCTTTTGACACATTCAATAGTTCCCCATTAAAACTCTTTAAACTTTCGAGATAATATTATTTTGTTACGCTATCGATTTTCCTCCGGACGAGATGATAGCCGAAAGAGCTCTAGAGAAACTTCCGCGTATTTTATTTAAAGCTTTATATATATATATATATATATATATATATATATATATATATATATATATATATATATATATGCACACTATTAGCAGCTAGTCGGCCCCACCCCCACCTCTTCACTCGTAATAACAATTTTACTTCCCTTCCAAATATGGCGCAATTTGTGTGTCGAACAGGTGGCCACGAAGCAACAGGGAAGATGAGTTCCACTCCTTTCTTTCTCTCGCTTCCATTTCTGAAGATGCCGAGCTTTGTAAGTGGAGTGCGCCCCCCCCCCCCTTCCGCCAACCAACCAATATCGTCTGCGGAATGGCATAGGTGCGGTTGCCGGGCAACGGACTCGGCAACCAACACAATAAAACATGACGAGGGTTTGTTATTAGCCGAGGAGAATGAGATTGAAAAGGAGAAGCAGGAGATAAAAATAAGGAGGAGGAGGAGTAGGAGGAGGGATAAGGTGAGGAATAGGAGGAGGTAGTTTTGTGAAAGAGATGTAGGAGGAAGGCTTCGAAAGAGAGTTAAAGAGAGAAGAAACGAGGAAACATTAATATATGACGATGCGGAGATGCGTAAGGATGTGCGTTTGAGGATTAATATTTAAGGTTAAAACTTTATTTCCTCTTTTTCTCTTACTTTTCTATTTTCTTGTACTTTTCTCGATTTCTTTTTTTTGTTTTTTATTATTTTCTAATTTTCGTGATTTTTCTTTCCTTTAGTTATTTTCATTTTCCTTTTTGCTTATTTGTTTTTTTTTCTCAGTTTGTGTGCTTTTCTTTCTTTATTTTCTTTGTTTTGTTTTGTTTTTTCTGTTTTTTTTAATTAGTTTCTTTCTCCTCTGCCTTTTCACTTCTTTTCGTCTTTATTGCCTTCCCTGATATTCTTATTTACCTTCGTTTTTTTTAAATTTTCATTTCTTGTCTTTCTTTTCTCATTTTCTGTTCGTTCTTTTCTTCTTTGCAAAGTATTCCACGCGACAATATATGCAGTAATAAACAAAAACAATAATGCATACACACACACACACACACACACACACACACACACACATATATATATATATATATATATATATATATATATATATATACTCCTATAAATTCGTTTTTCTCTTGTGTGATATTCATATTAAAAACCCTCTTTTCTATTTATTTAAAAAGAAAATACAATTTTGTTATATATGGCTTGTGGAAATGCATTCACTAGCAAAAGATGTAGCTAATTTGCATGTTCTTTTAAAATTTCATTTTAATTAATTCCCTATTAGGTTTTCGGTTTTCTTATAGGATGATTATCTAGAGTTAACTATTACGTCTCCAATCTGTAGTGGAATGGGATCATAAATGGATGGTCACATTCAATGCTGCCAAGACTAAACTGGTTTCCTTCAATAATTACAAGAAACCTTTTCTGCCACCAATAGCAATGGCTAGTGACTCTCTGTCTGAGAGTACATCTTTCAAACTGCTTGGCCTAACGTTCACAGGAAACATGAGTTGGAACAATTATATTGAAAACATTGCCAGGGCCGCTGCGAAAAAGGTAGGCTCTCTCTTCCGTGCTAGAAAACTGCTGACACCTGAAAGTATCCTGTACATCTATAAGGCCACCATTCGCCCATGTATGGAGTATTGTTGTCACATTTGGGCTGGTGCATCTGCTGCTAGTCTCTCGCTCCTAGACAAGGTTCAAAAGAGAGTCGCCAATCTGATAGGCATCTAAGCTTCAGCCTCTGTCCCATCGACGAAACGTTGCATCCCTCTGTCTGTTCTACAAGTATTTTAATGGTGAATGCTCTGACGAACTATAGACACTTGTGCCCCCACGACGTAGACACCCTCGACAAACCCGACGGGCAGCTAAATCTCACCCCCACACTGTAGAGATTCCTAGATTTAAAATATCTTTCTACTCCAGTAGTTTCTTCCCCAGAACCACTAGACTCTGGAATTTCATTCAAGGTCCCTGCTTCCCCAACTGTACTGACATGCAGAAGTTCAAGTGTAACGTGAACCGACTTGCTGCCCAAATCCCAACATAGTGCCCCAGTAGTTGCTACCCCTGATAGTAGCCCCCTACACCAAAGTGGCAATGTGCCTTGTTTGGGGTGAAAATGTAAAAAAAAAAAAAAATTATATTCATGCAGATATTCTACATGATTTATATTTGCATGATAATTTGCGTAAAAGTTTTAGAGTAAAAAAAATTGTTTCCATATATATTTATGTATACGTATATATTTTTGTTTAATCTATTAGTCTATCTATCTATATATCTATAAAAGTGAACGTGTCTGTGTGTCTGTCTGTGTACATTTCCCTACGCAATAACTTTGTCAATTTTTAGTCTACAGACTCGAAATTTCATATATAGGGTACTGAGATTTGGGAAAATCTTTGTAGTCCGTTTTCGGCCAAAAATTTGGTTGTTAAGAGGTCAAAGTTCAACGATATGACCTCTGAGAACTCTACGAAACTCCTCTGACAATTTGGGTCTAAACACTTGAAATTTTAGATATAAGTTCATTGGACATGGATCTAACTTAATAACTTTATTTGAGCCCAAACAATAAATGTTAAGGGGTCATAATAGGGGTAAAGGTTTAAAAAATTGATCGCTTTTTTTCCCCAAAAAATACACCTCCAAATACCCGGGCAACGCCGGGCTGAAATGCTATATATATATATATGGTTAAGGGAAAATTATTCCCAACTCGCATTTAGGTTAAAAATGCACTTTCGTAACCGTATCGCAAAAACAAAAACAAATAACATCTAAATAAATCGCGATATATCCAAGCAGTCGTGCGAGATGGGCGAGCGGATAAAGAGTTTTGGCTCATTACTGTGGGGTCCCGATTTCGGATCACGCTAGATTCAGCCACTCTGATGAGTCGTAGACGACGAAACACGTGTCATTGGATAATTTTATCTTAAAATAATATATATATATATATATATATATATATATATGATTGATTGCAACATCTTTTCAGACAAATGCCACTCCCTCAGACACTTAGTCCATGAATCCAAATACCTGAGGGAGTATCTATACGAAGATGATGTTAGAGAGTCTTAGCTTTGTACGACAGCTAAGTCTCTCTCTCGGTTCCAAATGTTGAGATCCAGCAACAAGTAAGAGCAAGATAGCCAGCAACAAATCAAACTGCAGACCAGCTTAATGCGGGTACTGGTCTCCCGCTTTATGGTTTTTTAAATCAGAGATTTGCTTCTCCTAAAATGGTTGCCTTCACCACGGTTTACGGGAGCCCTCTCCACCCCAACACATATATACGTACACACAAATATACACGGTGCTAGTTGGCCGTTAACCCCGAAAAAGGGTTCATTATATATAGAGAGAGTAATGTATAGTAATAATAATTTGTGATGTTTACAACTAGAAATAAAATAGGTTTAACGCTCCTAAAGTTCGTACTACAATTGTCCGCAAGAACCGTGGCGGAGTAGTTAGAGTAGTTGGAAAAAATCAATTACACAGTGATATCCTCCTGAAGGTTCGATTCTCAGTGTGGGCGACCGAAAAATACAAGTGCGAATAATTGAGAATAAGCTTCTTCTTAGGCTGACGGAACAAGAGCATGCTACCCCCTGTGAAATAAATAAAGGTTTCTGTTCGAAATTCCATCCAGATTCCCTGGTTCGATAGACACATTTCCGAGTTCAAAAAGATCCTCCTTAAACGTTGCACAGTTAAAACTAAAGACGCAATCAGTAATCCGAAAAATTTAGAGAATGCGAAAAACCAATACTCATCAAAAAAATTCAGAAACGTATTTCTTTTTTTTTTTTTTTCGTCTTTCTTTACTTCTTCTATTCCTCTGTTTCCGCTTTTTCTTTCTTTATTGAAGTGAGAATTTGGTAAATTGGATCAATTAAGGGGATGGCTCATCAAGAATTTGTTCACATTGGACTTGAAGACAACCATATTTTTTTTACACAGTGATCACCACTTATCAAGGCCCGGAAGCCACTCAGGGATAAGGGTTATTGCAAGTACATTACGTTAGTGTGGAGATTTGATGAAGTGTTTACTTAAGGGGGCGGTTCATTAGGAATTTGTTAACATTGGACTTGAAGACATCCAAGTTGTAGTCCGGTGGGAAGCAGCCAGACGGAACAGAGTTCCACAGGCGTGCAGTTCTAAGAAAGAAGCTTTGTTCATGGAATCCGCGTTTTGATTTAGGCACAGATATAGAGTGGGGGAAATTTTTCACAGTGGATTCGGCTAGACGGGTGTTTTTCGTGAAAGATTGGCGAGGGGGGGGGACCAGAGATTGGAGTTCAGACGAGTACCTGCCATGGAAATAACGATAAAACAAGGATAGGCTCGCAACGTCTCTTCTGTGGGAGAGAGGTTGCAGGGTAGAGAAAAGGGTATCCCCCACTAAGCCACGAAAGCAAGAAACTGGAACAGAGTTCCACAGGCGTGCAGTTCTAAGAAAGAAGCTGTGTTCAGGTTTAGGTTTAGGCACAGATAAAGATTGGGGGGGGATTATTGATAATGGTTGCGGTTAGACGAGTGTTTTTACCTTTTCTTTTTCTATTCTTTTTGTCCTTGTTTTCTTTCTTCTGTTCTTTCTTTTCTCTTTTATCTTTTCTTCTTTTTTCTTTTTTTTTATTAATTTCTTACTTTCTATTTTTATTTTCTTTCGAACAATTCTTTGTTTTGTTCTTTCTTCTTTCTTCTATACTAGCAGTTAACCCCGGCTTTGCTCGGGCCTATGTACTGTTCATAACTTGCCCGACGTGCGAATACACTTTATGTAAGGCAAAAAAAATTGTCTGAGTAATTTCGTAAAGACCCCAGAGCTGACCACTTAACAGTCATTATTTTGGTCTCAAATCAAAATAAAAGTTTTACCCATGTCCCAGTTACCTACATCTAGAATTTCAAGTGTTTTTACCCATAATTTGCGGAGAAATTTGGTAGAATCTACAAACGTGAACTCTTTCAACTTTGACCTTTTGGCTGGAAAACTTTCGCACCAAAGCCGAGTAAAATTCCTGCCGCATGTCTAAATACCTGTTCTGCATAAATTTTAAATGTTTAGACCCCAAAATTAGCTGAGTAGTTTGATAGACACCGCAAAGGTGAAATCTTTTGAACTTTGAACCCTTGGCAGCTCAAGTTTTCGACCCAAACCGATTAAAAAGCTTGCCCTATGTCTGAATACCCTTTATGTAAAATTTCAAATGTTTGGACCAGAAATTGGCTGAGTAATTTGGTAGAGACTGCAGAGGTAAATTTTTTTAAGCTTCAACCCGAATTTTGACTATTTAGCATTTATATTTTGGGCTCAAATCAAATTAAAAAAGTTTGATCCAGGTCCAAGTTACCTACATTTAAAATTTCAAGTCTTTAGACAAAAAATTGGCGGAAGAGTTTTGTAGAGTTTTCAAAGGTCAAATCGTAAAACTTTGACCCCTTTACAGCCAAATTTCTGTCCGAAAACTGGTTAAGAATATTTTCCCAAATCTCAATACTACTTATGTCAAATCTAGAGTCTATAGACTGAAAATTGATAGAGTTACATGGTAGGGAAATGTACACAGACACACACAGACATTTTCACTTTTATAGATATAATAGCATTTCAGCCCGTCTTTTGAGCAAAAAAAAAAAAAGTGGTAGTAGGAAGGCAGGGTCGAACCCATACCGCGAAGGAGAAAAAGAACGAGGAAAACACCTGACGTCTATGCTGTTAGGACCACCGCCAAACCGGAAGTGACAGTTTAAAAAATTAAGGCTAGACAATCGAAAGGAGAGGATGTCTTTCAAAAATATCGGCCCCCAAAAAGCGCACGCCCTGTAGAAAAGTGCCCAGTTGAAGGTGAAGATATTAATGTTTTTAGCCAATTTTTTGATATTTGTCGTCTGAAAGGTCGAACTTTAAAACGATACTGAGTTTAAGAAAATCCGTCGCCTACGTCGAAAGTGTTGGGCAGATATGCAAACATACATACATACATACATTTATATATTGGTAACTAAAAATTTTCGACTGAAACCGATGAAAAAGCTTTCTTTATCTCTGAGTACCCTTTATATCAAATTTCAAATGTTTAGACGAGAAATTGCCCGAGTAATTTGGTAGAGACCGCAGGGGTCAAATGTTTTTTAACTTTGACTCCTATTATGAGCCCTTAACATTTCTCGTTTTGCGCTCCAATCAAGTTATTAAGTTAGATCCATGTCCAAGGAACCTATATCTAAAATTTCCAGACTCAAAATTGTCGGAGGATTTTGGTAGATTTCTCAAAGGTCACATCGTTGAATTTGGACCCCTTAACAGCAAAATTTCTGGCCGAAAACTAATCACATAGATTTTCCCAAATCTCAGTATCCTGTATATCAAATTTCGAGTCTGTGGACTAAAAATTGACTGAGTTATTGCGTAAGGAAATATACACAGACACACAGACAGACACGCAGACACACAGATACACAGACACGTTCACTTTTGTAGATATACTAGCATTTCAGCCCGGTGTTGCCCGGGTTTTTGGATGTGTCTGTTGAGCAAAAAAAAAAAAAAAGTGGTAGTAGGAAGGCAGGGTCGAACCCGTACCTCGAAGGAGGAAAAGAACAGGGAAAACACCTAACGTCTATGCTGTTACGACCACCGCCAAACCGGAAGTGACAATTTTTAAAAATTAAGCAAGACAATCGAAAGGAGAGGATGACTTTAAAAAATATCGGCCCAAAAAAGCGCACGCCCTGTAGAAAAGTGCCCAGTTGAAGGTGAAGATATTAATGTTTTTAGCCAATGTTTCGATATTTGTCGTCTGAAAGGTCGAACTTTAAAACGATACTGAGTTTAAGAAAATCCGCCGCCTATGCCGAAAGTGTTGGGCAGATATGCAAACATACATTTATATATTGGTAACTAAACCGATGAAAAAGCTTGCCTTATGTCTGAGTACACTTTATATCAAATTTAAAATGTTTAGACGAGAAATTGTCCGAGTAATTTGGTAGAGAGAAATTAAATATACTTTCATTGTTTTAAGACAGTTGACGTTTGCTCGCTGCACGCGATGGGTCGACTAAATATGTTTCCTAACTTGTTAATTGTTTAATAAATTATATAAAAGCCAAGTACGTCCAAAGATGGAGTACTGCTGTCACATCTGGGCTAGAGCTTAAAAAAACAGCCGATCCTGTCTTGACAAAGTACAAAATAGACTTCGTGGCTTAGTGGGGGATGCTCTCTTATCTTCCCTGCAACCTCTCTCCCACAGGAGAGACGTTTCGAGTCTGTCTTTGTTTTATCGTTATTTCTATGGCAAATGCTCGTCCGAGCTCCAATCTCTGGTCCCCCCTCGCCAATCCTTCATGATGAACACCCTTCTAGCTAAAACCACTGTCAGTAATTTCCCCCACTCTTTATCTGTGCCTAAATCGAAACGTAGATTCCATGAACATAGCTTTTTTTTCTGAGAAGTGCACGCCTGTGTAGTTCTCTTCCGTTTGCCTGTTTCCCACCTGACTACAACTTGAACGTCTTCAAGTCCAACATAAACAAATTCCTGATTAATCGCCCCCTTAAGTAAGACGCTTTATCAAATCTCCAATACCAACTATTACTACGATATTATCCCATCGATTATTGTACACAAAATAACCCCTATCCCCGAGTGGCTTACGGGCCTTGATAAGTGGTGATCCCCATGTAAAAAAAATGAATTAATTAATTATATATATATTTTTATAAAAATGCATTTTGTCGCTGTTTTCATACAAGTATTCGATTTCAGCATACCATTAATGCCGACGACAGACAGCTGCAATGAACACGCAACAAGCGACGATGGGAAGATGCCTGGAATGACCACACATAATGCGACCCGTGCAAGACAATTATAGCCGACGACATATCGACCCGTTTTCGTTGTGTTTCCAGCAGGTGCCTATCGTTTAGATATCTTTGGATATCGTTCATTCCCCGTGGAGCTGGTTGCGTTCCCAAGACGTTCATCAAACAAGTAACCCTCCTGGGGAGCGATAGTACTACATTGTTGCCGTAAATCCAGGATTGTGTCTCGCATAGAAACAAGCACGACCCTATGGGAAAATCCACGGACACAAGGGAAAACAATCAACCACTAGACAAATAAAAATCCACGGACACAAAAACCAAAAACATTTTATTAATCAAAGTCCACGGAAACACAACGACGAAGAACTCAACTCAAAAACAGCCAGTTCAACCCAGCATCTACAGAGAAAAAAAAAAGACACCTGAACTCTTAATAAAAACTAAGGTGACTATTTTCTCTGCTCTTTTTGTTACTCTGCAATTTTTTTGGTTTTAATAATTTGTAAAGATTATTTCGTGGATAGAGATTTTGTTTAAACGTCGACTATTTAAAAATATATATTTAGACAAAATGGCTACCACTAACCAAACCCAATTTAACAGAGTCCTCACAGGTGGATTGAAGATCCCAATCTTTACTGGAAATCCACCCGACTTTGGGCCATGGGTTGCAGCTCTGAAAAAAGAAAGAGCGGATCTATCAGCTTACAGACCCAGAGCTAGTAAACCTAGCGTACGATTTTACGGACGGTCTAGTATCGGAAATGATCGGAGGATTTCTCGATGATCATCCGAACTGCACCAGTAAGGATCTGCTCGATCAAATAGCAGCCCAGTACGGCGAGTTTACAAATGCTGCCGACGCTGCTCGGGTTTTAATAAGAATAAAGCAGGATCGAGGTGAGGTACTCGCCGATTTAGCAAGTAGGATGAACAAACTTGCTAAGTTAGCTTTTAGGGACGCAGAGATGAGGGAAGGCCCAGCTGCGAAAGTGCACTTAGCTGAATTCTTCATAGATGCGTTAAATAACCCCTTTATCAAGGAGGACGTGGTCAGATCGAATCCGACAACATTATCGGAGACCTTGTCTGCTGCTAGACAAAGTGAAATGCTCTATGAGCGACTCCAAAGTGGCCACAAGAAGGAGCACGCTTTCTTAAATAATAGCTTTAACAGGTATCAGGGACCAAGGGGGGCAGTTAGATTTAAGGTATGAAAAACCGAACCTTACAGCATCTGTAACGCTGTAAGATATAAGTTTTGTGGGTGTGCTTCGGCAAGACGGCAGCGAGGGCGCTCCAGCTATAATAGGCTAGGACGAGATTGGCAATGTGCACCTGAAGAAAGATTAAATAACTTCACTTCAGGAAAAAGCAAGGCCAAGTTACACTCGAAACCCACTCCCGCCACGGAGGTCAAACACACGGACATGCGACCATGACAAACCCTCAAAGGAGTAACCCTGGGAATAAACACCAGATGTCATGGGTGTCTAGAACGTGGTGAGAGCAGACCGAAACGGACCCACCAAAATAATAAATCGGTCAAGAAAACTCGGGAAAATAAAGAGACCCGAAGAAATAAAATCCCCAACCAGAGCCCCGGAATGGAGTGTATAGTTAAAATAGAGGCACTGATCGACACTGGATCAGAAGTCTCGCTTCTAAAAACATCAGTTCTTGAGGAGTTAAAAACCCATAAAGGAGAATTAAGGGATTCTAACCTAACAGTTACTCTGGCTAACGGACAAAGGATGCCACTAAAAAGTATGGCCCATCTGCCTATTAAAATTAAGAAAGTGCAAACTTCGTCTAGGTTTTATATCATCCCAGACTTAGATCGGGAGTTGATATTAGGTGAAGACTGGTTGCAAAGAAACCAAGCCCAAATAACCTTTCACCCTAACCAACTAACGATTAGAGGGGTGAACAGCCCACTTGGTAATAATACCAGTGGTAGTGTCAAGTTACCGCCATGCACTGCATCGACGAGCACTGTTAGAGTAGTTTCTAACAAACAAACAAACAAAAATCCACCCCGTCAACATCGATCTCCGGTGCGGAAAAGGAAACCTGTATCAGAGGCAATTAAAGTATGCTCCCACCTATCCACACCAGAGGTACCTGTGAATCGTAAAAGCCTCAGAAAAACTGTCGGCTTTTCACAGGCTTTTCCTTTCGGAAAAAGAAGGGTCTTTTAATGACCAATCCCTTCACACAAAAATCCAAGAACTCCCAATCGCGTAGAAAATATTTCGATAACCCACAACTTATAGAATTCTCGAATTTACCCCTGTGCAACATAAGTAAAAGCCGACTACCTAGCAAAAACTTTTGAAAACGGCCAAGAAATTTGAAAAAAAAAAGAATGAAAATATATATACAATGGAGCAAAGAGAAATTGTCACCACACACACACACACACACACACACACACACACACACACACACACACACACACACACACACACACACACAAATGTTGAAAAATTCCAAACGAATAAAGCTTCGCAAAAAGTCAATGAAAAATCAAATGACTATACAACGAAACAGAGGACAACTCTAATTGTTTCGAAAAAAAAAAAAAAAAAATACAACAAATTGATCAAATATTATATATATAAAAAATGATCAAAATAATGAATGGTTCGAAAAAAAAATCCATAACATTAAATGAAAAAAATTACCAGAGGAAGATTAAGTTTTTTTTTTAATATAAATAAATAAATAAAATAAAATAACAATATTTTATTTAAAAAAAAAAAATAATCTAAAGAATTTATGCTTAAAAAAGAGTGATTAATACTTGAGAATAATTGGGAGAAAGAATTAAAAAAGAACAATATTATGACATTTGCTAGCAAATGTCATAAAAAGAGGGACGAGATGTGGCACAATGACGTAGCCACTTTTGTTGGAGCTAACTGCTTCTACATTAATGAACCTTGTGCCTGACTTTGTAATGAATTTAAAAACGTTTGAAACAGGTGTTTGTGATTTTGAAAATGTTCTGTAATGGCTGACGCCAAGATTGATATATGTTTATGTTTCAGTGCATAATGAAAGTTCAAACTATGTTGATATACTTTTGAAAACTAAAACATTGTGTGAAACGCATCATCTCTCTCTCTGTCTCTCTCTCTCTATTTCTCTCATTCATTCCTTTTTTCTCTCTCTTTCAATGAAGAAAGGGAAAATAAAATATAATTTCATTGTTTTAAATCAGTTGAGGGTTGGTCGCTATTCGCGATGAGCCGACTAAATGTTTCCTACTCGTTAACTGTTTAATAAATTATATATATTTTTTATAAAAATGCATTCGTTCACTGTTTTCATACAAGTATTCGATTTCAGCATATCATTAATGCCGACGACAGGAAGATGCCTGCAACGACCACACAAGATGCAACCCATGTCAGACAATTATAGCTGACGACGTATCGACCCGTTTTCGTTGTGTTTCCATCATGTATCTATCGATTAGATATCTTTGAATATCGTTCATTCCCCGGGAAGTTGGTTGCGTTCACAAGACGTTCATTAAACAAGTAACCCTCCCGCGGAGCGATAGTACCACACACGGGTCAAATTTTTTTTTTTTAATTTTGACTCCTATTATGACCCCTTAACATTTTTCGTTTTGCGCTCCAATCAAGTTATTAAGTTAGATCCATGTCAAAGGAACCTATATCTAAAATTTCAAGTTTTTAGACTCAAAATTGTCGGAGGAGTTTGGTTGAGTTCTCAAAGGTCAAATCGTTGAACTTGGACCTCTTAACAGCCAAATTTCTGGCCGAAAACCGATCACAAAAATTTTCCCAAATCTCAGTACCCTGTATATCAAATTTCGAGTCTGTAGACTAAAAATTGACAGAGTTATTGCGTAGGGAAATGTACACAGACAGACACACAGACACACAGACACTTTCACTTTTATAGACAGACAGATAGATAGATAGATAGATTGATAGATAGATTAAACAAAAATATATACATATACATAAATATATATGGAAACAATTTTGTGTTTACTGTAAACATTTTACGCAAATATTTATTTATTTATGCAAGGATAAATCATGTAGAATATCTGCATGAATATAATTACACATAATATTTAACTAAAGATTATCATTCCATAAGAAAACTGAAAAAAAAACTAATAGGGAATTAATTAAAATAAATGTTTAAAAGAATATGCAAATTAGCTAGATTTTTGCGAGTGAATGTAATTCCACAAGCCATATATAAGAAAATTGTATTTTCTTTTTAATTAGAAAAGATGGGTTTTAATATGAATATCAATATACACAAAAGAAAAACGAATTTATAGGAGTATATATATATATATATATATATATATATATATATATATATATATATATATATATATTTATATATATATATATATATATATATATATATATATATATATTTCCTTTCCCTTACTTTTGTTACGTTGTGTGTGTATATGAATATGTTCCATAAGGACGTACACTTTGAATAGTTGGGTTTATATTTTATCTGTATATTCATATACGTGTAAATGCGTGTATGTATATACGTCGTATCATTTAGTTGATCGTCTAGTGTGTATATTTTAACATTTATGCAACATTTCTAACAGGAAACGATTGACGTGGACGCATCGAAACAGTTCTAGACAAACAGTTCTTTTTATCAGCTGTAAATAACACAGCACATACCTGGATTATTTACAAACATTTATTTTCATGATATAAGCTGCCATCTTCAAAGATTACAACGTCTTTTAATCTCGGCTGTTGAGGAAACGCCGCTCCCTGCGTCATGGAGGAACCAACTCCCCATTTGAGTCGGCCGTACTCTCTGATGTCCAGCTAACGACTTACTAGAATCTCCCAAAATCTACATCTCATTACGTGTCTCAGACCACCAGCTGATATAACCCCAATCTAGCTATTTGTTTCTGCAAAACAAGAGTCACGTTTACATCTATTTTCTATTTTCACATTCCTTTATAGCATTATTATTATTATTATTATTATTATTATTATTATTAATTATTATTATTATTATTATTATTATTATTATTATTATTATTGTTATTATTATTATTATTATTAATTATTATTATTATTATTATTATTATTGTTATCGTTATTATTATTGTTATTATTATTATTATTGTTATTATTATTATTATTATTATTATTGTTGTTGTTATTATTATTATTATTATTATTATTATTATTATTATTATTATTATTTCCTGTCAATCACTTTTTCCCAACTTAATTGTTTATTTTTCTGATCATAATAATTGATCCAGCGACCCGTTGTCGTTCGAATCAATTAATAATAATAATAATAATAATAATAATAATAATAATAATAATAATAATAATAATAATAATAATAATAATAATAATGTTTTTACACTAGGACTTACTAGCCACAGATAACACAGATAATACACTATGATCACAGCCAAAGGGACACACTATTACACTTTCTCTTTTCTTTCTTTCATTATTTTCTCTTTTAGCATTTTTACTCTTCCATGTCCCTGCCTTCATTTTTTGTTCTTCCTATCTTTCTGTTTCTATCTCTATGGTATTCTTCTGTTCTGGTTATCTTCAATTCGTTCTTTTTTCTTTTTTTTTTGTCGTTCCTTTCTATTTTCCTTTCATTTTTATGGAAATCGTCCGAGACATAGAATGAAGCCCCTTGATGTAAAATGTTAACAAGACCGAAAGCTGAGGAGATGCATATTGACCTTCAGATCAAAAAGAGCAATGTTGGAGGTAAAAATAAAACATTAAGCAGGAGAGGAGTTACACAAACCTTCGGTTTTCGAAAATAAACGACGGGAATAATTGTTACCTTGCGAGGTATGTGTACGTAACGGATGTGTTGGGTACGCGTGTATATATTCTGTATGTATATAACGATTGTACCAATTTATACAGAAGTTACATTGTCTGTGGCAGGCACAATCTTATAGACGTATAACCTGTGTTGTAATGCAGATGCCGAACCTTATAGACGTATAACCTGTGTTGTGATGCAGATGCCGAATCTTTTAGACGTATAACCTATGTTGTGATGCAGATGTCAAATCTTATAGACGTATAATATATGTTGTGATGCAGATGTCAAACCTTATAGACGTATAACGCGTGTTTTGATGGATTTGCCAAATATTATAGACGTATAACCTGTGTTGTGATGTGGATGTCAAATCTTATAGACGTATAACCTGTGTTGTGATGCAGATGTCAAATCTTATAGATGTATAACCTGTGTGGTGATGCAGATGCCAAATCTTATAGAGGTACACCATGTGTTGTGATGCAGATGTCAAATCTTATAGACATATAACCTGTGTTGTGATGCAGATGCCAAATCTTATAGACGTATAACATGTGTTGTGATGCAGATGTCGAATCTTATAGACATATAACCTGTGTTGTGATGCAGATATCGAATCTTATAGACGTATAACCTGTGTTGTGATGCAGATGTCGGATCTTATAGACGTATAAACTGTGTTGTAATGCAGATGCCAAATATTATAGCGGTATAACATATGTTGTGATTCAAATGTTAAATCTTATAGAGGTAAAGCCTGTGTTGTGATGCTGATACGAAACCATGACGTGGACGTTTCGACAATATGATTGCAGAGGGGGAGAGAATTACTTGTACAAACGAATGCTTATACATGACGACGAGAGGGAGACGATATCTTTTTATGAATGACGAAGAGATTGTCTATAATAGCGGTTTATATATCATAATAGATTGTCTGTGCATTTTAGATGTCGGTGATGATGGGGTGTTCAACCGTTGTGGATAGTATATGCAAAACACCTTATTTTAAACGAAAATAAACACATACCTGGTTGTTAAGATGACATGAGATCATCATGAATCTCACCTTCCCCTTGGTGCGGATTGCGAACCCACGTGACTTATTTTTCTCCATTTCTTCCGATCCAGGGCAAGTTGATTAATGGACGCCACACTGTTGAGAGATGTCCAATAAAAAAAATTCTCTCCATCTTCTGCTTGGCTTTCTGCCGCATCTTTTGCCTTCTAACATGCCCTCAAAGCATAACTTTGACAGACCAGTGGTTGATTATTGGGCATGGCAAAAAAGTTTACGGGGTTATACTTTTGATTTTATCAAATAGTGGAAGTAGGGAAGTAGTTTGACGGAGAGTAGATATGTTGTTTTCTTTCGGTCAGGTGATGTCCCGTAATGAAACGTATTACGTGATTTTGAAACACCTCAATGTGATTGGTTAGTTGTTTAGTCCATGTGATGCAATTAAGGCTATATAAAACTACCGGGAGGACATGAATTAAATAAGCTTTTACTTTAACAGTTATCGACACTCTTTTTGATTTTAGAACTAGCCTGGGCGCCCGGCGTTGCCCGGGAGTTTGGAGGTGTGTTGAGCAAAAAAAAAGTGGTAGTAGGCAGGTAAGCACGCTCGAGCCTGTACCGCGAATGAGGAAAAAGACCCTGAAAAAATGTGACTTTGCCGTTGCGTCCATCGCCAAACCGGAAGGCTAGTCAATTGAAAATAGGGGATGACTTTCGAAAATATTGGCGAAAAAGCGACCCCCCCCTCATTGTAGAAACGTGCCAAGTTGAGGGATCAGGAATTAATGTTTTTAACCAATTTTTCGATATGTATCGCTTAAAGGCTCGAGTTTGAAAACGATACCAATCTCATGAAAATCCGTCGCCTCTGTCGAAAGTTTTAGGCATACATACATACATACATTTAAACAGACAAGTGAAATTTATATAATTTTATATAATAGATGGTGTTTTGCTTTGGAAAAGCCGTCTAAGCCAGCTCGATTCTGTGTTTTAATGTAGTCTAATGATCACTGGAGAAAGTCAATTTATACCCTAAATAAATGAATTGGGCGACCTGTTTGTTTAACATGACAAAATATATTTATATATAACAATATTTATTCTCTGGTTCCGGACGGATATCTTTAGAGATTACAACATTCTGGCACATTTTGGCTATCTTGGAATACACCGCCTCCTAGCGTCTCAAGAGAGACTAACCCTCTCCCGACCTTCAAGTCCCGTCTCAACTATCTGACGTCTCATCTTCCACTCCCCTCTATCCTAAATAACTTGCCCGTATATATTAAAACTAATACTTTGTGTTTACGACATTCGACTACACAAAAACCTAACAAATAACTTCTCAATCACGTTGTCCCTAGCCAAATTTATTGTCTATACCTAGATTTAAAAACATTATATTTATGTATTTTACATCTGTTGCTAAGATTTTCACTGAATTCTAAAACTAATAGACTTCGTAGCCTCGTAGGAGATGTCTCTTTTCTCTTTCTTGTAACCTCTTTCTCACAGAAGAGAATTTGTGAGTTTGTCTTTGCTTTATCGTTATTTTATGGCAACTGCTCGACTGAGTTTCAATCTATGGTTCCCCCTCGCCAAACTTTCACAAGAAGCACTTGTATAGCTGAAGACACTATCAATAATCCCCCCACTCTTTATCTGTGTCTAAACCTAAACGTAGATTCCATGAAGAAAGCTTCTTTCTTAGAACTGCACGCCTGTGGAACTCTGTTCCGATTGCCTGCTTTCCAGCTGACTACAATCAGATTATCCTCAAGTTCAACGTAAACAAATTCTTGATGAACCGCTCCCTTAAATAATCCAATCTACCAAATTCCCATTACTAACGATTACTATTTTGTCCAATTGACCACTGTACACTCTTTAACCCTTATCCTCGAGTGGCCTCTGGACCTTGATAAGTGGTGATTCCTTTGTAAAAAAGCAAAAAAAAACTTATTAACATTATGTGTCCTTGTAACACAATCTAATTTTCATACCGATGATCATAATAATGTTCTTTCATAATAATAACTTCTTTGAATAAATATCTAACTTTTAATAATAATAGTTCATCTTACAATCGACTATTAGCAAGGCAACCTGGTGTTTTCCGGGAGACTAATAAATTAACATAAGAACTGTATTACAATAAGAGTTTTAAACAAGAAATTTATGGAGACTACTAGACCAACATGTCAAACGAGCTGGAATAAAAGAAGCAGAAAACAGATTAGCAAATACTGAAGAACAAATAATGTAATAGTGTTTGTAAAATGTCTAAAACTTTTCCTTCTTTTTCTCGTTTTTTCTTTTTTTCTTTTTTCTCTTTTTTCTTTTTTTATTTTTCTCTTTTTTCTTTTCTTTATTTTTCTCTTTTTTCTTTTTTCATTTTTCTCTTTTTCTTTTTTTCATTTGTCTCTTTTTTTCTTTTTTTCATTTTTCTCTTTTTTCTTTTTTCATTTTTCTCTTTTTCTTTTTTTCATTTGTCTCTTTTTTCTTTTTTTCATTTTTCTCTTTTTTCTTTTTTCTTTTTTTCTTTTTTCTCTTTTTTCTTTTTTCATTTTTCTCTTTTTTCTTTTTTCTTTTTTCTTTTTTCATTTTTCTCTTTTTTCTTTTTTCATTTTTCTCTTTTTTCTTTTTTTTTCATTTTTCTCTTTTTTTTCTTTTTTCATTTCTCTCTTTTTTTCTTTTTTCATTTTTCTCTTTTTTCTTTTTTCATTTTTCTCTTTTTTTCTTTTTTCATTCTTCTCTTTTTTTCTTTTTTCCTTTTTCTTTTTTTGTATATTTTATTTTGTCCTTCATTTTATTTTGTTCTTCATTTTATTTTGTCTTCATTTTATTTTGTCCTTCATTTTATTTTCGCCATTTTCCTTTTTCTTTCTTCTTATCTTTTTCATTTTCTCTTTCTTTCTCTTTTGCTTTTCTCTTTTGTATTACTCTCTTTTTTTGTTGTTTTTTTCTTTCTGTTTTTATTCCATACTAGCGTCGACACACAGAACATCAAGTAAACTCAACATCAAGTAAACTCAACATCAAGTAAACTCAACATCGTCTCACCATCAAGGCGTACCCTGTGAACTCGGAGTATGGGAAATTTCCATATGCAAAAAACAAAATCACACTTCATTTCCTTTTGACGGATTGATTGTTGCTATTTCTTCTAATGAGTTAAGAATATAATGAATTCACTGATTTATATAATAATTTAGTGATTGATTTTTTCACTACGAAACAGATAATGCCAAGAATTGTACATGTCAACTGAATTAAAGGAATAAATTATAAGATGGTCAACATCATGAATTTTGGAATATAACTTTTTGTCATATATTCCTTTTATTTTTCTGTAATTACATTGACTTTCTTAAATAAGGATTGGTATATATTATAAGAAAATATATTTCTATAGAAATATATATATATATATATATATATATATAAAATAAAATAAAAATTACAATTAAATTTACCAAAATGATCCTAGATGGTAAAATTAAAGTATATTATAAATATTAAAGAATTAATATGTATAAAGTTATCTCAGCCAGATGTAAAAGCTCGATAAAACCAAATAGGAGATAGAGCTTATAATACGAGCAAAAAGTTAATAAAACATGTTAAAAACACTTTGAAATGAGTTAAAAACATATTTAATCTGAAAAGGAAACGTTAAATAAGATTATATATATATATATATATATATATATATATATATATATATATATATATATGACGAAGTAAATAAGTCAATAAGATACCAGTCCTTCGAACGAGGATGCATCCATGTCGTCCTCCGATACACAGGTTGTTGGAATATGGTATTGGTAATACAGAGGTCAAACTCCCTACAGATTGTAAGAAGTCGTAAACCATTTGCATTTACCTTGCCTATGCCATGCTTACCAAGTACACCGGTCCACGACAGATGGTCACTACCAACATGAGCATTGAAATCGCCAGCAAGAACGAGTTTATCATGGTGTCGAACTCTGGAGGAGTATCGTAGAAGTCATCCTTCTCTTGATCTGAACTGGCTAACGTTGGGGCGTAACAACTAACTAGCGTCACCCTGGTGTTTCCTTCTAACTCTAGGCAAAGAGTTGCCACACGATCAGATATGCCTTTGGGAAAAGACGATAAGGACGTTGTCATCTTGGACTTAATGGAAAAACCAACTCCTGATTGGCGGGGTTCATTTTCTGCCTTTCCTGACCAAAAGAAGTCATATCCACCCTTTTTCTCTCGAAGTTGAGAATTGCCAGGCAAGCGAGTTTCACATAAGACAGCAATGTCAACATCATACCTCCTTAACTCAAGAGAAACAAGGGCTGTCTTGCGCTCGGGTGCAACATTATTATCCTGGAGGGTACGGACATTTCAACACCCTATTGAGAGATTCTTTGTTGAGATTTTTTGTCGTATTCTATTGTTCTGACTGCGTAACTGGATAACCAGACAGCTGCAGCGGGCTGCCAAGTTAAGTGGTGAGCAAGCAATTCTTAGTGCTCCTTTTATCGCCCCCTCCCCGCCACACGGAAAGCAGTGCTATCCCTAAATAGGGCTGCTTTGTCCCTGATGGAGGACACGAACAGCACAATTGCTCACAGGTTTGTGCTAGAACGGCCATCTACCATCAGCCGCCACTGTGCAGAGATCCGGCTGAGGACTTCCAGTAATATCCTTTACCTGTCCCCGTCGCTTTCACTCCATCGCCAGTGGACTTCTTGCAGGACAGTATGAGGTTTTCATAATGAAATTACGATAAGCTGTCAGAAACCCACACAAATGACTTGATTTAAGTGGTGAAGGCTCGTGTAGTACCATCCCACTTTTTGGAACTGCTGATTAACTCACTCGGTGCAAACCAATTGCCACAGAACAAGCAGACAACAACCCTCAGGTTTAATGAAAGGTCTTGTTTTTAATCCTTCAGGGAGACTAGCCGCCCTCCTCACCAAACAAGTCTGGTGGGGAAACCAGTTTAGTCGCCGGTGACCCGACCATGAGGCAGGTAGTACTGGGTTACATGGTACCAGTAGCATATGACATGACCTGACTATTATATATATATATATTATGACTATTATATATATATATGTATATATATATATATATATATATATTTAATGTGTGTGTGTGTGTCTAACATTCGAATTCCTATTTCCCATACATTACTTTTACCCTCACTAATAATTTATGGTCTTTAAGCCCCCCCCCAAAAAAAAAATTAATAATGGCACTACGTTCGGTGTTATTCAAATATTTTATAAAATTATGTAATCATGAAAATCTTATACATACACACACACACACACACACACACACACACACACACACACACATATATATGCGTATAGGTGCATATATAGATACATAAATGGATAGATAGATAGATTGATCCCGGGATAGACGGACATATAGATAGATAGATAAATGAATAAATAAATTTATATTCCGTCTGCCTGCTTCCCACCGGACTACAACTTGGATGTTTTCAAGTCCAACGTTAACAAATTCCTAATGAACCGCCCCCTTAAGTAAATACTTCATCAAATCTCCACACTAACGTAATGTACTTGCAATAACCCTTATCCCTGAGTGGCTTCCGGGCCTTGATAAGTGATCACTGTGTGATATATATATATATATATATATATATATATATATATATATATATTACACACTAGTGATTCTAATCGCCATTTAGTCATCAGATCTCAGATTGTTCTTCATCATTTTAACTGACAACCAATTCGTGTTATATTCTTATTTTCGAGTGGCTTTCGACCTTTATACATTCTGAGTAGTAAGTAAACAAAAGATTAGGAGCATAATATGAATGTCCTTTTCATTTTATTTGCAATGTTCTTCAGTTTTGTTTAAAGTGAGTTTATCTCAGCCATCTGTCGATTTGTTCCTTTTTCGTAACCTTTACAAACGTTCTGTTCTTCTTTTTTTTTTTTTAACTTTTATTCTGTTCATTTTCATTCTTGTTTTCATACTGTCGATTTTCACTACTTTTTTAAAATCTACTTTTACAATTTGTTTCTTTTTTCTCTTCTTTTTATTCTTCTTTTTCCATCTTTAAATTCTCTGCCCCCTCCCCCCACCTCGCCAATCTTTCACGAGAAACACCTCTCTAGCTGACACCGCTGTCAAAAACTTTCCCCACTCTTTGACTTGCCTAAGTCAAAACGTAGATTCCATGAACAAAGCTTCTTTCTTAGAACTGCACGTCTGTGGAACTCTCTTCTGTTTGCCTGTTTCTCAGCTGACTAAAACTTTGGTGTCTTCAAGTCCAACATAAACAAATTCTTGATGAACCGCCCCTTTAAGTAATCCAATTTACCAAATTTCAATTGGTAATTGTGACTTATCTATATATATAAAAGCGTTACATTCGGTTTTCAGTATAAATAAAAAGCGAAACTCGACTCTAATCTCCGGCCCAGAGCCAGTGGTCTCTAGAGAGCTAAGTAACGTTTGTTCAATGTCGACTTCGTCATATCAGACGGTAGCTTTCATTTCGAGACGAGACCCCCCTCCCCTAATAAACAGGGAGCTGGTTTTCTCCGAACTTAGTTAAAAACAAACACACCGATTTATTTATTTATTTATTTATTTAAAAACTGTCCCGCACAAAATCGTAACTGCTGAATAGCTAACGCCATCACGTCAATCAAAAACGCGCACCTGTTTTTTTTCACACTTTACTATTTTCCAACTGCGCGTCGTCAACGCTTTGTTTTTTTTTCACGGGCACCTGTGTTTTTTTTCACATTTTCGGGTTTTTTCACACACACCTACAAACACCCGGGCAACGCCGGGTACCCCTCGCTAGTATATAGGTAAAAGAAAAAAAAAACATCTACTTCTTATTCGTCCTTTACTTCTTCGTCTTCTAATACTTTTTTTTAATCTTCATTTGAAATTCTTCATTTTTAATCGTTCTGCTTTTCTTGGGCTTTGTTTATTTTTTTTTAAATTATTTTATTTTAAAAAAATTGTTTATTTGAAAAAAAAATTCCTTATTTAATTTTTTTTTTTTTAATTTGTTTATTAAAAAAAGTTGTCTATTTAAAAAAATTATTTTAAAAAAATTGTTTATTTAAAAAATTTTTTTTTTTTAAATGTGTTTACTTTTAAAAATAAAAATATGTGAGTAACTTCCTCCTATATTCCACTGGCATCTCACGACTTTTGTTACAATGATATGTGTGTTTGGCACATGTGAAACATTTTCAATAACAAATAAGAGAGCGTTTATATATGCGTGTGTCCGTACGTGCTGGTCTTTTTAGCTTCTTTCATCAAAAATTATTTATACGTGTTGGTCTTTCATGAGCTTTCCGCTTCTTTTCATGAGTGGCCGTTGATCGTCTCGTCTGTTTAACTAAGATGAACAAGGCCATTTTCATGCAGGAAAACACAACGAGACTTTCGCTGAGTTTTCCTCAACGATTTATTAGAAGATAATACACTTAGGAGAGAGAGACAGAGCTGTTAATTTTATCGTAGATAGTAATTTTCTTTTAAAACTCTATTTGCTGACTTTACAAAATGAGTGATGCAGACGGACAGATATCGAATTACATTCGATTTAGATTGTTCTACATATTTGATTATATCTCATTGGCATGACTTTCATCGAGAGACTGATTTTAAAACCGGAGATTTTCCCCTCTCGCGCTTGAACTCTACCCCCTGTCTCAAATTTTGTCACCCGTCTCTGGGTCCTATCTGCAGATTAATACCATCTTTACACCAAACAAGGCATATTGCCAGTTAGGACATAAGAGGCTTCTATTTGGGATCATGTCTGACAGGGAACTGTGCGAAGCTGAGCAGCGAGATGTTTGTTAACATTACATTTAAACGTCTGAAGGTTAATACAGCCAGTGAGCAAGAAACAATTAGGAAATTCCAAAATCTAGCAATACGAGAGAAGAACTATTAGAGTATAAGGCTTTACGGCATCCAGAAACCTCAAGTGTAAAGAGGTGTGATTTTTCTGCTTGTTAGGTTAGTCGACAGTATGTACTCAGAGGGAGCACAGGAACTATAAGTTTATCAAATCACATTCTATTGAAGTAGGCGTAAAACAGACACAATGATTCGACACTGCGGCGATGGAACAGAGGTTGACGCTTGGTCGACAGTGTGGGATCTATTAGATCTGAGACTTTTTAAAGAGTGGGAGACTAGTGGTAAGCGGCAACAGTACTCCACGCATAAGCGAACCGTGTCTTTGTAGATATAATACTTACTGGTGTGTGAAAAATATTTGAACACGATAGAGAGAGCTCACTTTCAATGGAGCTGCTTCGGCAATGTCTTCAATGTATTTGTCCCAATTCAGTTTGCTTGTGGTCTTTTTTGAGACGGTAGTTGATGGTTGAGAAGGCTTTGTTTTTGGTAGTTGCTAAAAAGAAAATAGCTTAGTCATAGTAGCATTAAATGTTACCACCCACTGGCCTGCTGCATTTTACTACCGACTGGCGGTCGTTTTCTGGGGTTTCTCTATCGCCTTGGTTACATGTACATTAATTTTTACTCTATGTCTGTTATAGAGCAGGTGTCATCAGCAAAATTTTTTTTTACATGGAGGTCACCACCTATCAAGGCCCAGAAGCCACTCGGGGATAATTGAGCTATTAATTGCTTGTTATTTTACCTTCTGTTATAATTGCGAACATGTTCTGGTGTGTCCACCCTACAGATAATACTGATCTGTTCTACTTGTTATACTTGTAAATACTGGGAGAATATGTCTCTCGATGTTAGCACACCTGTATACTTGAGTCTCTCACTCTTGGCAGTCGGACTGACGTATACCAACATTTTTCATTTTATTTACTTTTCTGTTCAGTATATTTTGTTTCCAGTAATTAATTGTGTTATTCTTCTTGACCCTTATGGGATCACAACAGAAGACAAACTAGAAATAAACGCGTACTTATATCATGTAATTAATTGGAATTCATTATTGAGATGAGTACTATTTATTCATTTATTTATTGCGGACTAT
This sequence comes from Euprymna scolopes, assembly GCF_053919585.1. Taxonomy (NCBI): domain Eukaryota; kingdom Metazoa; phylum Mollusca; class Cephalopoda; order Sepiida; family Sepiolidae; genus Euprymna; species Euprymna scolopes. The sequence continues at coordinate 53,092,911 of NC_136521.1, forward strand.
TATCCTAATCTTTATTAGTTGTTGTTTCATGACGTTTCGACCAACTATTTCTCTGGCCTTCATCAGGTGGTAACCGCGACGGGATAGGAACTCCGAATCTCCTACCTGCATCCTCAGCAATTACTGCCTTCCATAGTTGTTGTCATCTCACCAAGTTTTTAGTTCGGGGCCTGTGGCGCAATGGATAGAGACGTTGAATCTCTACAGTTCCAGGTGAGCATTGTATGAAGATGGCGGTTTCAATCCTACTCAAATTCGGCCAGAAGCGTAGTTGGCCAAAAATCGTGGTGAGGCGAAATTCGGAGTTCCTATCCCGTCGCGGTTACCAGCTGACAAAGGCCAGAGGAATAGTTGGCCAAAAAGCGTTACAATGCTAGCTTCCAAAGTATGCAGTCGAAATTACCTGAATATTAATGAATTAAAAAAACAAAAGAACTTTAATTGTGTTAGCAGGTGAAATTTTTCGCCATCTTGTTTTAAACCAAAACGGAAATTTACCTCCCTTTTGTATTCTCCTGTGTTTTACGATCGTTTTCATCAATTTCTATTTTTTTTATTTTCTTTAATAAATAATTTTCTACCTTATCGATTTTCGTAATTTTTGGATATAATCATTTTAAAAGTACAAGAAATACGTAGATATCGTTGTTTTCATGTAAAATTAAGTATTACGGTTTCCGAAATTTCGTCCCAATAGTGTAGAAGCGCCTTTTTTTTTGCCGGAAACAGCAAGTAGTTTATATTTAGAATAGGGTTTTAGAATTTCTTACTTACCTTCCCTGTTAACATTTTCTTTAGTTGATTTATTTTTATTTGTTTTCGGGTGTTTGCTTTCATATTTTATCAAATACATTTTTTAAAAAATATACTTTTGTATTGTTTTTTGGGGTGATTGGGAGGGATTACATGCTGTTTTGTAAATAAGATTAAAACACATTTTTTGCTGTTTTTTTTTTAAATAAAACCCTAAAGACACTGAGGTATTGTGTCAAGTTTAGTTTATTGTTTTTAGTACAAAAAATATGGGTGACCATTTGGGAATTCCAGGTGCCATGTATGCTCTTCACTTACCTCGTCATTTTTTTTTCAATCGTCAAGCACTTCTTGAAACTGAACGGAAGCACCGCGAGGTTAGTACATTTTTCTCCTAAATTGTAGAATGATCATTGACCCCCCCCGCCTTCAACCTTTACACAACGAGCGTAATGTCTAAACTTAAGTGATTATAATTTTTATGATTTAGAAAAGGAAAATAATAAGAAAACCTTTAAATTGAATACAAATTCCCGCCTTATTTGCCCGCTTACTCTGACTGTTGGTACCTGCCAATCGAGACGCCAATCTCGAAAAATCAGTCCGGCAGTTCAGTGGCCTTTTATCTGTCGGGCTGAAGCATTCGTTCTGGATAGACCTGGAAGCTCTACTCTCACAAGTCTTGCCTTTGGTCTTTCAGGTGGAGTAAGTTTATTGTTTACTACCTGACGGGCCCTAACCGGTGAATGTCGATTGGGCTGCCCAGGCATTTTTAAAAGAGGAGAGTGCTTCTCTTTTAGGGACGGAGAATCATCTTCCAATCTTGTGTTACACGTTCCAGCGGTGGCACGAAAGGAAATATTAGGCATTCGTGGTAGTCACGGTTCCAGAATACTGACGTGTACTTTTGTAGCATACTTTTGTTTACACATATTTTTCTTAACTATACTACGGTGTTTCTATTGATTAAAAGCGAGCTGAAATAGTATGTTGCATGTTTTGGGTTATTTACGAATAGGATTGAAATGTAGTCTCCTGTCTGCTATTCTAAGTACTTATTTTCACAAATAGCAATAAATCTCTCTCGTTCAGCATCTCCGACTCGTAATGTCCGCCATCAAATGGCTCGTCTTAACTAACTTCGATATCGAATAAGTTCATGGCGATCCAGTAACCTCGACAACGTATAGATTAACTCGTCCTACGTAAATTATTGACATATTGTATGTTTTGTGTGCAACGCCATTGCGTTCAGTCCTCTCACTCTCGGATTCAGAATCCGTCTCCCACGGACCTTTCCCTGGGTCAGTTACGTATTTGATTAATTCAGTCAAATTATTCCAAATCTCGATAACATCCAAAAGTGGAGAAGATATCCGATATATCAATATAAATATATACAACAAGTTTCTATCCACACCCACACACACAAATATATTCATTTAACCCTTATTATAGAGTGGTCTCAATATCTTGATAAATTGTAAACTTCCAATATATATATATATATATATATATATATATATATATATATATATATATATATATATATACTAGCATTTCATCCCGGCGTTGCCCGGGTGTTTGGAGGTGTATGTTAAGCAAAAAAAAAAAAAAAAAAGCTGTCAATTTTTTAAACTTTGACCCTTATTATGGCCCCTTAACATTTACTGTTTTGGGTTCAAATCATATTATTAAGTTAGATCCATGTCCATGGAACCTATATCTAAAATTTCAAGTCTTTAGACCAAACATTGACGGAGGAGTTTGGTAGAGTTCTCAAATGTCAATTCGTTGAACTTTGACCTGTTAACAGCCAAATTTCTGGCCGACAACAGATTAAAAAGATTTTCCTAAATCTCAGTACCCTGTATCTCAAATTAAGAGTTATTAAAATAATTGACAGAGTTATTGCGTAGGAAAATGTACACAGACACATACACACACACACACACAGACACACACACACACACGCTTATTTTTATATATATATACTAGCATTTCAGCCCGGCGTTGTCCCGGTGTTTGGATGTGTATGTTGAGCAAAAAAAAAAGTGGTAGTAGGAAGGCACGCTCGAACCCGTACCGCAAAGAAGGTAAAGAACGGGGTAAAACCTAACGTTTATGCTGTTACGACCACTGCCAAACCGGAAGCGACATTTTTAAAATTTAGGCTAGACAATCTAAAGGAGAGGATATCTTTGAAAAATATCGGCGAAAAAAGTTACCCCCCCCTGTAGAAAAGTGCCTAGTTGAAGGTGAAGATATTAATGTTTTTAGACAATTTTTCGATATTTGTTGTTTGAAAGGTCGAACTTTAAAACGATACTGATCTTGGTAAAATTCGTCGCCTCTATTGAAAGTTTAAGGCAGACATGCAAACAGACATACATGCATTTATATATTGGTAACTAAAAATTTTCGACCCAAACTGATGAAAAAGCTTGCCCTATCTCTGAATACCCTTTATGTACAATTTCAAATATTTAGACCAGAACTTGTCTGAGTAATTTGAAAGAGACCGTAGAGGTCAATTTTTTTAAACTTTGACCCCTATTATGACCCCTTAAAATTTATTGTTTTCGGCTCAAATGAAGTTATTAAGTTAGATCCATGTCCAAGGAGCCTATATCTAAAATTTCAAGTGCGTAGATCCAAAATTGTATGTATTATGTGTATTGAATGTACACACACAGACACACACAGACACGTTCACTCTTACACACACACACACACACACACACACACACACATATATATATATATATTCAGACCAATATTGTTGAATAGCACGGAGTGTTTTCTTAATGAGCTGTTTTTCTAATTTTTCAATTTTTCGAATTGTCGTTCTTATTTCTTGATCGAATCTTTGCAAGAAAGTTCCATAGTCGTTTTCGTCAATCTGCTCTTTTCTTTTGGTTGTTTTCTTGACAGTACTTTGAACTGAGTTTAATCAGTCGTCATTAGGCAGTTTTTTTAAATTTCTGTTTCGTTTTATTCTGAATGCTTTTATATGCGTCAGTTAAAATTACATGTGAATTTCTTGAAGCAGTGAAACGTTTCGTGTGTAAAAAAGTCTACGCTTTTTAAAGAGTTAAGAACGTGGCTAACGTTGTGTCCATTAAATCCTAGGTTAAGAAATTTAATTTAGCGTTCAGTAAATCCCTGGTTGTAGGAATTGATGTAAGTTTTTGTCTTTTGAGGAAGGAAAAAGAGTTTATTTTATTTTGGATAGATGTTATATATATATATATATCTTGCAAAGACACTCCACTGTAGCTTTGCAAGGCCACTAGTATATATATATATATATATATATATATATATATATATATATATATATATATATGGCCTTGCAAAGCTACAGGGGAGAAACCCAAGCCAAAACATTAACAACACAAAGTATATACTAGAGTATAATTATTTATTGATTCAAATAAAAAAAAAAACATGGTTATTTATGCCATAAATAACCCTGTTTTAATATTAAAACGGTAAAAATCGGGGAAAAATATCTGATATCTCGGCTCGGACGTACGATCTCGAGATAGCGACACGGCTACTATAACGGCTGGTCTATGATCGCGTGAGCGAAGTTAAGTCGTTTTTCATATTTAAACTAATTCAAGAAAGATTTTTTTGCGTAAAAAGGTTAAAAAATCGAAAAAAAACTAACGTAGCGGGAGGGGGGTACCCGGCGTTGCCCCAGTGTTTGGAGGTGTGCGCGGTGGGCGAGGGTGGGGGTGTTACTGAAAACCTAAGAATAAGCGAAGTAAAAATAGAAAACCGAAAAACTTATCTGAAAAATAAAGCGGGCGGTGTGTGTGTGTGGGGGGGGGTAATCAAAACAAGACATACACAAAAAACTAACATAAGGCAAACGAACGATGTTAAATGTAAAAACCTGAAAAACAAAAACAAAAAAGAAAACAGAAAACGAATGTTAAAACTTGTGAAAAATAAAAACAAAAAAAAAAAACACGTGAAAAATTGCTTAAATAAGCCTGTTTCGATATTAAAATTTAAAACTCGGTGGGTATCCAGGTGTTTTTGGGTGTCGATGGGGGGTGTTAATGAAAACTTAAAAATAAGCAAAGTAAAAAAAAAAGAAGCAGAAAAATGAACGTTACGTGAAAAATGGTTTAAATAACCCTGCTTCAATATTTTAATTTAAAAAATCGAAAAAAAATTAAAAAAGACATCGCACGCCACGATTCGAACCCAAAACGTTTAGATAATAAACCAACGCTCTAACAAAATGAGCTAACACGACCTACATGAATTCCCCCAGTTCTTCAACTATTTAAAGTAAATCAGGCCATGACGTCATCTGACGCATGCGTAGAACCGATCTCGTCATGAGAGGACGGTTTTTGTTGACCCCCTCCCGTAGAAAATTGTTGATTTCAGGGTGAAAAAATTAACGTTTTTAGCCAATTCTTCGATATTTTTCGTGCGAAGAATGGGGATTCAATATGCTACCAAGTTTGTGAATTTTTGTTCTGTCTGTCGAAAGTTTTTAGCGAACACACAACACACACATACATACATACACACATTTTCGCTTTTATATTATAGATTAATTATGGGTAGGCGTACCTTGGAATAATTTACTTGATGGATTAAATAGCAAGGGGAAATAAATAAGAAATTACCATGTAATGAAGATTTGTTTGACTCGATTGTATTTTCGCTAACGTTTTTGTTAAAAATGTTACCATACTCAGCCGCTGTAACGTTATCCGGGAACCAACACGTTGTAGGCTCAGTTGCAAAGTAGACAAAGAATAGAAATGAATTTCAACTCGCTTTGTCTTTGTAACAACGACATTTATTTCCTAATTGTTACGGCCGTTATGTCACACACGCGATCACGAACGTTCTCCCCGTTTCTCCCGGGGTGTCGAACGTTATTCCAGTCTTTAACGTGTCGCCTTTTTAAAATCTTTATTTCACCCCAACGGTGTTGTGTAGTCACTTAACGGACACATGTTATATAATCGTATCAATATAAATCTCACCTTCTGTTTGCATGTATGTATGTATGTATGTATGTATGTATGTATGTATGGATGGATGGATGGATAGATCGATGGATGGACCCGTCCTTGATTAGCTGTTCTCTAGGGGATGAAATAACTCTGATATAAAAGCTGCGACAACTGCTGCATCCAATGATGTTGACTTGCTCTTCTTTTTGGATCAATGTGGCAGTTGTTTAGCGAGTGGAATTGTCTCGGTGCAAAGTATTTCCTCGCTATAAAAAGCTCCAAGCACAGGCATTACTTGATATGCAATGGAATACACATTTTACCATCAGCCTAAAATGGCAAACGGGCACTCAATGAGGACTGATGCGGATATGGGCGTCAATGGAAATAAAAGCACTGGAACATCCAGGGTCTGGTGTGGCGAGTGTTCGGGGCATTACAGCCTGGACCCGGTCATCGGCGGAGGCGGATGTGAAGAACTGTATGCGTGTATATATATATATATATATATATATATATATATATATATATATATATATATATATATATATACATGTGTACATGTATATATGTGTATTGTAGGTGACCGTCCGGCACGTGCTGCTAGTGGCACTCATATCTGCCCCTTCTTTGTAGCCAGAGATATATTAAGTAAATGCAATACTCGAGAACGAGTTTGCTGCCATCATGGATGTATGTATATATGGATGGATGAATGGATGGATGTCTGCCTCCCTAAAACTTTTGACAGACGCGTCGGAATGTGACGGGCAGTTTCTACAAGGAGGGGTCGCTTTTTTCGCAGATATTTTCGAAAGTCATTCACTCTTTTCGATTGACTAGCCTTAATTTTGACGTTCGTCACTTCAGCTTTTGCGATGGACGCAACAGCAAAGACGTCACGTTTATTTTTCACGGTCTTTTCCTTCTTCGCAGTACGGGTCCGAGCCTGCCTGACTACTTACCTTATTATTTATCTTTTTTGCTCAAGTCACACTTCCAAACACCAGGACCGGGCACCCAGGCTTGTATTATATAATCTGTGACAATAGATATATGTTACGTAGTTGGGTAGTGTTCATATCAATGTCGTGTGATTATGTGTGACGTGTTATTAATATCTTTAATGGATCTTCAATATATGAATCAGATGTTCTTATCCATATACATATGCATAATAATCTATGTAGTTCCTTAATCTGTGTGGATGCGTACGCGTGTCCGACATAATTACATAAACATACATTTTACGACATAACTGTTTTTCTGCTGTCGGCCGTCTATGTTTGGGGAATTTTCCATCCGTCCTTGGTTTAGCTAGAAATCTGTTATAACAAGTCGTTTCAACGCCCCAAGACGAATAATTGGTTTTATAAATATTTATTTCACTCCCAGGCATTGCGTCTAGCAGAGAAGAGGTGACACCTTTCAGATCATCTTCTTCTGTTGACATCCTCCATCTAACTCACCTATCTGTCCAGCTAACCAGAATATGTGGCAAACAGACAGACAGACAGACAGACAGACAGACACGTACTTCTGATGAGCTGTGAAACGTGTCCAGTTTACACCACGACATGTTTTGACAACTTTATCAAGGCTCGCAGCGTCTTTTCTGTGGGAAAGAGGTTGCAGGGAAGAGGGAAGGGCATCATCTATTTTATTTGGCTACGAAGTCTATTTTGAACTCTGTCAATGCAGGATAAGTTTTTTCTAGCAACTCTTGACCAGATGTAGCAACATATTCAATCCTAAGACGTACCTGGTTCTTATACAGGTAAAGAATTGCATCGACAGTGAGAGATTTAGATATACTAGAGCGATAGAATGATCCCACCATATTGACACTTCATAATTAGAAGTGATAATTACTACTGGTTGGGAGATTTGAACCCAGTCACCAAAGTCACCTTTGACTTCGTAGGCTAGCATCTTTCCTCCAAGTCACCGGCAATCAACACCAGAATAGAAAGGGAATAAAGTACCTACGAATGCTATGTAGCTGGGCGTTAACAGTAAACAGTAATACAAAATAATTTGAAAAGCAATAAATACCACCAGTTTTAAACAAAACGATGATTATTCATTTTTTCATTAATCAATGCAAAAAAAAAAATAATATTCATTGTATGCGAGTAGCTAAACAGACGTTACTGCTTTACCCATAGCTGGAGGAGGTACAAGTGGGTTGATAGCTCCCCATAGTAAGCGAAAATATCTATTGCGCTAGTATCGCTCTCCTCTTCTTTGACTAATCAACGACTAATTTAACGACGAGGTAACGAGGGCGTGGTCGGCAAACGTTTCTATTTCAACGCATGACCCCGGTTGACCCCCCCCACCACAAGTGACGCAATGAATGTTGACCTGTTGATTTTCATTGAAAGACTAAATAACAAGAAACCAAATGAATGATTAGCTGTTGTCAGTTTCGGTTTGCGTACCATCCTTGCCAGTAGAATCCGCCAGGATTGTTGCCAAATGCCAACTTCGCTTTTAATCAAGACATTGCTATCGAACCACAACGCGCACGCGCGCGCACGCACATACACGCGGAATAAAAACACACACTTTGTAGTAAAGATCAATGTGTACACATCTACATCTACATCTACGCTCTTATATAAAAGTCACTTTGTTTGTGTGTATGAGTTCCTTCCTCATAGATTCCGAAACGTCTGAGCTTATCTTTTGCAAATTTTACACAAAGCTAATTTATATGTCTTGTACAGAAATTCATCGATAAGTATCGAAAATCGAAAAAAAAATATCCAATATTAAAAATAGTCTTTTCTCTCTTATAGATAAAAAGAAGAATTTTTCAAGGGAATATTTTACGTTGCACCGGCCAAGAAAAATAATAAAATCTCAGCTAATCATTTCGTTTTAAAAAATATAGATTATTCTCATCTGAAGACATAACTCAGTCGTAGAACATTCGACTACAGATCGAAGGATATCCTGTAGAAGCCTATGTTAACCTCGCAATCTTATTTTATTTATTTCTTAATAATGAAGCCATTTAACGATAAAACAAGAGTCACCATTTAAAATTGCTGCAAATCATTTATTCATTTTTATTTATTGTGGACTATTATCATCATCTTTTCTTTGTTGTTTCACGACGTTTCGGCCAACTATTCCTCTGGCCTTCGTCAGATGGTAACCGCGACGGGATAAGAACTCTGAATCTCCTGACTGCATTCACTGCAATTACTGCCTTCCGTAGTTGTTGTCATCTCACTACGTTTTGGCCAAGTAAGCCTCTGGCCGGCTTTGGATAGGATTGAAACCGATATCTTCAGACAATTCTCACCCGGAACCGTAGAGATTAAACGTCTCTATCAACTGCGCCACGGGTCCCGAAGGCCAGAGGAATAGTTGGCTGAAACGTCGTGAAACATCTAAGAAAAGATGAGGATAATACTCTGCAATAAATAAAAATAATAAATAATACTCATCTCAATAATGAATTCCAATTAAATAATATACATCATTTCTTCGTTTGCATATTTTAAAACGAAATATTAATAAGAAATTACTTTTCCAGAACATTCATCGTCAAACACTAATATCAGCTGACGTGATATTGTAAACAAACACAGACGGAATTTGATGCACGGCATTATAATTATTATTTAAATATTTTATTTTTATTTATTTATTATTTATTTATTTTTTTTTTTTTTTTGCGAATTAGTCTACTTGGCAAATTATTCCTTGTAATATATGATATTCAATAGACAATTGATACTATATTAATACATATGCCACCTGCATAAGTTAAAATATCATGTTTAAGCATATTTTAAGACCGGCAACGCCGGATGCCAAGCGTGTTTCTGATATATTAGTGATATCACCTGGCGGGCGGAAATAGTAGTACGAAACGGTTGATGGCTGCGGGACCGTTTGCACACAGTAGAGTGGCAGGGAGTGTTCTGTTTTGAGGTGACGGCGGGGTCTGAAAGCAGGAGAGGGTTACGATAGGTATTTTAACATGTTGGTGCCAGATTGGAATATAACCACATTTAGGGCAGGTTTCTGAGTTCTTATACATACCAATCACTGACTTATACATAAAAGTTTTGCATCATGTTCCCTTGCGAATATTGAAAAAAAATGTCTAATTCTACTCAAACTTATTTACGGAATTCTGTTCCAATTTTGTTCAGATTATAAAAATATTTCAAATTTATGTCATAAGTTTAGGATTAAATTTTTTTTTACACGGTAGTCACCACTTATCAAGGCCCGGAAGCCACTCAGGGATAAGGGTTATTGCAAGTACAGTACGTTAGTGTGGAAATTTAATGAAGTGCTTACTTAAGAGGGCGATTCATTAGGAATTTGTTAACGTTGGACTTGAAGACATCCAAGTTGTAGTCCGGCGGGAAGCAGACAGACGGAACAGAGTTCCACAGGCGTGCAGTTCTAAGAAAGAAGCTTTGTTCATGGACATTGTGTATGGTTTGAATAGCAGCAGTGACTTATCATTGGATCTAAGACAGGGCGGCTATGAAATAGGTAAGCAGATGAATTTTTTGAAACCAGAAGTCACAAACCGGATAGACTGTTTAAACGCCCAAGCAAGCAAGCTGATCCGATTTTGATAATTATATAAATTGTTGTTTGGTTTTCATTGGAGGGAGATGAACATAAATAATGAAAACAGGCGAATACATTTTTTTTTGCGTGTGTGCTACACAGGCTGAATATTAATGAACCGTTTTAATATGTGAAACACTCACATATATACATACAACAAAAGAGGAACATTTTTCCTACTGAGCGTCATACACTGTATATATTACAACGTTAAAGAGACACCTGTTAAATACAAGGTGCCTTAAATACGTTGCCCGACTTTTTTTGTACAGGCATTTAAAATTATCGTAGACTCTTGAAAATTCAGTATTTTATTGCTATACATCATCTGAGCTGACTGACTCATTCTTAAGATTTAAGGTTCAAATAAACAGCTACAGCAGGAATTGGAATACACCCTACTAAAGCCTGATTGTCAGAGTTGGTAACTTTCCAAAATGCAATCTGGATGTGAGGATACTTTAGAAGGACAATATGCAATACAATTCCGTTTTTAACTTGGAAAATGCAACAGCCACACTCTCACCAATGGTTTACTTCTGCTTGTGCAGCTGCCATTTGTCAAAGGCAGCATGCGTTCCGCAGATTCAACCGACATAAGTCCAGCTCAAATAAACAGAAGCTTATAGAAGCTAGAAATGGAAACTCATTGACTTTTGCTTAATTGGTGCCTAATAATTATGAATAAACTTTAATTCAAATCTGAAATATTTATAGTTATATTATATATCGCAACATGGAATGTAACTTTAAAATACACCAACGTTTTCTGCTACTGGACTAATGATACATTTTTGTATCGAGAGTAGCAAACAGAGTATATGTGAGCGCGTGTGTGTGTGTGTGTGTGCGTAAGAGAGAGAGAGAGAGAGAGAGAGAGAGCGAGAGAGAGAGAGAGAGAGGGGGGAGAGGAAAAGGTGAGAGAGAAGCCATAAATATTAGGTTTAGATAATCAGCAAGAAAGAAGCATATCTTGACACATCCTAAGAACATGATAATTAATAAAATGGCGGAATATAAATACTAAGGAATAACAGAGTAAAAGAAGAACAATAAGAAGTGGCAAATAAAATAAAGTAGTAGTGGTAGTAGAAGAGGAATTAGAAATAGAAGAATAAGAAGAAAACAGAAAGAAAGAAAAAAGTGGAAGAAGAAGAAGAAGAAGAAGCGAATAAAAGAAAAAGAATAATCTGAAAAGGGAGTAAATAGAAGAAAGAAAAAAGTACAAAAAGAAGAAGGAGAAGAAGAAGAAAATAAGAAAACGGGAAATAAAAGAAGAAGAAGAAGAAAGCCGGAGAAGAAAAAAAAAGAAACAAGACGGGTAAAGGAAGAAAAAGAAGAAAAAATGAAGAAGAAAAAAGAAAGAAACAGGAGAAGAAAAAAGACGATGATTAAAAACGAAAAATAAGAGGAAGAAAAAAGAAGCAGAAGAAGATGAATAGAAGAAGAAAAAAAGAAAAAGGAAGAAAAAAAAAGAAAAAAAAGTAGGAGGAACAAAAGAAAAAAGATAAAAACAAGAAAAAAAAAAGAAAACATAAGAAAATACAAGAAATAGGATTAAGAAAGATTGAAGGAGAAGAACATATTGAAAGTGTGTGTGTGTGTGTGGGGGGGTCGGTCAGATTCTGTGTAAATTAGAAACCATGTCTGAATTGAAAAATGGTGTTTTCTTTGCTACTCAATCGATTGTTCAGTTTCCTCCAAATTTGGTTAAAATTCATTTTCTTTATTTCCGTTTTAAAACCTTTTCTCGGGCATTCAATTTGACAAAGATCCGCTCTTTAATTGACCTGACAAAATCAGACATTACAGTTCCATTCTAAGAAAGGAACACATCATTATCACAAAACACAGACAGACACGCAGACCCCCCCAAAAAAATAATACAGATTCATTCAAAAGATGCGTCCATCTAATCTATTCTGAAGATATGTCCTGTAATGATGAATATGCAATTCCAAGTTTTATCGTGACATACAAAAGTGAAAAAAAAAAAAAAAAAAAATCACGTTTCTGAATTTTTGAGATGAGGACTAATCATATGCTTTATTTTAATTCTTCAGATTACTGTTCTCATCTTGAGTGTTATTTTATCAACATTTCGGTCGATGTATTCTTCGACCTTCCAAAGCGGTATCTTATTGAATTCGGAAATCTTTCTCTGGAAGTCGGGAATTTGCACGGAATTTCGAACGGAGCCATTTATTTCATCCTCGGGGGTAGCATGCTTTCGTTCCGTCAGCCACGACTGAGTAAAGTCTTAAGTAATTCGTAACTGCCTTTTTAGTGTCGCCTGCTCTGATGATTGAAGCTCAAATTACATACTTTATATTAGAACTAGCAGGCCGCCTAGCATTGTCCGGTCGTAACATACACTTAAATATGATATTTTCATTAATGCAGATTTTGTATTTATTATTATATAATATTGGACCCATTATATAGCAATGATTTAAAAAGTTAAAAAAAAAAAAATGACTCGTGCGGCACCACCGAAAATCGAAATCAAAACATTTTTTACGATTAATTTTTTCTTTGACGTTACTATGAAGACATGTTTACTGAAAAGCTAAACATTAAATCATGAACCAATCCCTATTACGTCACGCTTACATATTCGTAATGCCGTCGTTCGACATTCACTAAGCAAATTTCATTTTTTAAATTTTCACACTTTTGCACCGATTTTCCCCGGCTAAAACCTAAATATAAAGTTTGTATGAGTTCAAATACCCTATGTATAAAGTTTTATATTTGTAGACCAAAAACTGACGAAGGAGTTTGGTAGGAAAAATTTTTAAACAAAAATATACCCGCATACATATATAGAAAGACGTTTGTGTTTACTATAAGCTTTTTTATGCAAATATTACGCAAGTATAAATTATGTAGAATATCTGCATTAATAAGAAAACCGTAAAAAAACTAATAGGGAATTAATTAAAATGAATGTTTAAAAGAATATACAAATTAGCTACATCTTTTGCAGATGAATGCAATTTGACGATACATATATAACAAATCTGTATTTTCTGTTTAAATAAATATGGTTGGTTGTTTTTGTTTTACGGCATATCAACCCTTTTCAGGTTATTTAATGCCGAATCCAGTAATTTTGAAGAACAAGTTTTTTTAATAGAATATGTTTTTTTTTTCAAGTCGGTTTCTAACAGGTACTACCATTCCGGGTTAGAATTGACTTGGGGGCAATGGAAATTAAAGGGTGACTCCACACTCCTCAAAGTCCGCAAGATGGAGCCTCACCATCGGATATAGTTTAAAGTCATATCCAAGACCTTTAAGTTAGGAAGCCAGGAGAGAAGCGGGAGTGTAGAAAAAAGGGGAGAAGGGAAGGTTCAAACACTTGATATGTATGAATGGAAGATCAATTTCTAACCGGTGCTTGCAAATTAGTATATAAACATGGCAAGTTGCGAAGTCGGGAGAATCTTGCCTTTTCTGTTGCTGAGACCGAACGTGTCGAATTTCGTATCGATAGTAAAAGCGAACCGCGCTTAACTTCTATCAACTCTTAAATTCTGGGATGCTTTAAAATTTAGAGCGCTACACTGTGAATTTTTAGTCTAATTTTCATACTTTGAAGAGGATAAGATAATTATTGTTTGAAATGTGTTAAATTTTTTTTTTTAATTCAAAAAGGTTACTCTTATATAATGTTTGATCCGTTTAATTTCTGAACCAATGAACTGGATAAACGAAGTGCTATGGAAAACCTCCCAACTTTTATTATATTGTGAATATAAAGAAAATGTTGGTGTATTATTTGTAATATTCTTTCATTCCCTAAATATACTTATGTAAAATAAGAAATAAAATCAAAAGTCTGGCTGAGTGTTCATCTTGTACATCGTGAATTTAACATGTCGATGATTAAAGTATTTAAAACGACGATAACGAACTTACAATATCAGATGTTCACAATGTTCCTACACTCAACTGTTATAATTAATTAATTATTAATTAGTGTTTTATTTAAACTTTTGTAATAAATTTAGACTTTTTTTACTTATAACAAGTTTTCTGTCTTTTTTTTTCTTCGTATGACGTCACCAGTTTGATTGAGGTAACTTGCTGGAGAATATACTTCCTTTTCAGCTCATGTCCAGTTGGATCGAAAACATAACTTGGGCAAGTAAGAACCTGCTGGCGTAACCCATACGACTACAAGTGTGGCACTATTTCTTTGTGCCACTGTTTCTAACACACTCTGCAGCATGGACCAGTAGTAATTTGGCCATGAGCGTAGAGATACAAATAAATCCCTTCCCATAATTCCCTTGCTATCTTTCTGTCTCTTTCCTGCACGACCACCATGATGTGAGGACGCATAGTCTGTCTCTCCGTAAATGAGGGGGGCACCCCCTCCCTCAACACTAGTTAGGGTAGTTTGCTTTGAAAAGCCTATTGTCCAGTTTTAATTGTAAAAATTAATTGTAATATGTATTGTAATATATATTTTGTAAAATAAAATAGTTAGTTATACCTTATGTATATTACAATTGTGTGGCGTGTCGTTTTTTTCTTGTGTCTGCCATGAATGCCTTCATAAATGTCTTGTCGAAAGGCGGCCCTGAGGACAAAGAAATGAAGATTCCCACCAGAATGCCACCAGGGTGAAGAGATCATCTTGAGAAAAGAAAGGAGCCACACCCAGATCCAACATCTCAGGTATGATTTTCTTCTTGCTACACAGACCCTAATGACTGGCCCATCTTCATATCTTCCCGAGACCGCTTTAAGACATTTACTATAACACGTCTGTCGGTCACACCTCAGTGACCGGCAGATAGTGGTATACAATGAGCCGTGATCTAGTCTGTGAGGGATGATGTGAGATGTGGAAGGAGTAAGGAAGTCAAAACACCAGAGTTGATTGGCCAAATAAAGAATTTCATGGATAAGGACCATCGTTTTGTCTATAGAGACGATGTGCACAGTTTGATGTCAGTGTGGGGGTACACATAATTATTCGCAAAGAACTGAAGATTCAGAAGATTTGCATGAAGTTTGTCCCAAAGATGCCCATCTTTGTCACAGGCTATTTGACAAAGATGGGCATCAAAACAGTTCCTCACCTTCCCTACAGTCCAGACTCCTTCCCAGTAGGGACAGCCGACCGAACGAGAGGAAACGCCATAGACCATCAGCTGATCTCTTACAGCTCATCTTTTTACTGTTGCAATTGAACTGATCGGTTTATGAATAATTAAGGAGAGCGCCATTGCGCTTGATATTTTGAAGGCGTTTGACAGCGTGTGCCATTTTGGTCTTCCACATAAACTTCAAGGTCATGGTACGGGTTCTAAGTTTATTGACATTATAAAGTTTTTTTCTTTTCGATGAAAGCTTTTAAGTAACTTTGGATGGTATGCCTTCGTTTTATTTTCTTATCAGCGCCGGTGTTCTACAGGGCTATAATCTAGGTCTAACAACGTTTCTTCTATCTGTCTAATATATTCGTAAAAAAAAAATGTGTGGGCTAACCATACCGAGGAGATCTTATTTGGAACACACGTACTATATTATTTGGAATATTTAGTCAGGGTTTAGGATTTTAGGGAAAACTATCCTCATGTCTGACTGTCCTTATAAATACCTGATAAATAACTGATGAATAACTAATAAATACCTAATAAATACCCGATAAAAACCTAATAAAAACCTAATAAATACCTAATAAATACATAATAAATACCTAATAAAAACCTAATAAATGCCTAATAAATACCCGATATATACCCGATTAATGCCTAATGAATACCCGATAAACAACTAATAAATGCCTAATAAATACCCGATAAATACTTAATCGATACCTGATAAATACCTAATAAATACCTAATCGATACCTGATAAATACCTGATAAATACCTGCATAAAAAAGACCTTGGATAATCAAGGATAATGTCTAGTAGGTAGTCAAGTTCTCTCTACTATGCAGTGTGTTTATATTTTTTCTATCTCTATCGATTGTCGCCTGTTCTTCATCATCATCATCATCATCATCATCATCATCATCATCATCATCATCACCATCATCATCACGCAGTCCTCCGTAGCTGAAGATGAGTAGTCAGGGTTTCGGTGCTTCATCCTACGATGCTGTAGAATTCCACGTTCAGTGTGGAAAACCCCTGGGCAGAAAGGCCTTAGACACTCGAGGATAGTGTCTCGTAGGCAGTCAAGTTCTCTTCTGTAGGTATTCAAGTTCTCTCTACTATGTAGTGTGTTGATATTTTTTCTCTCTATCGACGTTCAGTGTGGAAAGTTTCTCTACTAGTAGTACATGGGTTGTGCTCCCAGTGTTACCAGGGTTGTGCCTCTCGCCTTTATTTTTGCCGATAATTCTGCCTTTCCTTTACGAAGTTCTGCTGCTTGGTTTTCCCAATTGCTCGTGTTCATATTCGTTGCCTTTGGGTGGCGCTTTATCACATCCTTGTAGCGGAGTTTTTGCTCGCTAATCTTTCTGTATAGATTTTCCAATTGTCCGTACAATAAGATTTTTGGTATCCGATTGTTTTCCATCCTGGCCACATGTCCAGTCCATCGCAGTTGTGCGGTTGCGAGTACGACTTCTATGCTGTCCATGTTGGCTCTGTTGATTACTTCAACATTTGATATAATATCATTCCATTAAATTTTCATAATTTTTCTTAGCTGGACTTGTTGTATTGCTTCCAACCACAAAGCACCTAACAGCACCACATAAGAAAATTTATTCATGGTGTCATATTTAAAACATAGGTGGCGCTCGTATCGGTATGCGTATGTTTCTGTTAACATTACGTAGTCATATTACAAATTAAAAAAAATGTTATAAGGGACATAATTACGGATAGCACCGGATACGAAACGGTGTATAAAAGAGCGTCTTGCATTGTCTTGAAGTCAGTTCAGTGGTACGCACTAGCCCGACCGTCTCGCGGCTTACACTCTCCAAGTGTAGTCAGGATTAACCAAGCTCCCAGGACGAGCGTTCCGCTCACACACGTTAAGTTACCTTTTTCCTTTACCTTCATTTACGCGTATATCAACTTCAAGGCGAGCAGCCATTTTGTATTGTGTATTTATTCGAAGTACGAATAAACCTTTTTGTTACGCATTCCACTCGGCGTATTTTGTCATGTTATTATATACCGTCAAAACGGGATATAACAGTTGGCGACAAGGATGATTCTTATCTCTTAACAGAGATAAATTACCGTACTAATAGGACTGTGTACTATTCAAATTTACAAGGATTTCATTACTGAACACGTACGGCATCAAAACGGGATATAACAATAAAAAAAAACAACAATATTTACATTTTGTTTTGAACGGTGTAAAAAAATTTCAGACAAGAAATGCAATTTTCCTCGTTTTAATTAAATATATCTCATCCGAGACTGATTTTATTTTGTTTGTTAAAATCGATACTTGAATAAATAGATTAATGAATATATTAAATTATCAGAGATTCGCCGGAATTGGCTTTTCAACTAATTCATAAAATCGCTTTATTATTTATGAATTTGAAATGAAAATCGAATAATCTTCGGATAGGATGCTTCGCCGTGAATTTTGAATAAAAGATCCGATGTTTTTTTTTTTTTTTTGTGTGTGAAGTGTTCGTCTACTTACGACATACAACATGCACCACCCTGTTTTACTAAATATGTACGATCAAATTATTCCCGATCATTTTACGACTGACTGCTCTTGCCGTTTGTCATATAGAAATAACGTGTAAAGTTGCTTGAATCAGCAGCAGACGCATCAGACAATTAGTCGCACAGGTTTTGATTGTGCATAAGAGGGTTTACTAAAACTGTTCGATTAATTACGTACGATTTTTTTTGTGCTCCTGCTGCTGCTTTGTTATTAAAGCAACTTTACACAAACTTGCTATTGGGTTTGCCAGCGAAAAATATAGATAAAATAAGAAATAAAATAAATTTACTCACAAATTTCAATCGAGAGGTTATTTTTTTGCAAATACATTCTTAGATTCATATAAAAAGTATTCACATTTTTTTTTTAATATTATTTTTATCCAACCATGTGTGCTACTTTTATTCCGTTTTTTTGTTTTAAATATTCTCTCTTAAGCCAGAAATTAAACAAAATAGAAATACAGCAATTTGTGTTGCGAGATATTTCAAATTTTGTTATAAATTTTCGCTTCAAAGTTTAAGAATATATAATTTGTGTTAAAAAAATCAAAGTTAAAGAAAAAAGACACCTCGGTTTATTTAAGATTTAGATTGAAACTTTACACTTCAGTTTAATTAATTAAAAAGCAAAAGCAAAAAAGTAGCAGTAGTCGATAATATAAATTAAAAAATGTTTGCGAAAACTTTAAAAATGATTTCCTTTGCTTTTTGGGGAGGGAGTACAATGTGTTCTGCTTGTCCAGCCTGCAAGGGGTGTTTATTCGGAAAGCCGCTCATAACATGGGGAGGTTGAAGGTGGTAATTCTGAAAGACATCTTATTTTCAACCTCCCCACGACTTTCAGATTAAACACCCTTTGCAGATTAGACAAGCAACACGCATTGCCTTTTTTTTTTGAGAAATGAATCAGAGTCGCGGTATCATTAAACGGAACTTTATGCAATATTATTAAAAAAAGAAAAGAAAAAATAAATGAAAATAATTTTTAAAATGTTTATTTACTTTCCTCCACACGAGAGCACTTAGACACTAATGTCTTAAATGTGGGAAAAACTAGTTCCCCAAAAAGAGGCACACGCGATTGGAAATATTACTTCAATCGTCAGGAATTTATTTTTTTTTAAAGATTTTGTAGTGTTACTAAAGTGACATGCACATAAACCGCTTTAAAATTCAAAATTCAAAATAAACTGAGATGAATGCCCAAAATGTTTAACGAGTTTTTCAATCTGGACCCATTTTTTTTAGCGCCTTAAAACAATTTTAACCCATTTTTAACCCCTTAAAAACAATTTTAAACATTTTTTAACCCCCCTTAAAAACAATTTTACCCCATTTTTTTACCCTTAAAACAATTTTGACCCATTTTAACCCCTTAAAAACAATTTTAACCAATTTTTTTAACCCCTTAAAAACAATTTTAACGGCTTAAGACCCATAAAAGAACGGCCTGTAAATAATCCAATAATTTGAGGCCCCTAGCACCACTCTGTAACTTTTAGTTTCAGAGGAGATAGAGTTTTAAAATATGGAGACAGATAGACTGACAGAGAGAACGACAGACATATAGCTGTTTATATATAAGATATGGTGCTTTGAAAGTAATGCATGGAAAAAATCTAGGGTCCTCTTTCACCAACAAACTCATCAGGAGTTAATCGATGGTTCACAGAAATATAAAAACGAATTAATTTATCAGGGATAAAAATAAAAAGAATGGGAATTCGTGTAAAATAACGTTTATAAAATTATATAAAATGTATGTATAAATAAGATGGAGGTGGTTGGGAACGATTAATATACATATATATATATATATATATTAATCGTTTCCACACACATATATATATATATATATATATATATATATATAAACGAGCGAGTCCAATTATCTAACGAACTCCTTTTGTCGACAAAGAGAGGGTCTACGTTAAATAATTGAGACTGACTCCAAAATCTTTAAATTATTTTGAGAGTCAGCTCGGTGTAAGATTCTTAAACAATCCATTTTATATACATTAACACAAGCAGGATTTTCGGTTATGCGTTTGCGAATGGCAGATTCCAAAGAGGGGCGAGAGCGACGTGGCTTGCAGAGTCTAATTACTGTTGGGATATCTGGTTAATGTTATTCTGTAAATTTAAGGCGGTTCGATTTACATAGCTAGCAGCGCACTGACAATTGAATTCATAAATAAAATTTGTGTGATGTAAAGGCAAACTGTCCTTTGTGATTATAGTAGTCGACTAAACCTTTTTTGAAACAGAAATCTTCATTGATAAAACGTTATTGTTTAAATATTTTATACGTATGGGTATGGTTCAGGGGGTATGAAATATGGTTGACTTATGTGTTTAGGGTTAAATTCTACTCTACAGTACCCGTCGTTCCTTTTTATTTTCGAAATCACAACTATATATGAGGTAAACTATAATGATCGCTAAAGTTTTAACTGCATAATAATAAATACGAAATATGCATACATTAAAATATCATATTTAAGCGTATCTTAAAACTGTGCAATGACGGGCGGCCTGCTATCATATGTACAAGAAACAGGGTGGCACTTTCTTTTAATATTATTATGAATTATGAATGAATATTAATTTTTAAAGAATACCATCCCAACGTACTGTTACCCAGAGATAGTTTTACATCTCCAAGAAAGAAAAAAGTAGCAAAAAGAAATCACTCGATAAAGCCCCAATCCATGTGAAAGCATGCATCATATCTTCAAAGATAAATAAACATCTTTTAAAAAATTATATCGTTTTTCTTGTCTTAAAGAAAATTAATATTTAATCATAACTAGCGGCTAAACCGCGTCGGCACACACAACGCCGAGTCAAACACAAAATCGAGTACACTCAACATCAAGTACACTCAACATCGTCTCACTATCAACGCTTATACTGTGAACTCGGAGTATGGGAAATTCCCATATGCACACAAAACAAAATCACTGAAACAAAAATACCTTAACTAAGGGTAAGGATAATGAGTAAAGTTTCGATAAAATTATGGTTAAAATTGTTACGAACTTGCCAGGATTCGAACCTGGATTCTTCTGATCCGTAGTCAGACACTGTGTCCATTGCGCCACGAGTCGTTCCGTACACTGAAATATGTTACCGCGACTCTATACAGACAGTGCTAAATTCCGTTGATATGGGCAAGTAACATTTTCGACAAAAGCGAAACGTCCCAAAAAATCCTTATTTCGGGCTTTTTGTGTGACTCAGCATTGTTCGTTACGAATCATATATAGAAAAGGACAATCTGGGGACTAAAACGGATTTTTCCATTCGGCGCATCCATTCGAGAGTTTTATTGGTACATCTACACACACACACACACACACACACACACACACACACACACACACACACACACACACACGTAAATAAATATTTAGATTTTTATTAATAGTACAGATTACAAGATTGTGTTACGATATTTTACATTGAAAGACCCAGTCGATTGCCTGCGCCGAAGTTATTTAATCGGCAGCAGTGGCAATTTAGTCGTACAATGATCATGCTTAATTTATAGCCGTACATATTTAGCAAAACCCATGCAACCGCGTATCCTATTTTTTTATGAAAGACCAACACGTGGCCTCTCATTTAAAATAGAACTTTTAAAACGTGGCTAGTGATAACTGGCAAGATTCGTGGATCTTTAAAAGACACGAACTTGAAACCGACGGTATTGTGTGGATTTCACTTTGTATTATCTAACACGATTAACATACACACACTCACACACACACACACACACACAAACACATATATATATATATGTACTAGCAAAAGTACCCGTCGTTGACTGGGTTCAAAAACGGCGTACAGAAAATGGACTCTGATTTATGAAAGTATGATAGGTTATGAAAAGGAAGAGTTGTAATGAGAGAGCTTAGAATTTGGGGGTATCAAAACCAAAGCAAAATATGATGAAAATAAAAATAAAATAGATAAACCCCATAATTTATTATACCATATCTGTTTACACTGAAACACTTATCACAATATTCTGTGGATCTATATTAAAATTATTAAATTTGTAGAGTGCAGCAGGGGATCGCAGAGAATGGAGAAAGATGTGTTTCCTGGGAACCAAAGAATTTGAACATAACCGCCTTTGTCATAGGGACTCCTTTCGTACTAATATGAAGGCAAAGCACAAGACAAATCCACCTAAAAATGAATATGTATGCCACTGTGGTTTCAAAGCACGCAGCAAAGCAGGGTTATCTGTTCACTCGAGAAGTCATCTTTCACTAGCGAGCATATGAAAGTTCACCATCTGCGGAGGAGTGTGCCGGGCGTCTACAGGATTGCAATTATGCATGTGGTGTCACAGAGCTTAGGAGCTGCTGAAGATTGCATACTGAACCCTCATTCATCGTCTTCGATGAGAGAATCCACTATATATATATATATATATATATATATATATATACTCTTTGAAGCGTCGTGGTAAAATACTAGACTGTGAAGGAAGCAGGTGTAACCTTCGTAAAATTAGTGCGAATATATATCATTTATTTATTTTCATCATTTGAAAACTAGAAATTTTTAATTGAGTTCAATAACAGGACGTGTTAATGAATTGTCATTGC
Source organism: Euprymna scolopes (assembly GCF_053919585.1). NCBI lineage: Eukaryota > Metazoa > Mollusca > Cephalopoda > Sepiida > Sepiolidae > Euprymna > Euprymna scolopes. The sequence continues at coordinate 53,115,561 of NC_136521.1, forward strand.
GCCTGTGAATAATCATTATTAACCAGAATGCAGTTATTGTATATAAGAAACGCAAAGGCCTAGCAATATTCAGCAGATCCAATTAACTAAATTGGTCTCAGTTAGAGCTTTGTGATCTCACTAAAGCGCCTTTGCATTTAGGAATGTGCTGCCACGTTTATAAGAGCTCTTTGGCTCCGTGTGTAAACGCAGTTATCATGTTGTGTAGGGAAAGGAAGTAGAGGGGAAGGTACTTATGGGATTTAAAAACCGAAAAAGAGATTACAAAACAAAAACGACGTGCCGAAGATAATGCATTGGTATCTACTACTCTCAACGAGTTTTGCTAGAATAAAAAAGGAAATACAAAATTATAGAATCGCGGCCTCACACCCCTCGGTCACCATACTAAATTCTAAAAGTATAGGACGCATGAACAATTGATGCCGGGCGAGATATTTCAAAATGGCTGCGAAAATTGTCTGCGGTCACGTTGCGCTGATGACGGGATGTCAACGCTTGTCCCTGCAGTATAGTCACGCGGGCGGAGTACTTAAGGCATAGGGGATGGCATTACCCCCCCACCCCCCAAAAAAAAAATTGGTCCGAAAAGTGAGGCACGTGACGTCTGTAGCGAAGCAGACTTTGCGACTTTGCGAGGATAGCAGCGGGCAAAAAATTGCGCGAAAAAAACAAAACAAATAAAAAAAAAAAACATTTTCCTGGCGATGGGACATTTTCCCATCACGCGTACTCAATTCCGACAATTACTCTTCCCCCTATCTTTCTCAACTCCTCACTATCTCTCCTCTTCCCTCAGTCTATCTGTCTCTATCTCTTTTCTGTCTATCTGCCTGCCTGTCTGTCTGTCTCTTCCTCTTTATAAATATATATATATATATATATATATATATATATATATATATATATATCGCACCTTTCTGTTTTTCTCTTTCAAACACAGAAATAAACAAAAAAATTCACACTCACACACATAAAAATATATACATATTCCCATGCGGAAACACACAGAGGACTACACATAAATACACCCAAACATCATATCTCCATACACAGAAACACAGAAAAATAATATATACTCATAAGCATACAAAAGACGAACGTGTATATAAACACAAACACAACCCCAAAACACTACCGAAAACTTGTAATGCACACCCACAAACACAATACGCACATACACACACCGACTCATATAGACATACACGCACAAAAGCACGCAAAGAAGCACGCACAAAAACGCACCATCGCAAGAACACACGTCAACAGGAAGTGACGGTAGTTATAGATCATATGTATATATTAGTGTTGGGACGATTAAAAGGAATCGGAATCGGAGATCGGAAAAATCAGAATATTTAAACATATATATTATTTTCAATCTTTGCTTAGATAATGAAGCGGGAAAATACATATAAGCAAACGAAATAACAATTATATATATATATATATATATATATATATATATATATATAAGCAAAAAAAAAAAAAGCAGGCTCCTTCAGTCTTGGACAGACTATGGATATCCATGAAGGGTTGCTTGCGCGTGAAATGTTTGTGGCAGAAGGTGCGCAATCTCCAATCGCACTTCTCCTGGGACGACATTGTTAAATACCAATGGCAAGTGAAGTACAGAACGACTGGAAACAAATGCCGAGATAAGCGGAGAACACATACAGCGCCTAGAATTCCCAAATGGTTACCCATCTGATACTAACCAGGCTCAACGTTGCTTAACTTCGGTGATATGACGAGAACGTCAACGAGATTATGTCGTAAAAATACTGAGGAGTCCTAGAGTGGATGAAACGCGGAATATTCAGTGTAACTTAATCGCCATATATATTTTTTACTGTATATATATATATATATATATATATATATATATATATATATATATATATATGAAATAAGAAAATAGTTGCAGACTATTTGAAGACACTTGTTTTGAATAGAAATTTGAATATTTTGAAAACTTTAGGTGTCAGGAAAATGATAAAGTCATTTTTATGTCCTTTTGTTGATGTTGTAAGTCCAATATTTCGCTAAAAATAGCTTCATCAGAGTAGTTAGTCAGTTCGTAGTTTTTTTCTCTTCATTTTGTTGTTATAGAGGAAGAAAGTCCTGGAAAAGAAATTTAAAATTACGAGCTGTACAATTTTGACGTGTGCGTTCGCTCCAGTTTCGAGCAGGAATATGAAATAAGAAAATAGTTTCACACTATTTGAAGACACTTGTTTTGAATAGAAATTTGAATATTTTGAAAACTTTAGATGTCACCTAATGTTTTCAAAATATTCAAATTTCTATTCAAAACAAGTGTCTTCAAATAGTGTGAAACTATTTTCTTATTTCCTATTCCTGCTCGAAACTGGAGCGAACGCACACGTCAAAATTGTACAGCTCGTAATTTTAAATTTTTTCTCCAGGACTTTCTTCCTCTATAACAACAAAAGCAAGAAGAAAAACAAACTCTGCAGCCCCAGCTGAGAGGCACAAAGTCTTGAATTTGCTTCAATACGAGAGAAAAGGGGACCAGCTCCCGAGAGGTCGGAAATGGGAACTGGATAGTGAGAGCTTCTTGCTATATAAGGTTGCCCCTACATGGACCAGAAGCCCATTGCGACGAGGACAATGGTCTTTGCTTGCAGCATCTGCCGGAAGAGATACTACATTTTGATCTTGGCCGAAAGGCCAAAAAGACCTCCGACCGGGAAATGCCGGGCGGCCTGCTAGTATATATCACTGATGATTGTCTATCGGATCCAGCCGAGAAGCACAAACTATTGAACAGTGGAGACATCCGAAGCAGTTGTAATATTCGCAGATTGCTCTCTATACAAACTCCGGAATCTAACTGTGTTTACATAATAAATAGAGAGAATTTAGATTATTCGAACAAAGTTTACGCAGATTTAACCTCCAATCTTCTTGAAGCTTATTTTGTCGGACACGAGAAGTCTTTTTGCAAAGACCCGTCGCATAACGGACAACGTACTGAGTTGATTTTACTTCTATGTGACACTCTTCTCGAGTTTCTGAGAATCATATTTTTATCCATAGGTGGGATAAATTATTTTTGAGATCAGGTTTTTTTTAGATTTTCGATACGTATCAGATGAATTTTTGTAAAAAAAAAAAGACACAAAACAAAATAAAACAACCCAAAAAAACATATCTAAGAAGACTGCCAGACATATACATTAGCTTTGTGTGAAATTTGCAAAAGATAGGCTCAGCCGTTTCGGAACCAATAAGGAAGAACTCACACACACACACACACGCACACGCACACACACACACACACACACACACACACACACACACGCAAAAAAGGTTTTTATATATTGTTTGTTCGACTTGACAAACATCACCATTCTTTACCAATTCGTCCGTGTTTTAACTTTCATTCCTTTTCGTTTATTTTCTCCATTTTCACAAGATATTCATGTCTTATTTTATTAAATATTCCCGCGCTTCAGCCGTTTTATTTTAAGAAAATGTATTTCCCATTCTCCTTGATTGTTTTTTTTTTATTTTAAAGTTAAAAGAAGATTTTTGCGCGTTCATATTTTATAAAATTAAAAAAAAGTGATAATCGTTTTGTTTTTAAAAAACTAAAGTCAATTCATTATTTATTGGCAAAAAAAAAGAAGAAAATATTTCTAAACAGTTAACGCCTAAGAAAAATGGATTGATTTTATCTTTTCGTTACAATCTAAATTCGGCATGGAACGGAAACGATAATAAAAATAATAACCAATTAACGTCACATTTTCTTAACGTCATTTGATAACGGAAAGATTTGTTCATAATTTATAAACTTCCTTCATTTTTTATTTTGCTTTTTATCCATTCAGTTATATATATTTTTTATTGCTTTTTTATTAGATGATTCATTTGATTTAAATTTAATTTCCATTCGTATTATCCCTACATATAATAAAAGAGGCGCAGTTTCCCCATCTGGGCCAAAAAAGGTTTACAACTACAGATGCCACATACAAATTAATTATGTCTACACTATTTGCCACTGCCTGCTGTAACTTTAGCACGACATTACATACACATTTAAAATCTTATGTTGGTATCGAGGAGCGTCAAGATCACAATTTCACCATGTATAGAGGAAGTAGTTCCTATTTCCTTCTCTACCATTCCTGTCCTTCCACCGCTCCCACTTACCACCTCAGCCATTCAGACATATTCCTACTCTACTAGGTTTTCACCGCTCTTAACTTATTACGCGACACATACACTTACCATATCTGTAACATATCCCTATTTATAGATAATAATTTCTCCCTTCTCAAAATCCGCCCCGCTGATTGGCTGACCAGTATACATTCTCTAATTCTGCTATTTGCTTCTTCAACTTTTAAATGACCGGTTCAACGCTTATAATCACGCCGCTATGTTTTTACATATCCATTCGTTACATTACGAACCTTATGCTCTACATTTAGTCATACTCACTCCCGCCTTCGTTATTGCTACAAGTTTCTATTTATTTATGTCTTTCTTTATTTACTTAGACCGTATTTCCTTTTCTTACGAACTTGCCGATTATACCGACCAGCTAGCAATAGAGAAAGGGCGAGCGAGCGAGCGAGAGAGAGAGAGAGAGAGAGAGAGAGAAAGAGAGAGAGAGAGAGAGAGAGAGAGTGTGTTAGAAATAGAGAGATACAGAGAATTCCACTCACTCATATCTTCGTTATTTCTACATATTTCTATTTCTTTATGTACTTATTTATTTATTTAGACCGTACTTTCTTTTCTCACAAACTTGAAGATTACACCGACCAGTGAGCTATGGAAAGAGAGACAGTGAGAGAGGGAGATACATGAGGAGGGACGCCAGACAGACAGAGAGAAACAGTTTCAGAGAGAGAGAGAGAGAGAGAGAGAGAGAGAGAGAGAGAGAGAGAGAGAGAGAGATCAGCCGTGTTACAATTTTATTTATGCAACCCATTCAATCACGTATTATAAGGGTAAATTATATGCCGATTACAGTGACAAGTTATCGAGTCCGATTCGTTAGCGCGTTTGCTTTTTAATTCGCCCCATTTTCTATTGAGCGTTCTCGCCTAGAAACTACCGGGAATTTTTTATTTTTTACATTTTTTACTTTTTCGTATAACTAATCGGTCAACATTAACACATGTTCAACAGCTACACTCCACAAAAATCGCATAGTCTAAGTACATTTCAGGGAAGGCGGTTACAACCACTGTAGTTTAAAATACACTCTAAGCACCCGACCTTAATTTATATGTATTTTTCGCTTAGTTAAAGTGTTAAAAGTTACCAGCGAAAATTTGTAAAAAGCAACAAAGAACAGTACGAAATAATACAAGAAAATTATACAGTACTTTTAACGCGCCAAAACATTTAAATAATTTCAAATTATGTTGTTCAAAGTGGTCTTTACACACTGATTAAAAAAATATAAATAACTTGACGCTTAATTAAATTACGGAGGCTTAATTCTTCAAGTTGAAAACAAATGACTTATTCTACCACTAAAACTAAGTTTGAGTTGCACTCAAAAATTCAGAGTTAATGGTAATCAGATATTTTACATAAAAATTTTTCAAGATTAATGTTCCCAATAGTAAAGCGACAAGCAACGAAATGTTGCATCCCTCTGCCTGTTCTACAAGTACTTTAACGGTGAATAATCTGACGAACTGCAATCACTTGTGCCCCCTCGATGTAAATACCCCCGACAAACCCGACAAGCAGCTAAATCCCACCCCTTAACAGTAGAGATCCCTAGATGTAAGAGAGCCTTCTACTCCAGTAGTTTCTTCCCCAGAACAGCTAGACTTCCGGGTTACTGCTTCCCCTACTGTACTGACATGCAGAAGTTCAAGTGTAACGTGAACTGACATCTTGTTGCCCAACTCCCTACACAGTACCCCTGTAGTTTCTGTCTCTGATAGTAGCCTCCTACAACAAAGTGGCAATGTGCCTTGTTTGGGGTGAAAATGTAATAAAAAACAAACAAAACAACAACAACAAAAAACAGTTGATTGTTGTAAAGACAACTATTAATAAAAGAAACGAAATAAAAAGAACTTAAGTACAGTCACAGCCCATATAAAAGATATTTGCATTTAGTATCAGGTATTTGCTGATTTTTTTCGTTGTTTACAATTTTTCGACTGTTAACTATTCTACGCTTTAACAAATGGCTGTTTTTTTTCTACTTATTTGTCTCTCCCAAAGAGCCAACATTCATAATTCTACTTATTTTTACTAATTTTTACGTTTATTATTCATTTAATTGTCAGCGTGAACCACCGTTTTTAAGATGCAGCAAGTGTTATCACTACAGCTAAGTTTGTTGCGTTTATTTTCGAGCAAACATTAACAACAAAGTTTTCCAACTGTGACCCCCCCCCCCAAAAAAAAACATTTTTCCTGCGATGGCAAAAGTCGGTTTTTGCCCGCAAAAACAGGCACTAGTGATTGCGACAAAATCTTTTTTTTTATAATCTTCACCCTTAAAGGATTTCTCTTTCATTGACCTATGGCAGAAAAGATAAATTATGGTATCAGAACAGATATTATACTTTAACGTTAATTATATTTGGAAAAAGTAAAAATGATACAAAGAAAACGATAATAAAAGGATACTGTAAAATTGGCAAATATTTAAATCATATGTTTTTTTCATTTTCAAAATATCCAGAGTACACAAAAATATACTCTATTATGAATGGTGGGCATGGACAGTGCTCTCCAACTTAATGTAAAGTAACACCCTTATTTCTAAGGATTTTTTATGGTTTAGGACTCAAGACTGTTAAGCATTTATTTTGGCTATGGGAAACAAATTCTTCATGTTCTACGTCTTAAGTGGATTTAGTGTGGTTTTACTGCATTACAAGTCAGACTTAGAGTTCGACATATATATTCAAGATTAGTAACCTGCTCCAAAAAGTTTGAATGTCTTAGAAATGAAGGGTCAATTTATTAAATTTATATGAAAAAAATGATCCCACACTATATATTAAAAATGATCCCACACTATATATTCTAAAATATTATATTCGAAGTATTCACACGTAATCGCCTAAAAAAAGCAAAATCTCATTTTTTGAGGGGTGATTGCTAAGGGTCCTCTTCTGCTTTTAAATATAGTTATAATTCATTTTGGAAATTGAAAAACTTAGTGTTTTCCCTTTATATATATATTTATTTTAAAGACTTTCATCTCGTGCTATTTTCCCCTACATCATTTCTGCTTGTTTTACTTACCGACCCCGATCTCCCCTTATGAATGGTTAAAAATCTGGTGCCCATGTTTTGCAAATATCAATTCATCCTTTATTTATGGAGAATTTATTCGGCAATATTCAATATTTATGTACGTCATTATTGTGATGTTTATTTTTTTAATATAGTTCAATTTGATTTTTATTATAACCACTGTTTTATCATATGATTTATTTATTGCTAAACAAAATATACGTTCTCCGAAAATCAGAAAAAAATGTGAAAGCCTTCTGAGGAGCTAACTGCTTTAATATAATTCCAGAAATATATAGTAAGAAAACACGGAACATTTTTTTATATTGAATATCCTATATTCATATTATTTTTTATGTAGAATAGTAAGTTAAAATATGGTGATTTACTTTTCTGGAGGGTTATTTGTGTGTGTGAATTAGCGGTTTTTGAAAATTTTAGACAACAAAAATGAAAAAATCTAGCGATTATATGGAGATTTTTTTCCCTGATCTAGAGGGTTTTTAAAATTTCAGTTGGAACCACTGGCTGGGGATTGATCAACATCTTTACTGCCCCACCTCTTTACACCCGTTCTTGACATTAAGATAGTCGTACTTACCATGAGGAGTTGGGAGTATCTATTCCAAAAGCCGTCTGTAACCTGAGGAAGTTGGGGGGTTGGGGAGCAACAACGACACAACCACCACCACCAATAACCTTACTTAAATTGTTTGCGAGAGGGGGCACGCTTCTACCGAGCAACGTCGGTTAGCTGGCACTGCTAGCATATTATATACACTAGCAAGTGTAGTCGGCGTTGGACAGCGGAATAGAAAAGATTAACAGGTTCGTGCTATATTGTTTTAAAAACTTATTTCTCTCCCACTGTCTTATCCTAACATGATACTCTCTACATTTTTATCTATCTATCTATCTATCTATCTATCTATCTATCTGTTTGTCTTCGATCTGTCTATCTATCTATTTATTATATAAAAGGAATTATTCCTCTGCCTGTGTCTCTGTGTAAGTTCGTTCCCACAGGACTGCTACACGGCTACTTATTATCTCTCTCTCTCCCTCTCTCTCACTCTCTCTCTCTCTCTCTCTCTCTCTCTCTCTATATATATATATATATATATATATATATATATATATATGTGATGAAAATAATGGAAATAGTATTCCGACAAAATAGAGAAATAAAAAGGAACAACCATAATATGTGTTCATCAACGTTTCGAAATAAAGACGAAACGTTGATGAACACAATGCAGTTTGTTCCTTTTTATTTATCTCTTTCTTTATATATATATATATATATATATATATATATATACTAGACTACGCATGTATGAATATCAGTGCATGTTCCAGCTAGCTATAGAATAGTGAGTATACAGAAATAATGTATAAACGCGCAATAATTTAATGCACGCGTGTGCAAAAACAAACATGGCAATCAGTGAACACAAATACGCAGTTTCACGTGCATGAAAACATTTAATGCACGCGCGCACGAAAACAAAGTGCTCTAAGATTAAATGAAAATTCCTTTTTATAAGAGGGGTGTAATCCGTTGGAAAAAATTAAAAAAGAAAACCAAAGAGAAAAAGTTCAAGGAAAGAGTGTGTATTGTACAGCTCCACTCTGATTATTTATTTTTGTGTGTGTGTGTGTATGTATGTGTGTGTATTTGTTGACAGCCTTAAAATATTAGGAAATAACAATTAACTGATTAAGTAATATTTAACGGCGAGACCTTTCCGAAGCAAATCTTAAAAACAAAACAAAATGAAAACTCCGACTCGCACAAGTTTTGAAGCGTTTCTATATATTTAAAAAAAAATATTTCGAACTTATGACCCTACCCCCACTCAGTCTTTCTTTTGACCACCCTCTCCCCACTAAACTTGAAAAAATTCAAACGATTACATATCTCGTTACGTCGCCTAGTATTGGGGGTTTCATTTTTCGTTAAATTTATACAGAAAAAATTATCACCCACACTAAAATATTAAATTTTAATTATTAAAAAGAATCCTTTATATTATTTTTAAAGGTTATTTTAACGTATTAGCCTAAAATAGTAGATTTCGATTTCCTTTCAGAATGTAAACTACGCTAGTTTACGTAGTAAAAAACCTAACCCAAATATAGTTTTTTTTAAATATCAAGTATCTTTTTTTTTTTACATTAGAAAAATATATTTGTTTTTCTTTTGGTTTGGAAACAAATCCAACTTGCAATAAGAATATAAATAATAATGAATAAAAAAACATTAATAATAAATAATTTCGAACGCGAAAAACCTACATTTTTTTTTGAAAAATAAAGTTCTATTTATAATCAAGCACAATTTGGGCAGAGAAAATATCTTTTTACAATCACGTAAATTGATCATTTTTTAAAATGTATTTCTTTTAAACAATCGTCTTATCGTTATTTATTGTTAATGATTAAATCTCGCCTATATCTTTTGTATGTGTCAAGTATATATATATATATATATATATATATATATATATATATATATATAAATTTATTTATCCATTAATCTATATGTCCGGCTATCCCGTGATCAATTTGTCTATTTATCCATTTATGTATCTATATATGCACCTATACGCATATATATATATATATATATATATATATATATATATATATATATATATATATATATATATATATATATATATATATATATATATATATATATATATATATATACATATATCCACCTATGCATCTATCTATACATATATGTATATGTCTCCCTATCGTCTATCTATCCATCTTGCGACCAGGATATATATATATATATATATATATATATATATATATATATATATATATATATATATAGGTTGAATTATTTATTTGAATTTATATATAACGATTTTTGAAAGCGTCGGTTCGAATTTGCAATTTCTATAATAACCTTTGGGAAATCTATCGATGTGAATAATTTACATTCATTAAACATGTTTCTTTATTTCACGCTGAGTCGGAACCTGTTTTGCCTCTTTAACTTCATCACCGGAAGAACAAACCTATCAGCAACTTTCAATTGATTTTTCATCGATAGCCATTGTTGACAACAGCCGACTAATCAGTTAAATGGCTGACTGATTGTATTATTGATGGTCCATCTATCACGAATCGCAGCAAACAGGGTGGATCAACAAGGGGAAAGAACGATCTGACGCCAGTTCGTCTAGATTCATAACTTTTAACGCCCGTTGCGTAACATTCACGGGGGAGAATAAGCCAATATCCTAAATCGAATATCTATTATGCATGTGTGTTCGTAATTTCCGCAGAAATATTGGCAATACTAAATTATCTAACGGAGTACTTGCTATTCCAACTTTATAAGATCAATCTACCGACAACAGACTGTTTCAGTTGAATCAAAATCTCATAAAACAACGTTTAATTACAATTAAACGCCGTCAAAAATTTTCCATACTTTTTCGTATGGACACTTTTATCGATAATACACGCATAGAACTCGTCCCCTTCGAAGTAATCTCCTCCGGATGCAGTACACTATTTCTGCCGTTCCAACAATTTCTGATAGTCCCCATGGAAATCCTCTTGTGTGAGTGTGTCAATGATCCTCGTCATAGCCTCTTTGAATGAAAAAATGTTGCCTAAATATACCAATATGTATATATATATATATATATATATATATATATATATATAATTTCAAGGAGATTAGAACAATAGTCTAAAGAGCTGAGTGTATTTCAATGTAACAGTGAAATTACTAGTTTAATTAAAATACAGGAAAGAGAAAGTGCTCGTTGTAATTTAGATATATAATAAGCTCGATAGGTAAATATCCTAGAGTTAAATCAATATTAAGTAATGTGATTGATAATTTAAAATTTAAAAATCAAATTATAATTAAATTAAAAATCCGTTTCATAAGAAGGAACAACAACAAATCAATTATCTGTACGATCTTTTCGGAAAACAATGTTTGCTTATTTTTATGTTTGCTTATTTTTATGTTTGCTTATTTTTATATTTGCTTATTTTTATGTTTGCTTATTTTTATATTTGCTTATTTTTATGTTTACTTATTTTTATGTTTGCTTATTTTATGTTTACTTAATATATATATATATGTATATATATATAAAAGTGGACATGTCTGTGTACCTGTGTATATGTGTGTTTGTGTGTCTGTGTATATTTCCCTACGCAATAACTCTATCAATTTTTAGTCTACAGACTCGAAATTTGATATACAGGGTACTGAGATTTGGGAACAAAGATGTGATCGGTTTTTGGACAGAAATTTGGCGATTAAGAGGTCAATGTTCAACGATTTGACCTTTGAGAACTCTACCAAACTCCTCCGACAATTTTGGGTTTACGCACTTGAAATCTTAGATATAGATTTCCTGGACATGGATCGAACTTAATAACTTGATTTGAGCCCAAAACAATAAATCTTAGGGGGTCATAATAAGTGTTAAAGTTTAAAAAAATTAACCTCTGCGGTCTCTTCCAAATTACTCAGACAATTTCTGGTCTAAATACTTGAAATTTTACATAAAGGGTATTCAGAGAAGGGCAAGCTTTTTCATCAGTTTGGGTCGAAAATTTTTAGTTACCAATATATAAATGTATGTATGTATGTCTGTTTGCATATCTGCCTTTAACTTTCAATAGAGGCGACGGATTTTACCAAGATTAGCATTGTTTTAAAGTTCGATCTTTCATACGACAAATATCGAAAAATTGTCTAAAAATATTAATATCTTCCCCTTCAATTAGGCACTTTTCTACAGGGGGTCACTTTTTTCACGGATATTTTTGAAAGTTATCCTTTTCTTTAGATTGTCTGGTTTTAATTTTAAAAAATATCGATTCCGGTTTGGCGGTGGCCGTAACAACATAAACGTTAAGTTTTACCCCGTTCTTTTCCTCCTTTGCGGTACGGGTTCGAGCCTGCCTTCCTACTACCACTTTTTTTTTGCTTAAACTACATATCCAAACACCCGGGCAACGCCGGGCGCCCATGCTAGTATATATATATATATATATATATATATATATATATATATATATATATATATTTGGGCAGCACTTTTTCATTCAAGCAAATATTATTAAATGCAACGGAGACACTTTGCTTTATGATTCTTTTTTTTTTTTAATTTTTCGATTTTCCGTATAATATTTTTTGTATCAAAGTCAAAAATATTAATAAAAGTTCCATCAATGTTGCTGTCATGAGCGCTTTCGATTCGCCCACGAATCATCATCAGGTGTTGAAGTAAAATCTGTAAGAACGAAATTTAGAATCAAAAATATTAAGGACGAAACCTTAATATTTTTCTCATGCTATATGTTTTTCTTTTCTTTTCCAATACTGATATTGTGTACACACACACACACACACACACACACACACACACACACACACACACACACACACACACACACACACACACACACACACATATATATATAGTGTATAAAATTAACTTACAAAATATAAATTTGAGGGGACAGGGCAAATATGTCTTTATAGATGACACTGTACCTGTTTTAGAATTAAGCAAACATAAAAATAAGTAAACATAAAAATAAGCAAATATAAAAATAAGCAAACATAAAAATAAGCAAATATAAAAATAAGCAAAAATAAAAATAAGCAAATATAAAAATAAGCAAACATAAAACAAGCAGATATAAAAATAAGCAAACATAAAAATAAGCAAAAATAAAAATAAGCAAATATAAAAATAAGCAAACATAAAAAGAAGCAAATATAAAAAGCAAACATAAAATTAATAAAACATAAAAATAAGCAAACATGAAAAAAAACAAACATTAAAATAAGCAAATATAAAAATAAGCAAACATAAAAATAAGCAAATATCAAAATAAGTAAACATAAAAATAAGCAAATATAAAATAAGCAAATATAAAAATAAGCAAACATAAAAATAAGCAAATATAAAAATAACAAACATAAAAATAAGCAAACATAAAAATAAGCAAATATAAAAATAAGCAAATATAAAATAAGTAAACATAAAAATAAGCAAACATAAAAATAAGCAAACATAAAAATAAGCAAATATAAAAATAAGCAAATATAAAAATAAGCAAACATAAAAATAAGCAAACATTAAAATAAGCAAATATAAAAATAAGCAAATATAAAAATAAGCAAACATAAAATAAGTAAACATAAAAATAAGCAAACATTAAAATAAGCAAATATAAAAATAAGCAAACATAAAAATAAGCAAATATAAAAATAACAAACATAAAAATAAGCAAACATAAAAATAAGCAAATATAAAAATAAGCAAATATAAAATAAGCAAATATAAAATAAGTAAACATAAAAATAAGCAAACATAAAAATAAGCAAACATAAAAATAAGCAAATATAAAAATAAGCAAATATAAAAATAAGCAAACATAAAAATAAGCAAACATTAAAATAAGCAAATATAAAAATAAGCAAATATAAAAATAAGCAAACATAAAATAAGTAAACATAAAAATAAGCAAACATTAAAATAAGCAAATATAAAAATAAGCAAACATAAAAATAAGCAAATATAAAAATAACAAACATAAAAATAAGCAAACATAAAAATAAGCAAATATAAAAATAAGCAAACATAAAATTAATAAAACATAAAAATAAGCAAACATGAAAAAAAAATAAACATTAAAATAAGCAAATATAAAAATAAGCAAACATAAAAATAAGCAAATATCAAAATAAGTAAACATAAAAATAAGCAAATATAACATAAGCAAATATAAAAATAAGCAAATATAAAATAAGCAAATATAAAAATAAGCAAATATAAAAGTAAGCAAATATAAAAATAAGCAAATATAAAATAAGCAAACATAAAAATAAGCAAATATAAAAATAAGCAAATATAAAAATAAGCAAATATAAAAATAAGCAAACATAAAAATAAGCAAAGTTCAAAATAAGTAAACATAAAAATAAGCAAATATAAAAATAAGCAAACATAAAAATAAGCAAACATAAAAATAAGCAAATATAAAAATAAGCAAATATAAAAATAAGCAAATATAAAAATAAGTAAACATAAAAATAAGTAAACATAAAAATAAGCAAATATAAACATAAGCAAATATAAAAATAAGCAAACATAAAAGTAAGCAAACATAAAAATAAGCAAATATAAAAATAAGCAAATATAAAAATAAGCAAATATAAAAATAAGCAAATATAAAAATAAGTAAACATAAAAATAAGTAAACATAAAAATAAGCAAACATAAAAATAAGCAAACATTAAAATAAGCAAATATAAAAATAAGAAAACATAAAAAAAGCAAATATAAAAATAAGCAAACATAAAAATAAGCAAAGTTCAAATTAAGTAAAAATAAAAATAAGCAAATATAAAAATAAGCAAATATAAAAATAAGCAAACATAAAAGTAAGCAAACATAAAAATAAGCAAATATAAAAATAAGCAAACATAAAAATAAGCAAATATAAAAAGAAGCAAATATAAAAATAAGAAAATATAAAAATAAGTAAACATAAAAATAAGTAAACATAAAAATAAGCAAACATAAAAATAAGCAAACATAAAAATAAGCAAATATAAAAATAAGCAAACATAAAAATAAGCAAATATAAAAATAAGCAAACATAAAAATAAGCAAATATAAAAATAAGCAAATATAAAATAAGCAAACATAAAAATAAGCAAACATAAAAATAAGCAAACATAAAAAGAAGCAAATATAAAAATAAGCAAACATAAAAATAAGCAAACATAAAAATTAAGCAAAAATAAAAATTTTTAACATAAAATAAGCAAACATAAAAATAAGTAAACTAAAAAATAAGCAAACATAAAAATAAGCAAACATA
This sequence comes from Euprymna scolopes, assembly GCF_053919585.1. Classification (NCBI taxonomy): domain Eukaryota; kingdom Metazoa; phylum Mollusca; class Cephalopoda; order Sepiida; family Sepiolidae; genus Euprymna; species Euprymna scolopes. The sequence goes on from NC_136521.1 coordinate 53,130,711, forward strand.
AAAATTAAGTAAACATAAAAATATGCAAACATAATAATAAGCAAATATAAAAATAAGCAAATATAAAAATAAGCAAATATAAAAATATGCAAACATAAAAATAAGCAAATATAAAAATAAGCAAACATAAAAATAAGCAAACATAAAAATAAGCAAACATAAAAATAAGCAAATATAAAAATAAGCAAATATAAAAATAAGCAAACATAAAAATAAGCAAATATAAAAATAAGCAAATATAAAAATAAGCAAACATAAAAATAAGCAAACATAAAAATAAGCAAATATAAAAATAAGCAAATATAAAAATAAGCAAATATAAAAATAAGCAAATCTAAAAATAAGCAAACATAAAAATAAGCAAACATAAAAAGAAGCAAATATAAAAATAAGCAAACGTAAAAATAAGCAAACATAAATATGAGCAAATATAAAAATAAGCAAACATAAAAATAAGCAAACATAAAAATAAGTAAACATAAAAATAACAAACATAAAAATAACAAACATAAAAATAAGCAAATATAAAAATAAGCAAACATAAAATAAGTAAACATAAAAGTAAGCAAACATAAAAATAAGCAAACAGAAAATTAAGTAAACATAAAAAAGCAAACATAAAAATTAAGCAAATATAAAAATAAGCAAACATAAAATAAGTAAACATAAAATAAGCAAACATAAAAATAAGCAAACATAAAAATAAGCAAACATAAAAATTAGCAAACATAAAAATAAGTAAACATAAAAATAAGTAAACATAAAAATTAAGCAAACATAAAAATAAGCAAACATAAACAAATTTAAAAAATTAGAACTTTATTACTTTTTTATGTCAATAAAGATAATGGCGATTACAATAAGTGCAAGGGAAATGAATGGGGAGAACTCTTTTTGCTATTTCATTTGCCCTTACTCCTTTACAATTGTGTTTTCTCATCCTCTTATGAGGAAGCATTTAGGTTTGAAATGCCATGGCCTAAAATGTTTCCTTCTGATTTTCTCTATCACTTTATATAATCATCTTTTTCTTATTGATATTATAATGCAATAAATTTCTGTTGTAAGTATATATATATATATATATACATATACATATATCTATGTATATGTATATATATATATATGTATATATATATATACATAGATACATATGCACACACACGCGCACGCACGCACACACACACACACATATATATATATATATATATATATATATATATATATAAGAACAAGTAGTTAATAAATCCGATCCCGCAATTTGCTAATACCTACCCTCTGATGAGAAGGAAAGTATTTCTTCGAAACTCCGCGGATTAAGGACTATCCACTAATTTTGTGCTTCCTTTTTAAAATTAAGTATGTTTTTTCAAAGTGATTTTTTAACATGTTTTATGAACTATTTGTTCTTATTATAAGCTCTATTTCCTATTTGGTTTTATTGAGCTTTTACATCTTGTTGAGTTTACTTTATAAATAGTTAACTCTTCAATATTTATAATATGCTTTAGTTTTGCCAACTTGGATTATTTTGGTAAACTTAACTGTAATTCTTATTTCATTTATATATATATATATATATATATATATATATATATATATATATATATATATATATAGTAAGTTATATAATATATATATGGCGATTAAGCTACACTGAATATTCCGCGTTTCATCCACTCTAGGATTTTCAGGCTTATGCGAGAATTTTGTGGTTGTCTCGAGTTTTTATATTCGCACCTTCTATTGAGTTTTTTGTTAGCCAATCAGCTTTCTAGTATCTACCCTACCCTTCCTAATCAGGCAATTAGTAGGCACTTACAAGACAAAGTTCGATTTGACCTCCGGTTGACCCGTTCCTTTGTGTCTTGACCTGTTTTAAATCTAGGTTATGCATGTTTATTTATTTATTTTATTTGTTTATTTTCTATTTTATTGTTAGTTTTAAAATTATTTTGTATCTCTATCCTAGAGTAAATTCTATCCTGTGAACACAGTTGTTCGCTATTTTTCTCCTACAGTTTAATAGATGTTGAGGTATTAGTATTTTTATTTTCATTTCTAGTGGGGTTGTTATTGTCCGGAGTTTGTTAAAAACAAAACTTGGCAGGAAATTTCTAGATCTTATCGAAAACCACTTTCCCGCAACCAACCCCTTACACAAAATTACTAACGAGCTCTACCTACGTATTGAGTACCGTTAAAGTAAATACTTACGTTTAAGTTTACGCATGAATTTATACTTTCGTATATTAATTATGAGAATAAGTGAAGTAGTTATATTTATATATATATATATATAACTACTTCATTTATATATATATATATATGTATGAATCAAAAGCTATATATTTTATTGAATATAACTTACATATCAAGATAGTAAAAGTTCTACCCGGTAAAGAGGAGCAATTCATAAATTAAATTAAAAAGGTGAAGAATAGAAGTAAGTAGAACTTTATGAAATCATCAAATCCTTAAGAAAGAAAATGAAAGCAATTGGAAAAGGAAGATGGGATAAAAAATACTTCCCTTCATTGATCTGATAATTTGATTACGTTTTATGTGACTTTTATGCAACATCTTTTTAATTTCAGTTATGAAATGCTCTCGGGTTGCTAAAATGTACCAATAAAATTTGTCGCTTTTGTATGAGATTAAACATCTTGAGAAATTACTTCATAAGCGATAAACAAAAACGTAATTTGATATAGTTAACGCGGTCGTGGGTTAGAAGCCATGCTGATGACGCACACATGTTTGTTGATAACTATTTCATCTACAAATCAATCCAGAAATAAATAACTGCAAATGTATATATATATATATATATATATATATATATATATATATATATATATATAGTGGAAATGGTAATTAATAAAAACTGAAGAAAGTGCTCAATACTGTTGTAGAGCAAATATGCGTTTTATCTTTTATTACCGTATCTTTCTGTTAAGTTGCATTATTGTTTCAGCTACTCGGCCGTTTTTTTAGCCGTCTGTAGCTTCCTCAGACTTTTACAGTTTGGCGGTCTGTAGCTTCCTCAGACTTTCACAGTTTTCTGTAAAAGTCTGAGGAAGCTAGAGACGGCCAAAAAAAAACGGCTGAGTAGCTGAAACAATACTGTAACTTAACAGAAACATACGGTAATAAAAAATAAAACGTATATATATATATATATATATATATATATATAATCATACTGGGTTCCATCCTTGAACACTTCTTTTGCCATCCATCCGTAAAGATTTTCAATGAGATTGAAGTCCGGAGAACATGCTGGATGATCTAACAATTCTATATTATTTGAAGAAAAGTATTCTCGTGCTTGTCGAGAAGTGTGTATCGCAGAGTTGTCTTTCTGGAAAATCCAATTTCTTCCACTCAGACGTAGACCTTCAGTCCTGATAGAAGCATTTTCAAGCATTGAAATGTACTCCAATGATGTTTGCCGACCTTTCACTACTTGCAACTTTAGGGTTGCAGCTGACGAGAAAGCACCCCAGATCATTAAAACCCTCCTCCACTATGCCGAGTTGAAAAAAGTCTCTTTGGGCTAATTTTTATCATTCCAATAGTGTTGAAATCCATCTGGACCATCTAGATTAAACTTTTTCTCATCGGAAAAAATTACATTTTCCCACTTCCCTTCATCCCAAATCTGATATTTGGCGGCATATTTAAGTGGGTTAGTTCTGTGCTGTTCAAGAAGACGTTTCGCAGTTGTTTTAAATGATTGAAACCTTTCATTTTCAGATGCCTTCTGATGGTTTTAGGACTACATTCTGCTGCTGTTTGGCTTTTCAATCGACTTGAGCTCATACTGAAGTTCTTTTTAAAACTTCTGATACGGCGATCCAGTGATGAGGTTATTTTTTTTTTTTTGCTCGACCTGGACTCTAGTTGTGCTCATATTGATCTGGATTTCTTAAAAAAATTTGTGATGACCGTTTTGCTACGATTCACTTTGCTTGCAATGGATCTATGGGAGAGTCCACCCCTATTAAGCTCAAAGATCCTTCCTCTCTCAAACTCTGATAAAGGTTTCCCTTTTGCCATTTATAATTCAGTAAGATGTTTTTTTATCCACTAACAAGTTGCTTTTAGTAACATAGAAAGCTTTTCGTATTCATTTTTTCAAAACTAGCGGATTTTATTAAAGTGGTCTTATCATTTTGACCAGGTGAAAATGTTTTTTTTTTTTTAAATAATTATTAGATCAGGGTTAAGGTTTCGAATGAAGCAGATTTCATTTTTTTCCATCATATTTTCTCTGTTGGCAATGGTTTCAACCATTTGTTTGATTAAAAATTCGATAATATGCGTAAACGCTTACTTTCTTAAGTGGTCTTATGATTTTGACCAGGACTGTATCTCTCTCTCTCTCTCTCTCTCTCTCTCTCTCTCTCTCTCTCTCTCTCTCTCTCTATATATATATATATATATATATATATATATATATATATATATATATATATATCCTCTCGTCAAATATACTATCCGGATTGATATAACCCAACACCTACGTGTCAGTGAAATGATGTGTTGGTTGTTTGGGTGTCATGGTGTCGCCTTCCGTTTCCGCGAAACCTTTACTCAGCCAATCGAGCCTGTGTTCTTTACATCTCCAAAGATTTATCTGCGATTCGATCAGACAGTTCAAAATACTGATTTTGCCCCGAAATGATTTCATTTCAAGTGTTTTAGGAGTGCGATTTGTTTGGATTAAATGAAGAGAGTTGTCAAGAGGTTGATGGTTCTTCAAGGTTTTTATCAATTGCTTCTTTTTTCGAATCTTCTTTTTCTTCGTCTTCTTCTTTATCTTCTTCTTTTTCTGTTTTTCTTCGTCTTCTTCTTCTTCTTCTTCTTCTTTTCCTTCTTCTTTTTCTTTTTCTTCTTCTTCTTCTTCTTCTTCTTCTTTTTCTTCTTCCTCCTCTTTCTCTTCTTTTTTTACTTTCTTCTTTTCTTCTTCTTCTTCTTCTTCTTCCAGAATTTCTTCTTCTTTTTCTTCTTTTTCTTCGTCTCCTTATCCTTTTTGTTCTTTTTCTTCTTCTTTTTCTTATTTCTTCTTCTTCCTCCTCTACTTCTTTTCTCTTCCTCCTTGTATTTTTCTTTTTCTTCTTCCTCCTCCTCTTCTTCTTCCTATTCTTATTTGCTTTCTCGTTCTTCCTCTTCTTGCATAACTACTACTACTACTACTACTACTACTACTACTACTGCTTCTTCTTCACCTTTTTTCTTCTTTTCCTACTTCTTCTTATTTATATTCATTCTTCTTCCTCTTCTTTTTCTGCTTTTCTTTTCTTCTTCTTCTTCTTCTTTATATTAATTCTTCTTCCTCTTCTTCTTTTTCTTCTTTTTTCTACTTCTTCTTCTTTATATTCATTCTTCTTCCTCTTCTTCCTCTTCTTCCTTTTCTTCTTTCTTCTTCTTCTTCTTCTTCTTCTTCTTCTTCTTCTTCGTCTATTCATATTAATTCCAAATAAGATGTAAATGTGATTTAAGAATCATGTCTACAAGAATAATATAACTAAGATGTCCAGAAGCAAGATGTTTGTTCACATTATTTTGAATAAGAACATTGCGATTTCGGGTCGAATTGGTTTGTTTTTTGACGTTAATTAATCTGTAGATTTTATTGCATACAAGATTCAAGCAAGCAAGTAAGGACGGTCCACAGAGTTTTGTAATTTTATAATATAATTATTTTATGATATAATTATTAAGACAAGTGGGACCAGTGGAAATTCTATGGACGTCCAGCGTGAATAGAGACCCCGCGATATTTTTGTAGCCATTTTGTCAAAACTGGAAAAATATTGATCTAAGTAATATGGTTTATGTAGTGTAAAAATATATCTTGTTATTATAGTTTATCTCCAACATCCTTATAGGGGTCTGTGACATATTTACGTTCGCTGCTAACGGAAACCCCACGATATCATTATACCATTTTTAAAACGAACAGATACTACCCTTGCATCAGAAGACCACGATATATTTTAGTTTCACGTACCCCCTAAAGCAACACCATTTTTTTAATTAAGTTTTTCTTTTACATTGCATCTTCGGTGATCAGGAGATCCTATTTATTAAAAAAGGAGGAGAGAAATGGATGACATACTACGAACATCAAATTAGCGTCTGTATATATTAATTTAATGTTCGTAGAATGTTATCATTTTCTATTCTTCCTTTTTAATCAGTAGGATCTCCCGATCGAATGAATAATTTATTATCTGGAAATCATGACACAATTACGTACGTGCAGGGTACTACCGTATTAATATATAGATAATTTGTTTTGTTTCGTTTGCGCATTCGCGAGTGTAAACTATTCTGTACTTTTAAGCATTTAACTTGCTGTCACATATTCTCTTTCCGTTTTTCTCCACGTTTTTCACCACGTTTTTCTCCACGTTTTTCACCACGTTTTTCTCCACGTTTTTCACCACGTTTCTTCTGTAAATATTTTTACGAACATTTTTTCCCTTTTGTTTAATTTCTTCAGTTGCTCTGTTTTTTATTTCAATATTTAAACCGAACGATGACAACGTCCGTTTAGCGATCTTTCTAAAACTTCTTCTTTTGTAGGAGAAGCGAAACAGTTCTTGGAATGCTTCAAGAGGAGACAAGCATCGCTCGAGCAAGATATTCGATACGCGATGGACACTCGGTGTTTATTCCTACCACGCATCGACAGGAAATGAGGATTCGATGCGTCGATTGATTAGTGGAACACCTTTTTTTTTCTCATTTTTGCTTCTTCGTCAGAGTGGAACGATAAATCACCACAAAGAAAACCACACTACAGCTTTATTTTAAAACTTTTATCGACAAAAATAAATTCAGGTAACACGATTATGCAGTATAGCTGACATCTATTAAATGTAGCCGCCTTCAGCCTTGATAACCGCCTCGATAAACGTCCGAAATTGGAAGCCCGTCTTTTTCACAAGCGCCGGTGTGAGCTCGACGAATACTCAGCGGATGGCGGTGATTAGGCCGGCTTTGGTGTTGTGGAAGGTCATGTTGGTGATGTTATCGACGTATGATCAAACGAAGTAGCCCAGTGGGTTCAAGGCGGAAGAAGAGAGGGGACAGTGACACAAGAGTACAAAGTCGTAGCACTTCTCCTGAAGCCAGGCATGGATCTCTTTGGACTTGTGGACAGTCGCCGAGTCTTGCTCCCGCACCCAGGGTCTGCCAGCATTTACCTTATTTCACTAGGAGATACCCCCACTATTCAGCACATTCAGGTACACTTTGGTGTTGACTTTCAAGCCGTCTTCTATGATGTCAGGTGGTATTTTCTACATTTGCAGACTCCTCCTTAATTTTAACAGAACACCTGTTAGCTTGCTTGCCGACTTAATGTTTCTTAATGCCAGAAATGTACACCACGAGTGATCTTGACAGAAATTCAGGAGTACAAGATGGCATTTCCTTGAAAATACAGTTGGGAAAGCAGAATCCCGGAAGGGAGTACTAAAGTCTAGCAGTTCTAGGGAAGAAACTATTTGAGTAAAAAGCTTTCTTATATCGAGTATCGCTACTGTGTAAGGGTGTGATGTAGCTGCTTGTCGGGTTTGTCGGAGAATTTACGCCGAGGAGATATAAGGGATTGTAGTTTGTCGGAGCACCTACCATTAAAGTACTTGTAAACCATGCAACATTTCATCGATGGGACAGAAGCTGAAGCTTAGGTGACAATTCAGGACTTATTAGGTTAGCTTCTCTCTTTTGGACTCTATCCAAGAGTGAGAGACTAGTAGCAGATGCACTAGCTCAAATGTGACAACCATGCCCCATACATGGCCGAATAGTGACCTTATAGAGGTACAAGATACTTTCAAGCGTAAGTAGCTTTTTAGTACGGCAGAGAGAGTCCACCTCTCTCGTAGCGGCCTTGGTCATGCTCAATGTATTTGTTCCAACTTATGTTTCCTGTGAACGTTAGACTGAGAAGTTTAAAGAAGTGTTTCCATGTAATGTGTTTTTGGCGGTAGAGAAGGTTTCTTGTAATTATTGAAGTTTAGTCTTGGCAGCATTAAATGTGATTATGCATTTATGTGTCCATTTCATTACAGCTTGGACGTCTTCCGCTAGTGTTTCTGATATTTCCTCGGGAATGTTTCTGTCGGGCTCGGAAGTTTGGACGGAATTTCGAACGAGTTCAACAGAAACATTCTCGTGTTCAACAAGATACACCTGAAGAATATCGAAGGTTACATCGACCTAAACGTGAATATGACACTCAAGATTAGAACAGTAGTCCAATAAATCCAAATAATACGAATAACCAACCCTCATCTAAAAAATCCAGGAGCGTAATATCTCCCTTCGTATGCCTAGCGTCTGTTAAAATTTCCATTAACAGAATTTCTTTCATTGAACATATTCTCTACACACATAACCACGGGAATGCTTCTCTGCTGACTGCAACACGATCGTCTTAAAATCCAATATCAACAAATACTTGTACATATACGATTTTCGATTTTGATGAGCTTTAATCCTCTCATAATATGATACATAATTCAACTGACAGCATATTTAATGTATTTGAATGACGTTTGGCATCTGCAAGTGGTGAATTTTTAGTAAAAATATATGTTAAGATTTCAATCTTTTTCCCGGGCAACGCTGTATGTGTGTTGCTGTGTTCTCTTTTCTTTTGTCTTTAATTCCTGCTGTCATATATTTTAGTTCTCTTTGATTAATTCTTTCGGTCCTTTCTGTCATTGAAATCTTCTCAGGTCCTTTGCCTCTATCCTGTAGACGTTGTAGGAAGAAGATGAAATAATATCGAAACTCTTCCGCGATGTAAAACTCGGAATTGAAAGGGAAAAGCTCAGAGCAAGTGTCTTTATCCTATAGACAGCTGCGCGATGACGGTACATAATGGCGGACCGAATATTGTCGCTCACTTCCGGTTGGTTACACCGGGCTACCTCGAGTGGAAAATCGTGCCTGGATCGACAGCGCCACCTGTTGAGTGACAAAGGCGATGCTCAGCTCTTGTTGGGCTATTTATCACTTCTGAATGACAAGACGAATTCGGCTGAGAGGCCCGCACAGTATCAACGATTTAGCGCAGTCAAAATGAGTGAAGTTGAAAGAGAGTTGCACATAATTGCAACAGAGGATGGGACAAAGAAAGAAGGAAATAGGAATGGGAAGGGGAAGGTGAAGGAATAGAGAAACAGAAAGAAAGCGCGAAATATGATGATAGAAGAAATAAAAGAACTAGTAAGGAAAGGAGAATAATAAAACAAGTATCGCAGGTGAAGAAAAAGAAGTAGAAGATAAATAATTATAGAGAAAAAAAGTATGGAGGAAGAAAAAAAAGGAAAAAAAAATCAAAATAATGTACAATGTTAATAAATATAAAGAAAAATAAACATGGCAGAAGAAAAAGATTGTGAAGAAAGATAACAGTAGAAGATTAATAATTAAAAAGAAAAAAAGCATGGCTGATGTAAAAAAAGAAGAAAAAGAAGAAAGAAGCAAGAAGAAGAATAATAACAAAAAGGAAAGAAGTATGCAAAAAGAAGGAGAAAAAGAAGAAGAAGAAGAAGAAAGATAAAAGTAGAAGATTAATAATTAAAAAAACATTGCGGAATAGAAAGAAATGGAGGAGGAAGAAGAAGAAGAAGTAGAAGAAAAAGAAGAAGTAGTAGTAGTAGTAGTAGTAGTAGAAGAAGAATGACAAAAGTAGAAGATTAATGATTAAAAAGAAAAAAAGTATAGCCGAAGTAAAAAATAAAAGAAAAAAAGAAAGAGAAAAGTAGAAGAATAATATTTGAAAAAAAAAACATGGCAGAAGAGAAAGAAAATGAGGAAGAAGAAGAAAAAGAAGAAGAAAAAGAAGATAAAAGTAGAAGATTAATAATCAAAGAGAAAAAGTATGGCAGAAGACGAAGAAGAAGAAGAAGATTAAGGAAAAGACGGAGAAAAAAAAAGAAGAAAAAAAGAAGAGGAAGAAAAAGAAAAAAAAAGTGGAAGATTAATCAAAAAATAAAAAGTATAGTAGAGCGAGATAAAGAAGAAAAAAGAAGAAAAAAGAAGAAAAAAGAAGGAAAAAGAAAGATAAAAAGAAGAAAAAGAAGAGAAAAGAAGGAAAAAGAAAGATAAAAAGAAGAAAAAGAAGAGAAAAGAAGGAAAAAGAAAGATAAAAAGAAGAAAAAGAAGAGAAAAGAAGGAAAAAGAAAGATAAAAAGAAGAAAAAAACAAGTTGACGATCGAAAATTAAAAAGAAAAAGTATGACAAGTAGAGCAAAAAGTCTAAAAAGAAGAAGAACTAAATGATAAAAAGAAATTTAAGATTAATAATTAAAAAGGAAAAAATATGGAGGAATAAAAAGAAGGAAAGGGAGATGAAACAAAGAAGAAAAAGAAAAAAGAAAGAAAGAAAAGAAGACGAAAGATAAGAAAATTGGAGTAGACTGAATATATTATACCAATAGAAAAAGAAGTGAGAAAAAAGAAAGGAATAAAAATAAATGTTAGTAAAAACAAGAAAGCTGGAAACAGGAACGGAATTCCAAAGTCTAGCAGTCCGATGTAAGAAAGTATTAGAGTAGAAGGTTTCCAGCATCTAATGATCTCAACAGTGATGGGTTAGAATTTTGTTTCTTGTCTTTTTTTCATATTTTTTCATCCTTTTTTTTTATAAGGGGTGGGATATCCAACCAGATGTCTGACATTTACCCCTATTTTAGTGAGTCCAACCAAGAGATCTTTTTAGGATTCTGATTGCTCCTTTCAGTGCAATCGTTTGTATCTCACTTGCACTTGGTTCACCAGGTATACGTACAAAGTACATTTTAAAGTTCTTTTTCTTAAGCCAAGTTGCTCCTATGATGATTAGCATAATTGAAACTTCTTTTAGTCCTGGATATTTTGTTTTCTTTTACCTCTCAGCTCTGTTAAGGCCTATATCATGGCCTCTGTCATGGTCGCTTTTTTATTCGCTCTGTTCCAAATCACTATATTTAGTTTAACGGCTGCGGTTTCTAGATATGTACCAGTAGGGATTATCTAGTCATAGTGAATGGTATAGGCGTAATTCCTAACTGTTCGCTCGAGTATATGTTCCTTGTTCTATATTAATTTTACTTTAGTAAGTTTTAAGAGATCAAGGGAGCTAACTCCCTCCTGAAGCTAACACTTGATCCTGTTATGATTTAAATTTATATCCGAGGGCTCTTTTAAGAATAGATACTGTTCCCTTTATTGCTGCTATCTGTATTTCGTTACAGCTTGGTCTTCTAGGGATTGCTTCTAAGTATTTATGAAGATTCTTTTTTATTAAGCCAGTTGCTCCTATCACAACCGGTATAATGTTTATTTATTTCAGAGACCATATCGTTTTTAGATCATTTTTTAGGTCCTGATATTTTATCTTTTCCCGTCCAGCTCTGTTAAGGCCAAAATCACCTGCGACTGTGACATCGATAATGAGTGCAGTTCTTTCGGGCTTGTTCCATATTACAATAACTGTTTTGATGACTTTGTATTTTATGTATCTGCCTGCCTGTATGTCTTTGAACATGGTCACTTTTCCGTTTGATGTTATCGGGGTTGGTTCATGTTCCCAGATGTTCGTCGATCTGTCAAGCTGCATCTCTCCACATATCTTCCAATGGAGGTACTTACAGTGTAGAAGCCATCTGACAATAAGATTGGGCATGCAGACATTAGATGGCTTGGACTTTCAATAGCTGAGTGGCAAAACCTATACTGGCTATTTGCTTGTTTTATTTTACTTCAGTCGAAGTTCTCAGAAATCAAGGTTCCAACAACCTGGGGCTAACGCTTGAACTCTATAAGAGATACACAAATATTCGAATGTTCCATTTAAGGTCTTTATCTCTCAAACACTGAGTTAGTAAAGAAATTGAGAACATAATTTCCTCTCCCCAATTAACCATTTTTATATGTTGTAGTATATCTTTTGTTTTGGTGTCCTGGTCTTACTGGATTCCAGGACAAGAATTTATCTAGTCTGGTGGAGTATCCAGCTTCGTGCTATTACTTGAGGTAATATCACTTGAAGAAGGTGCACCATTCCTCTTAAAAGATCTTATTTGTGCAGCGAATACTATGTTAGGTCGGGATTTACTTCTTTGGAAAAAGTATCCTCATGCAAGGTTGTTCTGACAAACCCCTGTACAGAGAGACCTTAGACACTCGAGGACAGTGTCTAGTAGGCATTCAAGTTCTCTTCTTGTCAGTTTAGGCAAGAATATGTGTATCTAGACGGCACAGTCATCAGAGCACATTCCAGTGAATACTAACCAGGACCAGGGGTTCAACATTGCGACGATGAAACAGAGGTTGGCTGATAGTGAGGAATCTATTAGATTCGAGACTCTTTATAAGTCAGTATAATGGTAGATGCATAAACCCAGATGTGGGACCAATACTCGATGCATGGGCGAATTGTAGGCTTGTGATGCTCACTGGTGTGAGTATTTTTCTAGCAAGCTATATATATATATATATTTGTAGTCATCGACATACAGTTTTGTTTCGTTGTATCACAACTCATCAGTGTCGCTAGACTAGCACCTCTCCCAAGCCGAGGATTGAACAGTCAGCAGTTCTACCGATCGACTCACGGGGGCGGCGCCCGTTAATAATCCCGCCAAATGTTTATTTAAACAAACATTTGTCACCAATTTTACAGTGATTTAACCGCTTGCTTATAAACAAAGAGCGAGCGTTGCATTTTTCAGCCAATTAAGTAGCGGGTGAGATTACTTACGACAGTGCTCTACCCAAAGAGGGGGGGGCTTAAAATATTTGTAGTCAGCGATATACAGTCCTGTTTCGTTATATCACAACTCATCAGTGCCGCTAGACTACACACACACACACACACACACACACACACACACACACACATATATATATATACTAGCAGGGACTCTCTATATATATACATATATATATATATATATATATATATATATATATATACTAGCAGGTACTCCAGGCGTAACCCGGATGTGAAATATGCTTAAATATGACATTGTAATTCATGCAGATTTCCTATATATTATCATTGAGTAAATTTTCTATCGACTCTTTTATTCTATAAAGTTGTGATTTAAAAAATAAAATAAAATAAATGTGTCAATATTACTTGGGTGCATCAGCTTGAATAGTAGCCGAAACCAAAACTTATGAAGAATATATATATATATATATACATATATATATATATATATATATATATATATATATATATATATATACTTCATTTAATCACATAAATTAATATACGAAAGTAATGTTTTATGCGTAAACTTAAAGTATTTACTTGAATAGTGCTCAATACATAGGTAGAGCTAGATAGTGAGTTATAAAAATAAGCTACACAGAATATTCGGCGTTTCATCCACGCTAGGATTCGTCAGGCTTATATATATTGGCTTGGGAGAGATGCTAGTCTAGGGGCACTGATGAGTTGTGATACAACGAAGCAGGACTGTATGTCGATGACTACAAATATATTTTAAACCCCCCTCTTTGGGTAGAGCACTGTCGTAAATAATCTCACCCGCTACTTAATTGGCTGAAAATGACAAGCTCGTTGTTTGTTTATTTACGAACAGACGATTTGAGCACTATAAAAGTGGTGGCGGATGTCTATTTAAATAGACATTCCGACGAGTTATTTACGGGCGTCAATTCCATGGTCGACTGGGAGAACCGCCGACTGTCAACACGACGGTTCTAGGTTCAATCCTTGGCTTGGGAGAGATGCTAGTCTAGCGGCACTGATGAGTTATGATACAACGAAACAGGACTGTATGTCGATGACTACAAATATATATATATATGTACATATTTCAAGCTAACAAAAAAAAGCATTAAGAAATGTACACGCGGGGTTTCAACCTACAGACCACATCATGCAAAAAAACACGTAAATTTTAAGTTTTATAAAATTCTTTGCAGAGTTTTTACCTACAGACCACATACAGTCATGCAAAATAAAAAGAAAAAAAAAACAAAAAAACGCCCTATCAAGTTACTCACAGTAGAACTTTCACGGCCCGTTGTTCTATTATTGTAGCTAAGCGACGACATGAAAACAATGGCTTTACTGATAATAGATAAATTAAAATAACGGTCTCGATTATCGGTAATTATCGGGAGGTATTCTGAAACAAAACATAACTAAAATCACTCCCAGACTTCTACACTAAAGTTCTGTAAATTTTAAAGAAACTCTGTTCAGCCGTTTCGGAGTCTGTAAGGAACGAACTTACACACAGGAAAAGTTGCATGCATATATATATATATATATATATATATATATATATATATATATATATATATATATATATACTAGCAAGCCGCCAGGCATTGCCAGGTCGTAAGATACGCATGAATATTATGTTTTAAATCATAAAGGAACTGAGACATGTGCTTGCAAGTATTATGTTTTTTTCGAAACAGTTCACTTCGTGTAATTAAAAAAATATATATACTCGAGCTGAGATCGAAACCAAAACCTAAAGATAGTAAATCAAGTAGGATAAGCATTAGACCAGCTTGCCACATACTTTTAAAAGTGTTTTCAAACCCACTTATACTAAACGTAAGGAAGTTGCTATGTTTCACGTACGCGTTTGTACAGTCGTGAAACTGTTGAAAAATAGATAAAAATCAAATGACTCCCAAGTATTAATTAATCTATGTCGACCTATTTAGTACCCGTTTTTACCTAATGAAAACGGATTTAAACGTTTTTCACATGACTGAATACTCTCGATACAAAATTTCATGTCTTCAGATCAAAAGTTTGTTTAATATATAGATTAAGAAGTATTTTTGTTTTATCGTTACTTCCATGGCAAGTGCTCGCCTGAACTCCAATCTCTGGTCCCTCCCCCGCCAATCTTTCACGATAAACGCCCGTTTAGCTGAAACCACTGTCAAAAATTTTCCCCCACTATTCATCTGTGCAAAACCTATAACGTAGATTCCATGAACAAAGCTTCTTTTTTAGAAGTTCACGCCAGTGGAACTCTCTTCCGTCTGCCTGTTTCCCACCTGACTACAACTTGGATGTATTCAAGTCTAACATAAACAAATTCCTGACAAACCGCCCCCTTAAGTAAGACACTTTATCAAATCTCCAATACTAACGATTACTACGATACTATCTCATTGATTACTGTACACGCAATAACCCTTATCCCCGAGTGGCTTCCGGGCCTTGATAACTGGTGACTTCCATGTAAAAAAAAAATGTGTCCTCACATTCTCATCTAATATATAAAAGGCCATATGTCTGCCTGTCTGTCTCTATATTTTTAAACTCTTTCTTTTTCGAAAATAAAAGTCTTAGAGTAGCACTACGGGACTTAAATGATTCGATTTTTTTACAGTTCATATACGTGTCACGTTTTTACAGTAATGTCTCCAGCTTTGAATGCTAGTTTTAGTTTCGGTTTCGATTTCTGCTAGTGGCAATCAAATACTTTTTGTTTTACTTTTGAAATCACGATTCTATGATAATATATTCGAAATCTAGACAAATTAAAATATCATATATATATATATATATTTTTACATGGGGGTCATCATTTATCAAGGCCCGAAGGCCACTCAGGGATAAGGGTTATTTCGTGTACAGTAATCAATGAGATAGTATTGTAGTAATCATTAGTATTGGGGGTTTTGATAGAGTGTCTTACTTAAGGGGGCGGTATGAGGGTCACCACTTATCAAGGCACGAAGGCCACTCAGGGATAAGAGTTATTGCGTGTACAGTAATCAATGAGATAGTATTATAGTAATCATTAGTATTGGGGGTTTTGATAGAGTGTCTTACTTAAGGGGGCGGTATGAGGGTCACCACTTATCAAGGCCCGAAGGCCACTCAGGGATAAGAGTTATTGCGTGTACAGTAATCAATGAGATAGTATTGTAGTAATCATTAGTATTGGGGTTTTGATAGAGTGTCTTACTTAAGGGGGCGGAAGCGTATTTCACGACCAGGACAAGCCGGGCGGCCCACCCTCTCTAGTCTTATATATAAAAGTCTATATGTTTGTTTGTCTGTCTACCTACCTATTTTCAAACTCTATCTCTCCCGAAACTAAAACGCAAAGGGCGGTGCTACGAGCCTCAAATGATTAATTTTTTTACGGACGGTTCTTTTATGGGTCTTTAAATAGTTTTAAGGGGTCAAAAATGGGTTAAAATCGAAAAAATCGTTAAACATTTTGTACATCCATTTCAGTTTGTTTTAAATTTTAATTAGTTCGTGTGCGTGTCACGTTGGTATAGTGCTAACGTCACAAGCTTTGAATGCTACAGTTTTGGTTTCGGTTTCGATTTTAGCGGATGGCATCCAAATAGTTTTTTTTTACTTTTGAAATCACGACTGTAAAAATATATATATACAAGAAAGTCATTTTTAAGCGTATTTTAATGATATATATATATATATATATATATATATATATATATATATATATAAAGCTGAACATGTGTGTGTGTCTGGTTACGAATAGGCTCCTATATGCTTAACTATTATAGAAAACTGGTCACATATAATGATAGAAGATGTATCGAGACACAAGAATGGGTATGTTTGATCTAGCATGATGATGATTCATTAAAATTGTGGGGTCTGCGTTCGCGCCTGGTCCAAAAGTATGGAAATAAAAATAAAAAATAAAAAAAAAGGTTTACAAGTGTTTTTGATATAGATGTATATAAGAATACTTTGATAAGTATGTTTCAACTTAAATAGGGATGGTATAAAAAATTATGGGGTCTGCGTTCGCGCGTGACCTCCATAGAATGAAAATAGGCACAAACTTTAATAAAGACTTTTCATATCTATCTGTGTAAGTATATTTTGATAATTATGTTTCAGTTTGAAGAAATATAGTATAATAAAATTATGGGGTGTTCGTTCGCGCCTGACCTCCATAGAATGGAAATATGTTACAAAGTTTAATAAGGTTTTTTAATATAGATCCGCAGAATATTGTGATAAGTGTTTCAGTGTGAACAGGTATGGTATAATAAATTATGGGGTTTATCTATTTTATTTTTACTTTCATTATATTTTGCTTTGATTTTGATACCCCCGAATTCGAAGCTATCTCTTTACAACCCTTCCTTTTCATAACCTATCATACTTTCATAAATCAGAGTCCATTTTATGTAGGCAGTTTTTGAACCCAGTCAACGACGGGTATTTTGCTGTATATATATATATATATATATATATATATATATATATATATATATATATATATATATATATATATATATGCTAACATTTTAGCCCGGTGTTGCCCGAGTGTTTGGATGTGTATGTTGAGCAAAAAAAAAAGTGGTAGTAGGAAGGCAGGCTCGAACCTGTACCGCAAAGGAGGAAAAGAACTGGGTAAAACCTAACGTTTATGCTGTTACGACCACAGCCAAACCGGAAGCGACATTTTTAAAATTAAGGCTAGACAATCTAAAGAAGAGGATATCTTTCAAAAATATCGGCGAAAAACGTGACCCCCCCTGTAGAAAAGTGCCTAGTTGAAGGTGGATATATTAATGTTTTTAGACAATTCTTCGATATTTGTCGTATGAAAGGTCGAACTTAAAAACGATACTGAACTTGATAAAATCCGTCGCCTTTATTAAAAGTTTAAGGAAGACATGCAGACAAACATACATACATACATTTATATATTGGTAACTAAAAATTTCCGATCCAAACTGATGAAAAAGCTTGCCGTATCTCTGAATACCCTTTATTTAAAATTTCAAATATTTAGACAAGAAATTGCCCGAGTAATTTGGAAGAGACCGCAGAGATCAATTTTTTTAAAAACTTTGACCCCTGTTATGATCCTAAAAGGTTATTGTTTTGGGCTCAAATCAAGTTATTAAGTTAGATCTATGTCCAAGAAACCTATATCTAAAATTTAAAGTGCGTAGACCCAAAATTATCGGAGGAGTTTGGTAGAGTTCTCAAAGGTCAAATCTTTTAACTTTGACCCCTTAATCGCCAAATTTCTGGCCAAAAACCGATCACATCAATATTCCCAAATCTCAGTACCCTGTATATCAAATTTCGAGTCTGTAGACTAAAAATTGATGAAGTTATTGCGTAGGAAAATGTAAACAGACACACACACACGTTCACTTTATATATATATATATATATATATATATATATACATACATACATACATGATTAATCCATTTAATCACATAAATTAATATACAAAGATATAATTTTATGCGTAAATATTTACTTCAACAGTGCTTGATACATAAATAGAGCTAGGTAGTAACTTATGAAAATATACATGGTAATTAACCTACACAGATTATTCCGCGTTTCATTAATTGCCATATATATTTTCAGAACTATATTTTATTTAAATATTATTTATTAATTATTAAGTAATAAATAATATTTAAATGAAATAAAAAAGTAATACGTCCTAAAACGTGGGATGAAAAAAATTTAAAGAAAGGGCAAATAACTCCTTTCTTATAATAAACTCTCAGGGAGCGAAAAAAAGAAAAAAGAAATTAGTACGGAATCGCTAATAAAAATATCAAAAAAATATCAACAATCTTTAATAACTTACTATATATATATATGTATATATATATATATATATATATATGTATATATATGCATATATATATGTATATATATATGTATATATATATGTATATATATGTATATATATATATATATATGTATATATATATATATATATATATATATATATATATATATATATTCAGACTCTCTCCTCATTTCTTATCTTTTGTTGGCGGCCATTATGTTCCGACTGCCGTTCCATCGTATTGAATTTGTTACCGATTCTTTCTAATAATGAAGAGAAAACAGCCGTACAAATTGAATAAAGACGTCATCGCATGGAACCTCACCCCCCCCCCCCAAATTGAAACCGGACCAACAATACCTTACCCCACGATGACTTTCAGTTAACGGACGCTAATATTTGGGTTCGGGTAATAAAAATGTTTATTTATTCTTTTCGTTTCATTTTGAGTTAACTTTTCTATCATAACCTTTTGTGTTCCGGAAAAGAGACTCCATTTTGTAAACGACATTCACCGCTACTACTACTACTACTACAACTGCAACAACAATAACAATATTTATTATTAATATAATCATTATGAACATCATTATCTCCATTATCATTATTTTTTAATATTAATATTATTATTGCTATTATTATTATTACTATTATTAGTGTTACAACTATTATCATTATTATTATTACTATTATTATTTTTATCCTTATTAATATAACCAGCATTATTAAGATTTTTATTATTACGATTATTATTACTATTATTAATACTATTATTATTATGATTATTATTACTGACTCACTAGGCGATTCAATACAAGTTATCAAAGATCTCTCCTTCAAAACAGCCTGTGGTGTTTCCTGGAAACTTAGTGACAACAAGTCTCCCCAGATTTCAACTACTCTCCACCTCTTTGGATATTATTTGCAAACAAATTTAATTATCGCAACAGCTGCTTGCCATTGATTTCTCGTTGGCAGCGGCTATTGGTCTTCACTGGAATTTGAGTGGCAATAAGCCCCCCCCCGCCAGATCCCAGTTCTCTTCGCACTTATCCAGCGGAGATCTGGTCAGTGCTCTCTCATCGGTCTTTCCTTCATCCTTGACTCTACTTGGCTATATGGTTTCACTTTTTTTTTTAGGGGGGTGGTCAATGATGTGGTAATGGAGGAGGGGATAGAGAACTTATAGATATGCGGCTTCATTGTTCTTGGTTCAATGTGTCGTTTAATGTTTTGCCTCTGCAGCAGTTTGTCTGGTCCACGCTTGTTGCTCCTGTATGCTAGTCTCCACATTCAAAGGTTTTTCTTAATATTTCAACTGTTTTCATTAATGTTGTTCGTTGTATTTTCCCAGTCATTACTCTGATTCCAATTTCTCCCATTCTTTTTTCAAGGTTTTTCGGGATTATTCCTAGTGCTCCTACTATTATAGGTATTATTTTGATTGTCTTCTTCTTCCATGTACTTTTCAGCTCTCTGGCTAGCTCTGTATGTTTTACTCGTTTTTATTTTTTTTGATATTCACCTTATGGTCAGCTGGAACAGCAAAGTCTATGATTTGACAGGATGATCATTTCTTGTTTATTATTAAGACATCCGGTCTTCTTGCTTGGATGAGTTTAACAGTTAATATGTCCATGTCCCATAGGATTTTGTGATTCTATGTTCGTACCACTCGACTGTGCGTTCGAGATGCAGTTGTGGGCATAATTCCCACTGTACTGCCCTTCTAACTTGGTCGTGCCTGTTCTTGTATTCCTTTTGGGCCAGTTTGCGGCGGCCGCTACCGTGACATTTTCAATTGGCTTAAGGTCGGGTCTCTGAGCTGGCCAATCCATAACGCAAATATTGAATCTATTTCGCTCTTCTAAAACTATTTTTGCTTTATGGCACGGTGCGTTGTCTTGCATAAAGATATCAGAAAGATTAGGAACCACATGTTCTCTAATTAATTCTCTGTACATTCGGGCATTTACTTTTCCATGAAGGGGCCAGTTCTTTTGAAGATATCATGCCCCATACCATTATACAACACCTTCAAATTTTACTGTAATTTTAGCGCACTTAGGGGAAAGTCTTTCTCCATTGTTTCTTCTGATATGTGGTCTTTTTTCTGATCCGAAAAGATTTAATTTAGATTCATCACTAAAATGAACCTTTTCCCATTTTCTCTTCCCAAAACAAATGTTTTTTCGGCGAATAACAATCTGGCCTTTTTATTTTTAACAGAAATTAAAGGCTTTGAACATGGCCTTCTTGAAAATAATAAAACTTCGTTTAATCTTCGTGCGATCGTTTGTCTGGAAATTTTTTGCCCAGTTTCGGATGTAAAATCCCGGGATAGCCAAGCCATAGTTTTAAAGCAATCAGAACGAAATGATCGAATGATTTTTCTATCCTTCCTCTAGTTATTATTTAGGGTCGGCCCGATTTTTTTCTTTTCAGTCAATGGTAATTCTTTTTTTTTTAATATTTTCAATAACCCGAAAATCAACGCTTTTAGACCTGTTCAATATTTTAGCAATCTCCCCTATGCCCTTTTTCATTATAATGATCACAAATAAGCTGTTTTTCTTGTATAGATAGATTTTTTCGATTATTCGGATTGGACATTTTGTTAAGTTGTTATTAAAATTTTGTTAAGTTGTTATTAAAATTTTGTTAATTTGTTATTAAAATTTTGTTAAGTTGTCATTAAAATTTTGTTAAGTTGTTATTAAAATTTTGTTAAGTTGTTATTAACATTTTGTTAAGGTGTTATTAAAATTTTGTTAATTTATTAAAATTTTGTTAATTTGTTATTAAAATTTTGTTAATTTGTTATTAAAATTTTGTTAAGTTGTTATTAAAATTTTGTTAATTTGTTATTAAAATTTTGTTAATTTGTTATTAAAATTTTGTTAAGTTGTTATTAAAATTTTGTTAATTTGTTATTAAAATTTTGTTAAGTTGTCATTAAAATTTTTTTAAGTTGTTATTAAAATTTTGTTAAGTTGTTATTAACATTTTGTTAAGGTGTTATTAAAATTTTGTTAATTTATTAAAATTTTGTTAAGTTGTTATTAAAATTTTGTTAAGTTGTTATTAAAATTTTGTTAGGTTGTTATTAAAATTTTGTTAAGTTGTTATTAAAATTTTGTTAGGTTGTTATTAACATTTTGTTAAGTTGTTATTAAAATTTTGTTAAGTTGTAATTAATATTTTGTTAAGTTGTTATTAACATTTTGTTAAGTTGTTATTAAAAGTTTGTTAATTTGTTATTAACATTTTGTTAAGTTGTTATTAAAATTTTGTTAAGGTGTTATTAAAATTTTGTTAATTTATTAAAATTTTGTTAAGTTGTTATTAACATTTTGTTAAGTTGCTATTAAAATTTTGTTAATTTTTTATTAACATTTTGTTAAGTTGTTATTATAATTTTGTTAAGTTGTTACTAAAATTTTGTTTAGCTGTTATTAACATTTTGTTAAGTTGTTATTAAAATTTTGTTAGTTGTTATTAACATTTTGTTAAGTTGTTATTAACATTTTGTTAAGTTGTTATTACCATTTTGTTAAGTTGTTATTAAAATTTTGTTAAGTTTTTATTAAAATTTTGTTAAGTTGTTATTAAAATTTTGTTAAGTTGTTATTACCATTTTGTTAAGTTGTTATTAAAATTTTGTTAAGTTGTTATTACCATTTTGTTAAGTTGTTATTAAAATTTTGTTAAGTTGTTATTAACATTTTGTTAAGTTGTTATTAAAATTTTGTTAAGTTGTCATTAACATTTTGATTAAGTTGTTATTAACATTTTGATTAAGTTGTTATTAACATTTTGTTAAGGTGTTATTAAAATTTTCTTAGGTTGTTATTAAAATTGCTAAAGTTTGGTTTAATTTTCTCCATTCCTTAACTTTTTGACGCCTTTAGTTTAATTAAATTTATTTATATGTAAAACCTAATATGTATTCAAAATCAAAAATAACGTTTTAATTTTACATAACTATCGTCATTAAACATTTGAAAATTCACCAAATATTTTTCCCCTTTTTCATAGATTAAATTAGAAGCCACTCAATAAAAAGATCGACCGTTCCTTAACTTTTGGACGCTACTGTATATGTATACGTATAGATAATTATATATATATATATATATGTATATATATGCATATAATTTACAAATATGCATATGTATGTATATACATATATACATATCTACACGCATACGTATATATGTATACATGTAAATATATACATATACATATCATGTATATATATATATATATTCATACATATACATACATTCATATATATACATATATATATGCATATACATTCATATATATACATACATGCATATATATATATATATATATATATATATATATATATATATATATATATTGTTTTCATTGTTCCATATTGTACTGCAGGAAGGACACACCATTATTTGTTAATATAAATATATTTTCAGAAAGCAGTGTTTTTGTTAAAAAAATATTTTCTTGTATTTTTTCTACGTCTTTTTAATAAGCTCAATTTCGCGCATGAAATTCATGTATTATATATTGTTTATAAGGTTTCTATTTTTGGTTCCTGAGGACGTCCCTCTTCGCCCAATTTTCGGAAGCGATCCATTTTTTTTGTTTAACAAATATTTCCATCGTAGTGATTGAACTTGCTTTTTTCCAAAAGTGACCCAGTTCTGATTTAACTGTGATTGTGTCGTTTTTCTTCATTGATGACTTGAAGATATATGCTTCCCATGGATTTTTTTCGTTTTCTATTCGAATGTCTTAATTACAACCTCTCAGCATTATCTCAATAAAATATCTGGTTTGCTCTCAATCCTTCATCTTCTTTTTCCATATATATATATATATATATATATATATATATATATATATATATATATATATATATAGAGAGAGAGAGAGAGAGAGAGAGAAAGGGAAAAACAGACATGGACGTTATAATTATTGATCTTCTTCTAGTTTTTTACTTCTTCTTCTTATTATAAAAATTTATTATTATTAATATATAGCAAAAATGGTAATTAGTGGAAACCTGAAGGAAGTGCTCAATACTATTGCAGAGCAAGTAGATATCTTCATCAGACTAAAGTCTGATGAAGTTACTGGATCGTTCGATGAAGTTACCGGATCGTCGATACGATTCTGTAACCGAAAGAGGTAATTACGTATAATTAAGCAGATAAAACGGTAATATATATATATATATATATATATATATATGATTATCGGAAAATACGCCATGGAAACTTTGACCACGGAAAACTTGCTAGGTAGAAAATTTGGTCCATTAGGGATAAATATCAATTACAAACAAATTTCACGACCGGTCTTGAAGGAGACATTATTTTCAAAAGAGAATACTCACCCCATAATATTTTTTTTAAAGATTTTTTACTTGT
>NC_136521.1:53162253-53164753 GCF_053919585.1 Euprymna scolopes
GACAGACAGAGACAGAGACAGAGAGAGACACAGAAAAGACAGAGAGACAAAGAGGCAAACAGAGAGATAAATAGAGGAGAGTTTACGATACGTTATTCTCATTGAAATAATTTATTATAAATATACGCAATTATTTATGTATATGAAAGGCTTCTTTTTATTTTTTTTCAAACAAGGGGGCCTAATATAGAGGTGAGCAGCGAAAAGGTATGGGAACACATAGGATTTAACGTTCTGCATATTGCGAGGTTCCTTCAATAAGTTTCCATACTTTTTTGTACAGACATTTAAAATTGCCGTAGATTCTTCAAAATTCAGTATGTTTTTGCTATACGTCATGCATGATTTCAAGTTCAAATGAACATCTACAGCAGTAATTGGAATCCACTCTACTAAAGCCTGGTTGTCACAGCTGGTGAATTTCAAAAATGCTATCTGCACGTGTGGACACTTTAGAAAAACGATATGCATTACAATTCTTGAGTGGAAAATGCCACAGAAACGTATAGAATGCTTCAGACTGCTTCAGGGGTATCTTGCATGAATCTAGCATCAGTTGTATGTGGCATAAAAGATTCAAGGAAGGCAGGAAATCTGTGAGAGATGATAAGAGGTCCGAGAGGAGTAAGAAAGTCAGAACCCTAGAATTGATTGGCCAAATAAAGAATTTCATGGATAAAGACCGTCGTTTATCTATAGACACAATAAGTGCA
Organism: Euprymna scolopes; assembly: GCF_053919585.1. Lineage (NCBI taxonomy): Eukaryota > Metazoa > Mollusca > Cephalopoda > Sepiida > Sepiolidae > Euprymna > Euprymna scolopes. The sequence continues at coordinate 53,162,967 of NC_136521.1, forward strand.
CAGTTTGATGTCAGTGTGGGAACTGTACACAATTATTCACGAGGAACTGAAGCTGGAAAAGATTTGCGCGAAGTTTGTCTCAAGTATGCTCTGAGAAAATCAGACTATTTGACCAAGATGGACATCAAGATAGTTCCTCACCCTCCCTATAGCCCGACCTTGCTCCCTGTGACTTTTGGTTATTCCCTAAGTCCAAGGGAAACATGAGAGGCTGTATTTATGAGACAATTGAAGAGATGAAAGAGGCTGTGACGAGGGTAATTGACACGCTTACGCAAGAGGACTTCCATGGTGAAACGGTAAAAAAATTTACAGTGCAGCCGAAGGAAAATACTTCACGAGGATGACAGTCTCATGTGTGTACTATCAATAAAAGTGCCCGTATTTAAAGCACCTCGTAGTACCGCTACAAAAAAAAAAAAAAAACAGTAAACAGAAAGGGAATTCCGATAGAAAGAACTTATAAGAGTAGAATGATTTTCGGCAACAGTGAATGAGAGGGTGGTTTTGCTGATTTACCGGCCAAAGAAAGGAGTAGGTGGCGGAACAGTTTCCACAAATGGAAGAAAGAAATAAAGAGAGAGATTGGAGAAGCCTTAGAGCTGAGACACTATAGACGACACAACCCTGACACCCACATATGCAGTGCCTGTGACCGGACGTATCACACAGAAAGAGGACTATGCCAACACCGAAGGATAAATCACTGAGGCCCCGACTAGTCGTCGTCAAGACTGACGGACTGCATGATGATGATGATGATGATAGTGATGATGATGATGATGATGATGTACATTCTCAGCAATCCCTCTGATTCCAATCTCTCCCATTCTTTTTTCAAAGTTTTTCGGTATATCCATATTTCTCCCACTATTAATGGTGCTATCTTGATTTTATTCATCTTCCATATGGCTTTGAGTTCTCTGGCCAGTTCTGTGTATTTGCTTCGCTTCTCTGTCTACGTGTTCTTCACTCTGTGGTCTGCTGGAACGGCAAAGTCTGCAATCTGGCAGAACGTTTCTTTTTTGTTGACTATTTATTATTATTGTTATTGTTATTATTTTTATTCACCCACTAGTAGTCCTACTGGCCATTATAAAATGGTTTCTCATAAGAAAAAATCTGTGGTGTTCTTCGGAGTCGGAGTGACAAGTCATAATTATTATTATTATTATTATTATTATTATTATTATTAATATTATTATTATTATTATTATTATTATTATTATTATTATTTATATATTATTACGCTTGTCGCTTCGACCGTTATCACCCTAACAACCCTTAAAAAGAAAGTGCAATATTCCAAATGGCTAATAAACATTTGAGTTTAATAAAGCTGAAAATGATGTTGGTGATAATCATAATAAACTAATTTTCAAAACCAAAAGGAAATCAGTCTTTTTTTGCGAGTTCAAATCGGCTATCTTATTTTACTGTTAAAAAAATACATATTGAGATAAGACTAATATCATTTTCTCCCCATGTTAGGAATGTTATTTTTAAGTAATAACGATAATTTCTCAGCACGGTTCGTTTTAAATTTGTCGTTTTTTGTTTCGTTATATCTTTTATTCTTTTTTGTTTAATTAAAAACAAATCCTTTATTTGTCTATCGAAAAAAAAATTAGTTTCGTTAAAAAATTTAAATCTACTATTTCTTTGCATATATTCTTATATAAGCCCCCGAAATTCTCGACTTACCTATTAAAACTCCTGGTAAATTTATTCTGTCGCAAACAAACGAACTTAACAGACTTTTGGATGATTATCAACTTATTATCATG
>NC_136521.1:53169753-53174753 GCF_053919585.1 Euprymna scolopes
CAATTCTACCAAAATGTGAACAGAGGAAAAACAAAAACAGAACAACCAAATCCGACAGAAACAAAACTCTACTGGAGTAAAATATGGGAAGAGCGACGAGTGGCTGAAAGACATGAAAGAAGAGTTATAACAAATTAAAGAAGTAACAGTGAATGAAATCAGCAAGGAAACCTTAAAGAAAACCATAGGAAAAATGGCAAACTGGAGAGCACCAGGACACGACGGGATACATGCATACTGGTTCAAAAAATTCACAACCTTACACGAAAGGGTAGCCCAAAACCTGGGAAGATGTATACAGGAAGCAAGGGTACCAGACTGGATGACAAAAGGTAGAACCACACTGCTACAGAAGGACACGGAGAAAGGAAGCGTCCCTAGCAACTATAGGCCAATCACGTGCTTACCAACTATGTGGAAGATACTGACAGCACAACTGAGGGAACAAATCTACCACTCCCTGAATAACAGTGGACTCATCCCCGAGGAGCAGAAAGGATGCCAAAAAGGAAAAAGAGGAACACATGACCTGTTATATATTGATCAAAAGATCCTAAAGGAGGTAAAAAGGAGGAGAAAGAATTTAGCCATGGCATGGATCGATTACAAAAAAGCGTACGACAGGATCCCCCAAGCATGGATAATAGAATGCCTAAAAATGTATGAAATACCAAGCAGGATCACCAACGTAATAAAAATGCAATGAAAACATGGAGACTGGAATTGACAGCTGATGGACAACACATAACAGAAATTAACATACAAAGAGGCATCTTCCAAGGAGACTCGCTATCACCACTACTGTTCATCATAGCCATGATGCCCTTGAACAGTATTCTGAGAAAGTGCCATACAAGTTCTCCAATACAGAGGAAAAAATGAACCACCTGATGTACATGGACGATCTGAAACTTTTTGCAAAGATCGAAAAGGACCTAGAGACACTAATTAACACTATCAGGATCTTCAGCCAGATATCCAAATTGAATTTGGAAGGGAAAAGTGCGCACAACTAGTTATAAGAAAGGGAAAACTGGAAACGACAGAAGGCATGGAACTACCCAACCAAACAGAAATGAGGGCACTAGGAGAACAAGACGACTATAAATACTTGGAAATTCTGGGAGCGGACAAAAACAGAGCAACATAAATGAAAGAGAAAATTGGAAAGGAATACCTCAGGAGAACAAGAAAACTCCTGGAAACGAAATTATATAGCAGAAACGTAAAAGGTATAAATGCATGTGCAGTATCACTAGTAAGATACCTCTGGACTGTTTATAGGGTTGACAAAAGAAGAACTGAGACAACACGACCAGAAAACCAGGAAACTCATGACCATGCATAATGCACTACACCCAAAGAACGATATTGACAGACTCTACGTGAAAAGGAAAGACGGCGGGAGAGGACTGATCTGTATAGAAGACTGTGTGAAGGACACGAAAAAAGAACTAGAAAAATACATAATGCAAAACACTGAAAGGATAATTATGGAAGCGAGAGACACTGAAAAAAAAAACAAGAAAACAGAAAACAGAGAAACAAATAACAAAACGAGGAAAGAGAAGTGGGAAAAGAAACAACTCCACGGAAGATTCATGAGAATGACAAAAGATGAGAATAACGAAAACACCTGGACATGGATGCGAAAAGGACATATAAACCGAGAAACTGAATCTCTAATAACTGCAGCACAAGATAACTCGATAAGAACCAACCATATCAAAGCAACGATCGATAAAACACAAGAAAACAGCAAATGCAGACTCTGTGGACAAAGAGGCGAAACGATAAACCATATAGTAAGTGAATGCAGCAAACTTGCATAAAAGGAATACAAAAAAAGGCATGACCAAGTGGGGAGGGTGGTACACTGGGAATTGTGCAAACAACTGCATTTTAAGCGTACAAACAAATGGTACACCCGCAACAGCACTCGAAAACGAAAACCACAAAATCCTGTGGGACATGGACGTATAGACGGACAAATCCATCCAAGCAAGAAGACCAGATGTCGTAATAATTAACAAGAAAGAAAAATCCTGTAAAATCCTAGACTTTGCAGTCCCAGTTGACCACAGGGTGAGTATGAAAGAAAAGGAGAAACGAAGCAAATACACAGAGCTAGCCAGAGAGTTAAAAGGGATTTGGATGATGAAGAAAATCAAAATAGTACCGATAATAGTAGGAGCACTAGGAACAATTCCGAAAAACTTCGAAAAACGAATGTCAGAAATTGGAATCAGATGAATAACTGCAAAAGTACAACGACTAACTTTAATGAAAACGACTGAAATATTGTATGCGGAGAATAATACAAGACAATATAACGCATAAGCGTTACAGGGAATGAAGAACACCGAAACTGCATATCTACAAGTTCTCAAGGGTCAAGAAGGACTGAAAGACCGAGGAGCGAGCGCCAACCAGACCTCGGCTGGACAAGCGCAAAGAAAACTGGGACCTTAGGGAGGCTGAGTGCCACTCAAATTCTAGTATAAACCAATGGCCACTACCAGCGAGAAATCAATGGTAAGCGGTTGTTGCGATGATGCAAATTCATTTGCAAATGCTATCGAAGGAGATGGAGAGAGCTGGACGTCTGGGGAGACTTGTTGTCACTCAGCTTCCAGAGAACACCACAGGTTTCAAATCAGATCGTTTGTTGACTTGTGTGAAAGCTCCGTGTGAGCCAATAATAATAATAATAATAATAATAATAATAATAATAATAATAATAATGGGGGGAGTGAAGGACCCAACCTCAAAACGACCTTATCGTAAATTAGTTCAAGAAATAAGGGATTGTTTTACTAGAACGTTGTATATTAAATTGAACCCTCTCCAAATCTTCAAATATCGATTTATTTTCAATTTTTATATATTCTGGTAACTTAGTGTCCAATCGATCATAGTCCACACGAATATTTGAAAAAGAACGCAAAGGAAATTTGTAAGAAAGGCGCGGAAAGTTCACACGTAGCAAAAGTAGTTTTATTTTTAGATAAGTTGACTTCTATATGAATTGAATTTGCAATGAATTAATGTTCATGTGTATTATTTTTAATTACAAAAAAGTGGTAGCATTTTCAGGAATTTTAAAAATGGCTATTTAAACATTTCAATTAAATTTCTTGCACAGACGATCTCTTGATGTTCTACTTAAAAGAAATGTAATTTTGGGCTTTAAATTTTTTTAAAAATATTGAAGTATTTAACTAACGAAAAACAATGGCAAGTAAGTAATGCCAAACTCCATGCGTAATTTACAAGAAAAAACTGACATTAATTTCATTCTTTTTCCACATTTTTTCCCACATATATTAGAGCCTCACCTAACGTCTATATGAAAAAAAAAAAAAAAGAAAAGTAAAAAGATTTTCAAGGGAGATGTAAATCATGATAGAAATCCGGAAGTTTAAAAAAAAAAGATCACATTAAAAAAATCTCCAAAATTATAAAAAAAATTATTTCAAAACAAAAATTAATCATTACAACAAGAATCTGAAATGGAACACATACATTAAATCCGTTGCCAAGGCCGCTGGAAAAATGGTGGGACCCTTCATTCGACCCAGTAGATATCTCACTGCTGATGCAATTCTCTATCTATATAAGAGCCAGGTACGTCCAAGGATGGAGTATTGTTGCCACATCTGGGCAGGAGCTGCTAGAAAGGACTTACTCTGCCTTGATAGAGTTCAAAATAGACATCGTAGCCTCGTATGGGATGTCCTTTTCTCTTCTCTGCAACCTCTTTCTCACAGAAGAGATGTTGCGAGTTTTTTCTGCTTTATCGTTATTTTCATAGCGATTGCTCGACTGAGCTCCAATCTATGGTCCCCCCTTGCCTAACTTTCACAGGAAACACCCATCTAGCAGAGAACACAATCGATAATTTCACCCACTCTTTATCTGTGCCTGAACCTAAACGTAGATTCCATGAACAAAGCTTCTTTCTTAGAACTGCACGCCTGTGGAATTGTCTTCCGTTTTCTTGCTTTCCGGCTAACTACAATATGGTTGTCTTCAAGTCCAACGTAAACAAGTTTTTGGTGAGCCGTTCCATATAAGTTAACAAATTTACTGAATTTCCATTTACTTACGATTACTTTATTGTCCAATTGTCTACTGCACACTCTTTAACCATTATCCTCGAGTGGCCTCTTGGCCCTGATAAGTTGTGATGCCTTTGTAAAGAAAGGACACTTTCTTATAATCATTATAGTATTTTTTTCTAATTCGCAAAAGAGAAAACATTGAAAAAATATTGAAAAGGTTAATCTTGATATGACTCTTTTACAAAGCTAATTTCTAAAAATATTTACTTTCAAATTCCTTTTTAAAAAAAATACTTACACAACAATGAACACTGTTAACAAATTTAATGTTTAATATAAAATTAAAAAAAGACTTTGTTTCATTAATTAACATTTAAAGAAATATTCCTTCTCAATGTAAACATTTTCATTGAATTTTGTTTAATTAATTGAACAAAATATTTATTTTTCATAGATATCTAAACGTTTTATTAATTATTAGATATGGCGTAGTTTTAATTCATGAAAAATGTTTTTTTCTACGTGAGGAAATAATTAAGTATAATATTATCTCCCACAATTTATGTCTGAGTGAATTCTTTTTATTTAAAACGAAATAAGGATGCTTTCGTTTCTCAATCAGTTGGAAATAAGTCATACAGCATCCATTATGACTAAGCAATATCTATAGCTACGTAGTAGTAAATGGAGCTATTGAAGCTGGGTTAGGGTTAGGGTTATTGAAGCTGACATAGTGATATGGCACTAACAAAAAGAAGCACCCTTAGTAAAAAGTATCCCCAATGATGCTGGCTTCAACAAAGCTGAAAGGAAAATGATAGCAAAATATAAAGCTCCTATGTACGACATGAAAAGAAACTGGAATCTAAGGAGGATCTCAATTATTTCTGTAATTATTCCAGTAATTATAGGAGCAACCTTACTCATGAAAACGAT
>NC_136521.1:53179753-53182253 GCF_053919585.1 Euprymna scolopes
AGCGAAAAAAAAACAGCAATTGGTCGAGCAAAGGACGCCATCGGATGTGTTTTGCCTCGTATGTGATGAGAGGGAAAATGCGTCGTTATTGGAAAAAACGGAAAGGCAAGCGAAGAAAAAGGCAAGCGATGATTAAAGGGCGGTTTGACTGACATGTTCGTCACGTGAGTGATATTTTGAAACACAATGAAATGCGTTACTGGAAATTACTGGAATAAATGCTTTTTGTATTCACGTAAAAAAGTCGTATTTTTTTATGGCTTTCCTTGTTTCTTTGTTTCTGCGATGGTAACGTCTTTATACTGTTCTGCTTTTCCATATTCTAATTCCTTTTCTCTGTCTTTTTTCTTCTGTTTCAACTTCGTCTTTTGAGACATTTATTTTGTTTATTTCATTATTCCTTTCTTATTTATATTCGAGTTATTTTTTCTTCTCTTTTTTTTTCCTCTATTTTTAATCTTTTTTTTTTACTCTTATTATTCCTAAAGAAGGCATATTGGCATTTGAAGCGTAAGATGCTGCTAGTTGAGACCATATCTACAAAAACAATATATAAAAAGTTAAGCAACAAGATGCCTGTTCACATTACATTTAAATTTGTGCATGTCAGCACAGCTATGAAAGCAAATCCCAAAGCCCAACAGTGTAAAAGAGACTATGAATTGATTCGTGTAATTGGTTTCTCTGCCCCCCCCTCCTCGGAAACCCCCCTGAATTTTTACGCTATACAAAAACAAAAATCAGTTTTATATAAACATATAGCTGAATATTATTCTGAAACGGTTTAATAACATATAACTATAAGGAACATCATCGGAAGACCTTTCGAATCGTTAAATATTTATCGAGAATGTATGACAATTTAGTGATTAACGCCCTTTCTTATCATTATCCGGTGGAATATGTTATCATAGTTTCCTGGCAAGTGCTCGTCTGAGCTTCAATCTGTGGTCCCGTTTTTCCAAACTTTCACAAAACACACTCGTCTTGCTACAAAGGCTATCGACAGTACCCCCCCCACTTTCTATCTCTGCGTAAATTTAAACGCAAATTCCATGAAGAAATCTTGTTTCCTAGTGTTATGCTGCATGTGGGTATATATATATATATATATATAATGTTCAGAAAGAGTGAGAATATCTATATATATCATTACGATAGCGCGTGTGTTCATTTGTGTGTCACGCTTTCCGGCATATTTCATTGGTTGTGATTAAAGTCCGAAATATACATGTATTTTGTAATAAATGCTGATACAAAAATTCCTCATATTTTTAGTTTCGGTTTCCATCATAGCTTAAGGAACTCGAGTCATTTATTTTTTATCACTATTTTATATTTTACCCAACATAATATATCTTATCTTCTAATCTATATAGTAATACGATAGCGATGGTGTTAATTTGTGTGTCACGCTTGCATCTTTTTTCTTCCGAGTGACTGTTGTTTAATTGTTATGATCTTCCATTTCTTGTAATAAATTATTATACTAAGAATTCTCTATAAGTTTTCGTTTTGGTTTCGATTATTTCCTAAGGAACTCAAGTTTTATATATATATATATATATATATATAATATATATATATTCTATATATATAATATATTTATATATTATATATATAAATATATATCATATTATATTATATCATATTATATTATATTATATCATATTATATTATATCATATTATATTATATTATACCATATTATATCATATTATATCATATTATATATAATACTATTATATTATATTATATAATATTATATCATATTATATTATATCATATTATATTATATTATATTATATAGTTGAGTGTTCGGATTAGAGAGAGAGACATCGGATAAATTTTAACGAGAGACGGAATGTTCCTTTTTAACACATATATTAGGAGAGGGATGAGTTAGCAGTTCTTTTATCATCGGATGGGACAGTCAATACTTACTGATAGAGAGGGAGACACATTTCTTAATGGTGGGGGTTATACAATGTTCATTATCAAGATGGGTGTGGGAACAAAGTTCATATAAATACAATTTCACTTTACATTTGTTTTGGTAGAATGACACAACACAAGACGCAGTTACAAAATGATGACGTTCCTTTATTTCTTCGACCGGTCAATGAAGACATCCAGAAATTCAAAGTCACTACATGATTTCAACTTCTAACCCTTCGCTTCCAAAGGGGAGATTCGATCCAGACTCGACTCTCCTGTCTGACTCTCTCTGTCGACTCAGTCTTGGTCTCCGTTCTGTTCTGCCTGTTTCTATCTCAAACTAGCAACTATATTTGGAACTCATCTCTCAGCCATGACGTCATCACATGGCCAAAAACGTGCTTGATCGATCCTGTGACCTGACATGTCTCACGTGTCTCGTTCGCACATGCCCAACCCATTCTGCAGACCGAATTCTTCTAACCTATTTTCGGCCTAACCTACTTTCCAACATATTTAAATTGGCTATTCGTTTTTTTCTTACTGACCTTGTTTCAATTCAA
>NC_136521.1:53187253-53217253 GCF_053919585.1 Euprymna scolopes
ATCATAGCCAGAAATCAAGACGAAGTCGATATTATAGTCAGATCGACCCAAGAAACATGAGCTGAACTGGACATCAAAAAGCAGAAGTTGACACCACTGATGTATGTTTTATTGGTTTTGGAATAGCGCTTGTTAACACTTGGCAAACGATCATTTTTAAACACCGGTGTTTGTTAACATTGTCGTATCGGTGCAGTGATCAGGATTCTTCTTAACCTGGTAACTTATATTGTTATATCGTTATAAACGGTGCCGTTATAATCAGGATTGTTACGCACATAGAAATAAGCTTGACCCTACGAAGTTTAAAATATTGTAGACTATTCTAAAAGGATTATTACAAAAAAATACCACGGCTAAAAATCACAACTTCTCCTGGTCTGTGAAAAAAAAAAACAAAGAAGAAAATAACCGCAACCGCACACAGAATTATTTGATTTCGATAGTGGTCTCTGGAACATTTTTTAGGAACTTTCTGAAAAAATGATTAATAAAAAATGAGTTGAAAAATGTATTTAGATTAAATGAAAATTTTTTTCACATATTTAAGAAATTAAAACAATTAGGAAATATTTCAGTCACAACTTTCAAATAAATGTAAAGAAAGAAATCCTTCTTCAAAGAAATTGAGCATTTAAAATAATTCACCACACCGTGAATGAATAACTTCTTCGCATGAAAAAAAAATTCTAATACATAAAAAGAAAAAGAAACCACCTCAGTGAAAAGTGAACATTTTGAAAATGTCCAACACAAGTTTAAGCCGAGAAAATTTTTCATCACATCGAACCAGATTTTAAAAATAATGTGAAAATAAATTAATCTTGTTTAATAACTCTTAACATGTTAATATTGTCTCATTTCAGTTTGAAAGACTTATGATTGATATCCAGGTTTATTCAATAAAATCTTTTTTGTTTTTTCTATTGCGTTTTATATCTTGTTAGAAATGTGATATAATCTCTATAAACAAATAGCACCAAAGTAGTAATTATACATGCGAACATATATATATATATATATATATATATATATATATATATATATATATATATATATATATATATGTGTCTTATATAAAAGATTACATCTAATAATATTTTGTAAGACCGAAAATTACTGGATTTGCAAAGCAGTAGATATATTTCATTTCATTATTCTGAAGTGTACACACTATATATATATATATATATATATATATATAAAGCTGAATGTCTGTGTGCGTGTGTGTGTGTGTGTGTGTGTGTGTGTCTGGTCACGAATAGGCTCCTATATGGTTGACTATTTTAAAAAACTGATTACATATTGTTGTGGTGGCACACATTGATCTGCATATGTGGATAGTAATTACACATAAATAGGAAGACTCAGTTAGTCTGAGTGTGTGTTCACCAGAAGCCACCGAAGGCTGCCGAGAGCAGATATGTTTCTCCAGCAAAGACTCTCTTATTTTACATCATTATGTAAATATCCTGTAAATATACCTTTTCCTAATATACTTCTTATGTGATCTACCTTTGTTTGTTGAGTCGTCATTTGTATTGCTTTCTACGTTACTTGTTTCAACCTGCAAACTTAACACATATAATGATAGAAGATGTATCGAGACACAGGAATGGGTATGTTCGATCTGGCAGAACGGTGCTTCATTAAAATTGTGGGGTCTGTGTACGCGCCTGGTCCACAAAGTATGGAAATAAAGAATTTAAAAATTAAAAAAAAAACATTTACAAGTGTTTTTGATATAGACGTACATAATAATACTTTGATAAGTATGTTTTAACTTAAATAGGGATGGTATAATAAAATTGTGGGGTTTGCGTTCGCGCCTGGCCTCCATAGAATGGAAATAGGCACAAACTTTAATAAAGACTTTTCGTATCTATCTACGTAAGTATATTTTGATAATTATGTTTCAGTTTGGAGAAATATGGTAGAATAAAATTATGGGGTGTTCGTTCGCACCTGACCTTCATAGAATGGAAATATGTCACAAAGTTTAACAAGGTTTTTTTTTATATAAATCCACAGAATATTGTGATAAGTGTTTCAGTGTGAACAGGTATGGTATAATAAATTATGGTGTTTATCTATTTTATTTTTACTTTCATCATATTTTGCTTTGGTTTGTATACCTCCAAATTCAACCGAAATTTATAACCCTTCCTTTTCATAACCTATCATACTTTCATAAATCAGAGTCCATTTTCTGTAGGCTGTTTTTGAACCCAGTCAACGACTGGTACTTTTGTTAGTATATATATATATATATATATATATATATATATATATATATATATATATATATGAACGTAACTGTTAGACATTGAACATATGAAATGTAAAATCTGTCCCAATGGCTGCCAATATTGGTTCATTGAATTCCCACAACGAGTTTAAACCGACCGGGGGTCATACAAAATTGAATTTGGTTTCCTGAATTTTTAATTATTTTTAAAGAAAAATTATTTATGGCATAATAGTTAAACGACTGATGAATCTGTAATGATTTTTAGGTAAGAATTATATATGGATTAAAAGTTTTCCTGAATTTTTAAGAAATGTTAAATAAAATTATCTATGGAATAATGATTAAACGTTTTTCTGAATTTTTAACAATTGTTAAATAAAATTATTTATGGAATAATGATTAAACGTTTTCCTGAATTTAAAGAAATGTTAAATAAAATTATTTATGAAATAATGATTAAATGTTTTTTTTTGAATTTTTAAGAAATGTTAAAAATTATTTATGAAATAATGATTAAACGTTTTCCTGAATTTTTGACAATTGTTAAATAAAATTATTTACAAGTAATATACTTAAAATGTTTAAATAAATTTTTTTTTGACGCAATGATTAAACGACTTCATGAATTTTAACAAAAAATATTTACATTGAAATGATTGAACGGCTTAGTTGCCCTTCCCCCCCGCCTTCTCTTTTTATAGTTTTATTATTTCGTGTCTTTTTTTACTACCACTGCCTACTTCCTCTTCATTCTCCTTCCCCTCCTCCTATTTCCACGTAATTATACTTTCAATCAATTATATTTCCTTTGTCATAATTATATTTCTTCTAACCTCCGAAATAATGTAACCCAGTACACACGTTTACATACTTTTTAAACATATAGGGATCCGACACGTTGTAGACTGCGTCGCAAACGAGATTAAGACAAGTAATAACACGACTTACTTTTTTTTTTCAGTTAAAACGACATTTATTTCCGGGTACTTTCCCGAACAAAACGTGATCGTCTATCTGACGCGATCGTAATTTGCGCACACGTTCTTCTTATTGCTTTTTTTTTCTCACCGTGACGTCATCTCGCACACGGCTCGGTACTTTGCATACTGTTACGCTATCTTGTTTTCTTTCATGCTACTACTACTTTCCATTTACTTCTTAATATAATACTACTACTACTACTACTGCTACTACTCCTCCTCCTCCTCTTACTACTACTTTCCATTTTCTTCTTATATTATACTACTACTACTACTACTACTACTACTACTACTACTCCTACTCCTCCTCCTCCTACTACTACTACTTTCCATTTTCTTCTTAATATTATACTACTACTACTGCTGCTACTACTACTACTACTGCTGCTACTACTACTACTACTACTACTACTACTGTCCCTTTTCTTCTTATACTACTACTACTACTACTACTTTCCATTTACTTCTTAGTATTATACTACTACTACTAATACTAATACTGCTGCTACTGCTACTACTTTCCATTTTCTTCTTATATTATACTACTACTACTACTACTGCAGCTGCTACTACTACTACTACTTTCCATTTTCTATTATATACTACTACTACTACTGCTGCTGCTGCTACTGCTACTACTTTCCATTTTCTTCTTAATATTATACTACTACTAATACTACTACTACTACTACTGCAGCTGCTACTACTACTACTACTACTACTTTCCATTTTCTTCTTAATATTATACTACTACTACTAATACTACTACTACTACTACTGCAGCTGCTACTACTACTACTACTACTTTCCATTTTCTTCTTAATATTATACTACTACTACTACTACTACTACTGCAGCTGCTACTACTACTACTACTACTTTCCATTTTCTTCTTAATATTATACTACTACTATTGCTACTACTACTAATACTACTTTCCATTTTCTTCTTAATATGATACTACTACTGCTACTACTACTACTTTCCATTTTCTTCTTAATATTATACTACTACTACTGCTACTACTACTACTACTAATACTACTTTCCATTTTCTTCTTAATATTATACTGCTACTACTACTACTACTAATACTACTTTCCATTTTCTTCTTAATATTATACTGCTACTACTACTACTACTAATACTACTTTCCATTTTCTTCTTAATATTATACTGCTACTACTACTACTACTACAACTACTACTGCTACTACTACATTTTTTTATCAACTTCCGTCTTCTTTCTTATTCTAATAATATTCTCCAAACTCTTTCCTTTTCTTTTTATACTAGTGATACCTCTTTACATCAATTTCCTCCTCCTCCCCCTCTTCCTTCCTTCCTTCGTTCTTCTTTTACTTCTTCTTTGTCTTCTTTATATTCCCATTCACTCATGCTCTTCCTCTTCATTTGCTGCTATTTGTTTTTCTTCGTCCACCGTTCTCTGCCACTTACACTTATTCTTTTATCCCTAACCCTGAGCTTCACTCCTGATCTGAGGACGGAACATGTACATCAAATCTGTTGGCAAGGCTGCTGGAAAAAAATGGTGGGATGTTTCTACCGCTCCAATAGATATCTCACTGCTGGTGCGATTCTTTACCTGTATAAGATTCAAGTACTTCCAAATATGGAGTAATGTTGCCACATCTGCGCAAGAGCTGCAAGACGCACATTAACCTGCCTTGACAGAGTTCAAAATAGACTTCGTAGCCTAGTGAGGGAAGAGTGCACTTTTCTTTTTCCTGCAAGCTCTTTCCCACAGACGAGATGTTAGGAGTCTGTCTCTGCTTTATTGTTATTTTCATGGCAAGTGCTCGACTGAGCTCTAATCTATGTGGCACCTGTCCTGATTTTCACGAAAAACCCTCAAGCTAAAACAACTATCAATAATTCCCCTCACTCCTAATCTGTGTCTAAACCTAAACTTAGATTCCATGAACAAAGCTTCTTTCTTAGAACTGCACACCTGTGGAATTGTCTTCCGTTTTCCTGCTTTCCAACTGACTACAATATGTCTTCAAGTCCAATGTAAACAAGTTCTTGATGAGCCGTCCCCGTAAGTAATCCAATTTACCAAATTTCCACTACTAAGGATTACTACGATATTTTCCCATTGACATTATCCTCGAGTCGCCTCCAGGTGTTGATAAGTGGTGTTTCTTTTGTAAAAAAAAAAAGAAAAAATTCATCCGCTAGCTCTTCATCGTTTTATTTACCTCTTCTAGCCCCGTTTAATTTTTGTTTTCTTCAATTGTCTTCTATTTCTAAGCACTTTAATTTGCATCCCCATGGTTCTTATATAATTCCTACAAATCTTATTCCCTCATCCTTTATTTGCTGCGTTTTTTGTTTTTCCTCTGTTACTAGCGTCATCAAAAAACCTTCGGCAAACGAAGAAAAGTTAAGTGGTCGCCATTGTTCGCTCCTGCTCTTTCTGTTCGCATCGCTGCATCAGAAAGCCCGGCTAATTAAGACTGTTTACAGCGACATCTGGCGAGGAAAGGAATTAACAATAGGAAAATCTTTTAACAAATCAATGACCCTTTAAACGTTAAATCGATGCAATCGTTCATTAAATACTTTATCAACAGGTAACATTTTAACGATTATTCGCTTTTTCCCCTTTTATTTATTTATTTATTTATTTATTTATTCGCTGCTTCTGTAAAATCACCTCACCACGAAAAATCTATCAATCTGCTATTATATAATGGAATTTTGTGTCAGTGTGTGTGAGTTCCTTCTCTATGGACTCGGAAACGGTGTTGCCGACTCTTATGAAATTTCACACGAAGATACTCGATGTATCTGGGAGTGTTCCCACGTAGGTTTCGTACCAGAATACGTCTGATAAATATCGATTATCGGAAATATCCGATCGAAGTCGATTTTGGCCAAAGTTAACACTTTTATCCAACCTAACATTACAAACGCATTTGAGAAGTTTTATAACCGCACAAGCAGAAAGACCCGGCCTCTAAAATCAAATGTAGATCTTTTTATAACACAGAGGCGCGTTCAAAATGAATGTTTATTTTTAGAGCATCATTTAACCAGAGTTCTTGACTTCTACACTTTTAGCTTTAATGATAATGTAAAAATAATTGAATAAAATCAACAGTTGGGCTCGTTCGAAATGAATGCTTCTGTTTAGAGCACAATTGAAGGTTGAGACTTGACTTTTGCACTTTAAAATTTAAGTGAAGCCATTATTTACAGACAATTTGTATAAAATCAACAGTAGATTCACTACAGTGCGATGTAGGCTGCAAATGTATTTTGGACTAAGAAACTACGCGAAGACATGTGAAGCTTTCTCATATTACACTTACTAGAGCAGGCAATCAATCGATTTGATTGAAAAACGGTCGATTTGACCGATTTCGATTGCCATAAAAGCGTGGGAGGGTGAAAAATTTGATGATCTTCATTCAATCCCGGACAACATCAGGTCTCCTTGATAGTTTTATCACATTTCAAATAAGGTCAATTATTAGAGTGTGCATTTCGATAGTTTATGATTGTTAGTAGCAAACCCATGCTTCCGACAATTGCATAGTCTAGCCTGGAAAGATGCTAACATTATGAATGAATATAAACTACAATGAACCCTCAAAGGAGGAGGTAATGCCTAAGTGATTGGAATCATAGCGAACTAATGCTCTCGTTCTCGTCAGATATGATTGAATACAATTCCTAAGTAATTTGCTATTGTATTATGAGTGTCGACCGAACTTGGGATTGAACCCAAAACTGCAGAAAATGTAACATACAACTGGATGTTCCTAGTACTTTATTCCGTTTTATGGTTCGTGCATTGAAATCAATCAGTCGATGTTTTTATCATTCTCCACTCGGATTCTAAAAGTCACGATAAGTTTCTATGTTTGCATACTATAACAAATTCAATGAACACAATAAACTGTTAAGTTATATGCAATACCTTTTTAAACTGTAGATTACGTCTCAAACTATTTCTCAAGATATCAATTTATAACCGTGACACTATCATGTTAATGGAAATTTAATTGACCGCAACTCGTTCTATTTTAATGAGTAATTTCTAGGGTTTAAAAGGGAAATAAAAATATATTAGCATGATGTTCAATCATATATATATATATATATATATATATATATATATATATATATATATATATATATATATATATTCTCCCATGATTTGTTATGCGTGTATTGTAAATGTTATGCGTGTATTGTAAACTATATATATATATATATATATATATATATATATATATATATATATATATATATATAGATTGATAGAATAGAAGGATTGATATATATTATAAGACAATATATTTCTACAGCAATGTATATATATATATATATATATATATATATATATATATATATATACACAAATAGGCCTCCCGGCATTGCCCGGTCATAGAATACGTTTAAATATGGTATTTTAATTAATACATATTTCGTATTTATTATTATATTTATTATTATATTTATTAGTATACTGGCCTGAGTGCCGGGCTTCGCCCGGGTGTTTGGAGGTGTGTGTTGCGCTAAAAAAAAACCCAAAAAAACTGGTAGTAGGCAGGCAGGCTCTAACCCGTACTGTAAAGGAGGAAAACAACGTGAAAAAAACCGTGATGATGCGCCCATCACCAAACGGGAAGTGACGTAGGTTTAAATGAAGGCTAGACAATCGAAAAGAAGGGATGACTTTCAAAAATATCGGCGAGAAATCCGACCCCTCACTGTAAAAAAGTGCCTAGTTGAGGGTGAAGGAATTAATATTATTAGCCAATTTTTTTATATTTGTCGTTCGAAGGGTCGGGCTTCAAGACGATAACGATCCCGTGAATATCAGTCGCCTCTCTGAAAAGTTTTAGGCAGCTATACATACACACACATACATACATACATACATTTAAACAGACAGATGAGATTTATATTATAGATTATATTGGACCCAATATATAGTAATGGTTTAAAAGTTTTTAAAAATGACTTGTGCGCCACCACCGAAAATCGAAACCAAAACGTTTACTTTATCCTTTGACGTTAATGCCTACGCTATTAAGATGTGTTCTCTGCGATGGTAAAAATTAAGACATGAACAAATAACTATTAAGTTACACATAATTATTCGTAATGCCGTCGTTCGTCTTTCCCCTGGCAAATTCTATTTTTTTTTAAATTTTAACACTTTTGCACCGATTTTCCCCGGTTATAACCCAAATAAGAAGATTCACAGTGATTTGAAAACTCTATATATTAAGTTTCATGTCTGTAGACCAAAGACTGACAGAGGAGTTTGGTAGGAAAAACTTTTTAAACAAATATATATGATTACATAAATATATATATATATCACCTATCCTACTTAATAAATCTCTATTAATGGCACGAAAATTAACTAATATAACTCAAGACGAAATTAAACTAATACTTATAGCTAGAGAGTCTTTAATAACATTTGATAATAAATATT
The DNA here is from genome assembly GCF_053919585.1 of Euprymna scolopes. Classification (NCBI taxonomy): domain Eukaryota; kingdom Metazoa; phylum Mollusca; class Cephalopoda; order Sepiida; family Sepiolidae; genus Euprymna; species Euprymna scolopes. The sequence continues at coordinate 53,195,965 of NC_136521.1, forward strand.
GGACCAGGAAAAATACCCCTAACCACTTCAACATTTTAATGGGATTGACGGATTCGACTCAGGTCACTGATCTAGTTGGCCTTTTCCTCTTAAATGAAATACATTGTATACTCCATAAACAATTCAAACTTGAAGGAGGACTATATAGAGATGATGCACTTTTCGTAACTAATTCTACTAATAAAAATTATGAAAAAGCAATTAAAGCTCTACATAAATTATTTAAAAATTATGGACTTAGTATAAAAATCGACCCTAATAAAAAAATTGTTAATTTCTTAGACATAACCTTAAATCTTGAGAATTCTACCTTTGAACCCTATCATAAACCTAACCAATCACTACTATATGTCCACAATCAATCAAACCACCCTAAATCAATATTAAAATCAATAGTTCCCAATATAACTTTAAGAATTTCTAGACTGTCTTCTACTAAATCCATATTTACCAAAAATGAAAAATACTATAATGAAGCCCTTAAAAACTCTGGATATAATTCACAAATTAAATTCATAAATGAAAATGATAGAAACATAAACTGCATTGAAAATAAACCTATTAAGAGCGTAATAACATATAATATGGCAATGTTTTCCCATATACGAGTTAAGAAAAATAACCAAGAGACAAAAAAAGATATAACCAAACCACAAATATTAGATAATAATACAAATAAACAGCAAACCAAAATCCGTAAACGTAAGAATAGACACAAGGAGATCCTATGGTTCAACCCCCCATATTCCAAAAACCTAGAAACAAACATAGCCAGAGAATTTTTAAAAATATTAGATAAGAACTTTAAAGCCCCCCATAGATATAATAAAATTTTCAATAAGAACACAATTAAAGTCTCTTACTCTACTATGCCTAACCTTCATCAGAAAATAATTAGCTCTAATAATAAGAAAATTAATAAACTACAAAATACAACTGTACAAAATACATCGGACTGTAACTGTAGAAGAAAAAATAAATGTCCCCTACAAGGCTCATGTAAAATTAAAAATGTTATCTATAGCTGCACAGTATCAAAAACTCCAAATCTACATGAACCTATTAACAGCCATAACTCAACTACCAGATTAAATAATAACACCAACTTAAACCAATCTACCGATCAATTACTAATCAACCCACCATATAATAATCCAACAACAGACCTAACGGAAAATAATCACAACAATCAAGAGGTAATATATTTTGGTTCCACATCTGGCCTAATAAAACATAGAATTTTAACGCACAAACATTCTCTTAAAAATAACTCTCTGTCAAACCAAACTACTTTATCCAACTATATTTGGCAACTAAAAAACAGCAATATTTCTTTCAACTTAAAATGGCAAATAATTGAGACTTGCAAATCATATAAACCAGGAGATAAATTTTTTGCACTATGTACAAAAGAGACCCTAAAAATTTTAAAATATGAAGATATAAAAAATACAACCAAACTATTAAATTCAAGACAGGAGCTTATGACATGTAGTCATAAACGTTGGTTTAAATTTAATAAATATAAACCACCTTAAATCATTAAAAATTACTTATTAGTAAAAATAGATTACAATTATTTTTATTTTTTTATTTTTTTAATAAATTAAGTTAGACTAATTATCTCCCTTACACCCTTCAAATAAATAAAGTAAAGAAAACATGACAATTATCTCCCCTTAAAATATGTAATAGTAATATTCTCGATATATAAACCGTAGCGTCTTTAAATCAAAAATACGCTAACGGAAACAATTTATTGCACGAGCGTCCCCCCCCCTTTTAAAATTCATCATTCAATAAGATAAAAAGCTATAGCAAACATCTAAATGACTATTTTAACCACAGTTCCTGATTTCAAAAAACGAAAAATTAAAAGGTAAATATCTCTATATATTTTTAAAGCAAATTTATTATGTAAATTCAAAAATATATATTTTTCTCTACTTATTTCTCTCTAACCCATATTAATTTTCTTATAAATTTTAAATCCAGACCTTTTATTTCAATTTTTTCAGATTCATCTGCCTTACTTTTAATGCTAGGTTTATTTATGGTGTCTTTTAAATTCAATAAAAACCCTTCAAAATTTGCTGATGAGGAGACCTTGCTTATCAAAAAACTATATATAATTATTGTACATAACTTGATGTATACCACAATAAAAAGCATTGTTTTCCGAAACGATCGTACAGATAATTAATTTTGTTGTTGTTCCTTCTTATGAAACGGATTTTTAATTTAATTATAATTTGATTTTTAAATTTTAAATTATCAATCACATTACTTAATATATATATATATATATATATATATATATATATATAAAGAGACTTGTTTTTACTATAAGCTTTTTACGCAAATATTACGCAAGTATAAATCATGTAGACTATCTGCATGAATATAATTACACGTAATAGTTAACTAAATATCATCCCGATAAGAAAACAACAAAAAATTAATAGCAATAGGGAATTAATTAAAATGAATGTTTAGAAGAATATGCAAAGTAGCCAGATCTTTTGCAGATGAATGCAATTCCACACCCAAATATAACAAAGTTGTATTTTCTTTTTTCAATAAATAGAAACAGAGTTTTAATATGAACATCAATACACGCATAACAAATCATGGGAGAATATATATATATATATATATATATATATATATATATATATATATATATATATATATATAATGATTCTTTGAGGGGTACCAAATTTATATAATGCAATCATGAAAGGATACGAAAATGCATGATTAGAACATTAAAATAAAGTCAACGTTAAAAATAAAGCTAACGGGGCGAAGAAAATAAAAGGGGGGGGGGAAGAAAATGGGGCGTCGTCAGCTGACCGGTTTCGCCCTCGCTTTATGAAAACTGTATCGAGGGAGTTGAGTGAAAAAAAAAAAAGAAGAAACAAACGAACGGGAAGCGAGATTATGTACAGATAAAAATAACGTTGCGTTACGTTATGTAGGGGGGGAATTAGGAAAAGCAATTGAATTACTCTAAAATTGATTTTAAACGTTGACTTTATTTTAACGTTCTAATCATGAATTTTCGTCTTCCTTTCATGATTGCATTATATATATAGTGTTTGCCTTGCATGCAAGAGGCTCGGGGTTCGAATCCTGAGTTCGGATGTGTCTAACTGATGAACCCAAATGAGGGCGAAACTCGAGTCTTGGACTTCCGGTTCTTTGACTGTCATGGCTCTTGTGGGCTGCGACGTGTTTGGCTGTGGAATTTATTATATACAATCTCTCACATTCTGAAAATCCTATCATAAGTTGCTCGCTTGGTTAGTATTGCTGGATGGCATCGTCCTTTCGAGTTAAAACTCCTACTTGTGAGACATTAGCTTGGGGTTATTAGCTGGTTGGATGACCGCGTCCCTTGTTGAGACGAAGTAGGTTCATTTCACAGTCGGATTTCGGCGCGGTTGCTTGATCTGTGTTGGTTAATTGAAATTCTTGTGTGCAGGGCGTTTGCTCAGTTGGTAGAGTGTTTGCCTTGCATGCAAGAGGCTCGGGGTTCGAATCCTGAGTTCGGATGTGTCTAACTGATGAACCCAAATGAGGGCGAAACTCGAGTCTTTGACTTCCGGTTCTTTGACTGTCATGGCTCTTGTGGGCTGCGACGTGTTTGGCTGTGGAATTTATTATATATATATATATATATATGCTAATATATTTTATATATAATTTAGCTACTTAGGCAGTGATCACACATGAATTAATATATACAAAAGTTCATTGAAACTTTATAGATATATGTTATTGATAAAAATGTTTTTTTAAATAGTTATGCCGACTGTATAAACTGGGAAAGGTTTACTTATGGACTTGAAAACATTTGAAATATTAGTTTTTTTGAAGCCCAACTCATAATTTTCATGAATAGCTATATTTATATATTCTAACACCAGAGTCTGAAACAGTTGTACGCATATTATGACCAATAAAAGAAAAACTTCCCGAAAATTAATAAATACTGCTTTATCTCTATCTGGAAACTTGCTATCTTTAAAGAATATATATATATATATATATATATATATATATATATATATATATATATATATAAGTGAACGTGTCTGTGTGTGTGTCTGTCTGTCTGTGTGTCTGTGTACATTTTCCTTTGCAATAACTCTGTTAATTTTCAGTCTACAGACTCGAAATTTGATACAGGGTACTGAGATTTGGAAAAATCTATGTGATCGAATTTCGGCCAGAAATGTTCCTGTGAAAGGGTCAAAGTTCAACGATTTGACCTTTGAGAACTCTACAAAACTCTTCCAATAATTTATGGTCTAAACACTTGAAATTTAAGAGATAGGTTCCTTGGACATTGATCTAACTTAATAACTTGATTTGAGCCAAAAACAATACATTTTAAGGGGCTATAATATGGGCTAAAGTTAAAAAATTGACCGTTTTTTTTTGCTTTATACATATATATATATATATATATACATATATATATATACATATATATACATATATATATGTATATACATATATATATACATATATATATATACATATATTTATGTATACATATATATGTATATATCCATATATATACATATATATATCCATATATATACATATATATACACACGCATATATATATATATATATATATATATATATATTCTATAATATAAAGCTGAATGTATGTGTGTGTTTGGTCGCGAATAGCCCCCTATATGGTTGACTATTTTAAAAAAACTGATTACATATAATGATAGAAGATGTATCGAGACACAGGAATGGGTATGTTTGATCTGGCAGAACGGTGGTCCATTAAAATTGTGGGGTCTGCGTTCACGCCTAGTCCACAAAGTATGGAAATAAAGAATTTAAAAATTAAAAAAACGTTTACAAGTGTTTTTGATATAGATGTACATAAGAATACTTTAATAAGTATGTTTTAACTTAAATAGGGATGGTATAATAAAATTGTGGGGTCTGCGTTCGCGCCTGGTCTCCATAGAATGGAAATAGGCATAAACTTTAATAAAGACTTTTCATATCTATCTGCGTAAGTATAGTTTGATAATTATGTTTCAGTTTGAAGAAATATGGTATAATAAAATCATGGGGTGTTCGTTCGCGCCTGACCTCCATAGAATGGAGATATGTCACAAAGTTTAACAAGGTTATTTAATATAGATCCACATAATATTAATATAGATCCATAGAATATTGTGATAAGTGTTTCAGCCTGAACAGGTATGGTATAATAAAGTATGGGGTTTATCTATTTTATTTTTACTATCATCATATTTTGCTTTGGTTTTGATACCCCCAAATTTAATCTAAATTTACAACCCTTCCTTTTCATAACCTATCATACTTTCATAAATCAGAGTCCATTTTCTGTAGGCTGTTTTTGAACCCAGTCAACGACGGGTACTTTTGCTAGTATATATATATATATATATATATATATATATATATATATATATATATATATATATATATATATAATTGATGTGACCGGTGGCAGACTACCAAAAAGTCAGTATGACCTGCTTTTAGTGCAACTATGGTTTCGGGAAGTGTCGTGGAGCTTCGTTGACGCCTAACCACTAAGCTGAGTGTCGCCTGTTGTCGTAAAGAGAGCCACATTACATCGTTAGTCACAACTCATTCGAGAAACGAATGATCTTGTTGCGTAAAAGAATGGGAAAATGACACTTCATAACGACGTTTCTTTTGATTGCCATTTTATTTGTGAGGCAACCATTTATCATTTCTTTTTACTTCCTCAATCTCACTCTCGTCGCATATTGTATATCTAATGCAGAAGCAAGTTGTCGAAGAGTTGGGTGTGGATTGGCTTCGACGGATGTTCTGAATTGATCGTTGTCCACATCCGATGTCCGACCACTACGTTCATCATTTTCAAGACGATCGTCGCCATCACGAAATTTTTAAACCACCATTGCTCTGTGAGTTCAGTAGTGATTCCTGTGCCAAACGCTTCGTTGATATCCCGAGCTGTTTCAGAAGCTTTTCGGTCTAGCTTAAATTGAAATAAAAAAGATTGTGCGATTATGCTTTTCTCCAGCTTGTATTGCACCTTCTGCAAAGAAGATATAATTGTTTTGAAACGATTCTAATTTAAACGATTAGATAGAGCGAAAAACGCTCTTTAAGTGATATATATATATATATATATATATATATATATATATATATATATATATATATATATATATAACGTAAAGGTATTTTAACAAGAGCTTTAAATCAAAATAAAAAGAAATCCGCAAAAACTTTCTTAACAATCTAATATGAAATCTGCATGAATTTAGATATCATGTTTAATCTTATCTTACGACCAGGCAACGCCGGGCGGCTGTTACTATGTATTGGGTATAATATAATAATCAATGGAATATTGGTTCTATCTTACAGAAGAGACGTTGCGAGCCTGTCACTGTTTTATCGTTATTTTCATGACAAGTCCTCGTCTGAGCTCCAATCTGTGGTCTCCCCTCGCCAAACACTCGTCTAGCTTAAAACACTATCAATATTTTTCCCCACTCTTTATCTGTGCATAAACCTAATCGTAGATTCCGTGAATAAAGTTTCTTTCTTAGAACTGCACACCTGTGGAACTCTCTTTCCAGCTGACTATAATATGGTCGTCTTCAAGTCCAATGTAAACAAGTTCTTGATGAATCATTCCCCTTAAGTAATCAAATTTACCAAATTTCCACTACTAACAATTATCACGACATTGTCCCATTGACCACTGTACGCTTATTAACCCTTATAATCGAGTGGCCTCCGGACCTTCATAAGTGGTGACTCCTTTGTAATATATATATATATATTTATATATATATTTATATATATATTTATATATATATATATATATATATATATATATATATATTGGCTCTATAATAATAAATATGTAATTTGCATATAGTAAAATATGTAAGTGTATTTTATGACCAGACAACACCTGGCAGTGTGTTAGTTAAGTATATTTCTGTAGTCTTAATGTGTGATTCGCATTGCACGAGCAGTGAAACACATTTCTTATTGAAAAAATCCTTAAAGATTTAGATTTGATAGGAGTTTTGTGATTGTTACATGCTAAGATACTTAGTTCTGAGATTTACGAAAGGAAATGCTCATTTTCCTTAACCTTCAGATTTCGTTTTAGATCATGAAATTTCACCAAAGAGCAAATCAGACACACCACACTAATGAATTCTGTTTGTTTTAAAAAATTTTTTTTTTTACTAGCGGCTTTTTAGTGGCGTAAAATACGCTTAAATATTATACTTTAATTTGTCCAGATTTCATGTATATTATTATAGTCATGATTTGAAAAGTAAAAAAAAAAAAAAAATTAGTTGGGTGCCATCAGCTAGAATCAGAACGGAACCGTAGCGTGCAAATCTGGTGACATTACTACTGTACCAACGTGACACACATAAGAACTGATTAAAAATTAAAAAAAAATAACTAAGATCATTGTACAAAATGCACAACGATTTTTTCAATTTTGACCTAGTTTTAACCCCCCTTAACAACTATTTTTACCGGCTAAAGACCCATAAAATTTTTGTTCGTGAAAACCCCAATCATTTGAGGCTCCTAGCGCTACTCTGCGACATTTAGTTTCGGAGGAGATAAAGCTTGAAAATATGTCTCGACATACCGCAGACATGGACGTTTGCGTGTATGTGGTCGATGGTGTCAGACATAAACCCATACTTACAGAATGTGTCGGAATTTGTGTTTTTATGTAATTCTTTTTATTTTACATTTTTATACTCATGAATCGACGTGCCCATCTTGACAGCCTTCAATATGAATAAAGACGACACGTCAGGAAAAAAGGAGAACATGCGTGGGATTAACTGTACACTACATCTCCGAGAAGAATCAGCACATTCCAGACCCGACATTTCGTAAAGCACTTTTCTTGACCCTTGGTTGTGAATATGTGACTCTTGAAAGTGTAATATATTAAGATCCTACGCCAGTAAGTAGTGATTATATTAACTAGTATAGATTTTGGCAAGGGTCACATAAGTACGTCAGGGAAAGATTCAAACGTTAACTACCTAGACAAAAATCGCTTCTAGTCAGTCTCACTCGGGAAGCGAAAGAGATAAGATGCATCTAGAAATGTATAGATAATCTAAGCGAATGTCAGTTTGATGTTTGTCCGTCTGCATTTCTCAGTTACAAGTAATATTACAAATAAGAAAGAAATTAAGTTTAGCCTAAATAGTTTCTCCCTCTGTGAACAAACTCTCTCTCCAAAAAAACCTATGAAAAATCAGCAAGTCTCCACTGTTTCCGTGAACGAATAACTTTGTGCGTTTAGCGACATAGAGTATCCCAACGACCAACAACCACAAGGGGACCACGGCCAGTTATGAACGACGAAAGAAGCGACCGTAAAAAAAAGATTAGCATGTAAACATCCGGCACAACGTATGTATAAAAGTTGTTTGCTGATATGTATTCTTGATTGCCCACGGGCGAAAACGCACATTGGGCACTCTCCTGGGACTGGCTTTCATACCAGACATTAAGTTAAGACCTATAATCAATTCGCTGCTGGAAATATATGTGGATCAATCTATCACTTAAGCAAACGCTTGATTTCGGATGTAATTCTCCACCTGTGCAAAAGCCAAATTCGTTTAAACATAGTAGGAGATGTCATTTTCTCTTCCTCGCAACCTCTATCTCACAGAAGAGATGTTGCGAGTTTGTCTCTGATGTATCGTTATTTTCATGGAAAGTGTTCAACTCGCCAAACTTTCACAAGAAACACTCGTCTAGCTGTACACACTATCAATAATTCCCCCCACTCTTTACCTGTGCCTAAACCTAAACGTAGATTCCATGAACAAAGCTTCTTTCTTAGAACTGCACGCCTGTGGAATTGTCTTCCGTTTTCCTGCTTTCCGGCTGACTACAATATGGTTGTGTTCAAGTCTAACGTAAATAAGTTCTTGATGAGCCGTTCTATATAAGTTATCAAATTTACCAAATTTTCATTACTAATGATTACTATATTGTCCAATGTCTACTGTACACTCTTTAACCCTTATCCTTAAGTGGCCTCTTGGCCTTGATAAGTGGTGATTCCTATGTAAAAAAAAAAACATAAAGTAAATACCACATTTTGAGACGTGCAACTTACAGTAATCTTTGTTGTTATGAGCGAGTTTAAAATTAATTTCAAAATCAAATTGAAGATGACTGTTTCCTCATCTTCAACCTTTTTCTCAAAGAAGAGATGTTGCTAATTTTTCCCTCCTCTATAGATATTTCAATGGCAGGTGCTGCTCAGAAAAACATCGCCTTGCTTCTAACATTACAAGGTATTTTTAACTTTGTGTACCTAAAATCAAGCAGAATTTCCATGTACAGAATTTCTTATTTCTTTTTCTGTTGTTATTGGCCTTCGGGCCGGGATCAAAGTGTAGTATCTGTCCGGCAGATGCTGCAAGCTGTGACTAGCTGGGACTGGCAAAGACCAGATGTGGGGGCGGCCCCACGTGCCTGACCATTAACTAGCTCCCATTTCCCACCTCTCGGGAGCTGGTCCCCTTTTTCCCTTCCCCCTCCCTTCACTCCTCACATTAAGAATCGGCCTTGTGCCTAATTTGCTCGGTGGGGGAGCAAATAAATACCATCTGTTCCGGCAGATGCTGCAAGCTATGACTAGCTATGACTAGCAAAGACCAGATGTGGGGGCAACCCCACATGCCTGACCATTAACCAGCTCCCATTTCCCACCTCTCGGGAGCTGGTCCCCTTTTTCCCTTCCCCCTCCCTTCACTCCTCACATTAAAAATTGGCCTTGTGCCTAATTTGCTCGGTGGGGGAGCAAATAAATACCATCTGTTCCGGCAGATGATGGAAGCTATGACTAGCTATGGCTAGCTATGACTAGCAAAGACCAGATGTGGGGGCAGCCCCACATGACTGACCTTTAACCATCTCCCATTTCCCACCTCTCGGGAGCTGGTCCCCTTTTTCCCTTCCCCCTCCCTTCACTCCTCACATTAAAAATTGGCCTTGTGCCTAATTTGCTCGGTGGGGGAGCAAATAAATACCATCTGTTCCGGCAGATACTGCAGCTATGACTAGCTATGACTAGCTATGACTAGCAATGACCAGATGTGGGGGCAACCCCACATGCCTGACCTTTAACCAGCTCCCATTTCCCACCTCTCGGGAGCTGGTCCCCTTTTCCCCTTCCCCCTTCCTTCACTCCTCACATTAAAAATCGGCCTTGTGCCTAATTTGCTCGGTGGGGGAGCAAATAAATACCATCTGTTCTGCAAATGCTGTACTTAAGATAATTTGTACCAGTCAATGGAGGGGAAACCCTCTATACTGGGTCAATTATTATTTTTGGTAACCAGAGTGCCCCCTTTTTGCCTACTTTTAGGGGAGCTGGTTTTTACCCCACATTAAAAACGGTCTTGTGCCTAATTTGCTTTGGTGGGGAAGCAAATAAATATAATAAATATATGTAGGTCTTTATCCACGAAATTCTTTATTTGATCAATCAGCTTTGGTATTCTGACTTCCTTACTCCTCCCACACTTCTCATCATCCCCCACAGACTCCCTGTCTTCCTTGAATCTCTTATGCCACTCAAAAGACAAAAGATGCTCTATTTATGCAAGATGGTCCAAAAGCAGTCTGAAGCATTCCATACGTTTCTGTGGCATTTTTTCCAAGTTTAAAACAGAATTTTTATTGCATATCATTCTTGTGAAGTATACAAAAAAGTCTAGAAACTTATTGTAATTCCAGTGCCAGGTCATTAAGTATAATATCTTATCTGATTAAAAAAAATAACTAATTCCATCAGGATGTCCTGGGGACGGGCACCGATACACATCTCGCCAATTAAATTCATTAGTTCTTCAGTGACGACCCACATAAACAAACTAAGACATTTTCTGCCATTTTGTAAAAGAAAAACACAGAAGAAAAAACAACTCCGGTTTTTGAATAAATACAATTTGCAATCAATTTGACCGGAAATGTACAGAGATTTGAGAACTTCCGGTAAAGAGGCGCCTAGTCTTCGATAAGGTTATCTCACAGTCGCTCAATTAACAAATCGTATATGCTGTGTTTCTCTTTATCATTTTAGAAATATATTTTATTTCCAAATATTTACAAATATTCATCTCTACGGTACAGCATAATCAGGTTGAAACACTGGCTCCCTTTAGATCATCGCAGTTAACGTTGAGCTTGGTCAGTAATAAAAAGGGTGACAATTTTTGAATAGCAGTTAAGAAACGTTGAGCTTGGTCAGTAATAAAAAGGATGACAATTTTGAATAGCAGTTAAGAAACGTTGAGCTTGGTCAGTAATAAAAAGGATGACAATTTTTGAATAGTAGTTAAGAAAAGTTGAGCTTGGTCAGTAATAAAAAGGGTGACAATTTTTGAATAGCAGTTAAGAAACGTTGAGCTTGGTCAGTAATAAAAAGGGTGACAATTTTTGAATAGAAGTTAAGAAACGTTGAGCTTGGTCAGTAATAAAAAGGGTGACAATTTTGAATAGAAGTTAAGAGACGTTTAGCTTGGTCAGTAATAAAAAGGGTGACAATTTTGAATAGAAGTTAAGAAAAGTTGAGCTTGGTCAGTAATAAAAAGGATGACGATTTTGAATAGCAGTTAAGAAACGTTGAGCTTGGTCAGTAATAAAAAGGATGACAATTTTTGAATAGTAGTTAAGAAAAGTTGAGCTTGGTCAGTAATAAAAAGGGTGACAATTTTTGAATAGCAGTTAAGAAACGTTGAGCTTGGTCAGTAATAAAAAGGGTGACAATTTTTGAATAGAAGTTAAGAAACGTTGAGCTTGGTCAGTAATAAAAAGGGTGACAATTTTGAATAGAAGTTAAGAAACGTTTAGCTTGGTCAGTAATAAAAAGGGTGACAATTTTGAATAGAAGTTAAGAAAAGTTGAGCTTGGTCAGTAATAAAAAGGGTGACAATTTTTGAATAGAAGTTAAGAAACGTTGAGCTTGGTCAGTAATAAAAAGGATGACAATTTTTGAATAGCAGTTAAGAAACGTTGAGCTTGGTCAGTAATAAAAATGGTGACAATTTTGAATAGAAGTTAAGAAACGTTGAGCTTGGTCAGTAATAAAAAGGGTGACAATTTTTGAATAGAAGTTAAGAAACTTTGAGCTTAGTCAGTAATAAAAAGGGTGACAATTTTTGAATAGCAGTTAAGAAACGTTGAGCTTAGTCAGTAATAAAAAGGGTGACAATTTTGAATAGCAGTTAAGAAACGTTGAGCTTGGTCAGTAATAAAAAGGGTGACAATTTTGAATAGCAGTTAAGAAACGTTGAGCTTAGTCAGTAATAAAAAGGGTGATAATTTTGAATAGCAGTTAAGAAACGTTGAGCTTAGTCAGTAATAAAAAGGGTGACAATTTTTGAATAGCAGTTAAGAAACGTTGAGCTTGGTCAGTAATAAAAAGGGTGACAATTTTAAATACCAGTTAAGAAACGTTGAGCTTAGTCAGTAATAAAAAGGGTGACAATTTTGAATAGAAGTTAAGAAACGTTGAGCTTGGTCAATAATAAAAAGGGTGACAATTTTGAATAGCAGTTAAGAAACGTTGAGCTTAGTCAGTAATAAAAAGGGTGACAATTTTGAATAGCAGTTAAGAAACGTTGAGCTTAGTCAGTAATAAAAAGGGTGACAATTTTTGAATAGCAGTTAAGAAACGTTGAGCTTGGTCAATAATAAAAAGGGTGACAATTTTGAATAGCAGTTAAGAAACTTTGAGCTTAGTCAGTAATAAAAAGGGTGACAATTTTTGAATAGAAGTTAAGAAACGTTGAGCTTGGTCAGTAATGAAAAGGGTGACAATTTTTGAATAGAAGTTAAGAAACGTTGAGCTTGGTCAGTAATAAAAAGGGTGACAATTTTTGAATAGAAATTAAGAAACGTTAAGCATGGTCAATAATAAAAAGGGTGACAATTTTGAATAGCAGTTAAGAAACGTTGAGCTTGGTTGGGAATAAAAAGGGTGACAATTTTTGAATAGCAGTTAAGAAACGTTGAGCTTGGTCAGTAATAAAAATGGTGACACTTTTTGAATAGCAGTTAAGAAATGTTGAGCTTGGTCAGTAATAAAAAGGGTGACTATTTTTGAATAGCAGGTGTTGTATGTGCTTTCCGCTTATCTTGACATTGTTTCCAGTTATCCTGGACTTCTCTTTGCAACTGAATGCAAGCAGTGCTGATTTAGAAGAAGCGCTGGTTGAATGCGTAACCTTTGCTTCAACATTACACCAGCAGCAAACTTTACATGAGTTATACGTTATTTCACAAGTCTGAACAGAGCTTATCAATTCAACTTTAACTATAATAAATTATGTGCATATGTGTATTTATATATAAAACTCATTGTGTGTTTGAGTTAGTTTTTTATGAACTCTAAAACGGCTGGTCCGATCTTTTAAAAATTCCCCTCGAATATACTTCATTTGTCTGGGAGTGTTCTTAGACAGGTTTTGTATAGGATTGCCTCCGATGAGTATCGAAAATCGATATTCTAAATTAGAGAAGAAACAGTTGGATTTTGACCAAAGTAAACACCCTTATATAGCCTAACATCATGAATGCATTTGAGAGTTTTATCCCTGACCAAGCAGAAAGGTCAAGCGTATAAAATCAATAGTAGATTCTTTGATAAGATAGGGACGCGTTCGAAATGAATGCTTCTGTTTAGAATGCAATTGAACTATTATACCTGGCCTTTGCATTTTAACTTTCTTATTCAATATGTTATATAGAAAACAACTTAAAGAAAACAGTGCTCTGCAGTGCAATGTATTGTGGACTAAGATGAGTCACACAAAGCTTCCTTTCGATGCTCTGCGGTGGGTCCTCGACTAGAGTATGCAAATAAATTCACTAAGACCTGTATTTATTTTATTTTGTTTATATATAGCTGTGAAACAGCGAAACAGTACTGTATATGGATTACTATATATATATATATATATATACATATATATATATATGTATACATATATCTTTATCTATTATTCTCCAACGTCTAGACATCCAGAAGAGTCATAATTTATATTAAATGGTTAATATGGAGAGTGGGATTCAATGACTTTGTTTGATTAAAATCCAAGATGGCGTAATGGTAAAATAATAATGTAACTGCACCTTCTCTTCCAAATTTTCGGATTCTCACCATGTTGTATGACATTTTAATTCCTTTTGATGGATTGATTGTTGCTATTTCTTCTGAGAAGTTAAGGGCATAATAGATTCACTAATTGATATAATTATTAAGTGATTGATTTTGCGCTACGATACAGACACTGTCAAGAACTGTAAGGATCAATTGATGTTAAGGAATAAAATATAAAAATTGTCAACATGTATTTTGGAATATAAACTTCTTGTCATTTATTATATATATATATATATATATATATATATATATATATTTGTAGTCATCGACATAGAGTCCTATTTCGTTGCGTTTCATCCACACTAGGATTCTTCAGGCTTATGCCTACGTATTGAGCACTTTTGAAGTAAATACTTAAAGTTTACGCATAAATCTATCGTATATTAATTTTATGTGAGTAAATTAAGTAGTTATATATATATATATATATATATATATATATATATATATATATATATAGACAGATAGACAGACCGACATATAGCCGTGTGTATATATATATATATATATATATATATATACACACGGCTATATGTCGGTCTGTCTATCTGTCAATGTGGCACGCATATGAACTGATTAAAAATGAAAAACAATTAACTAAAATTAATGTACATATTCAATTTTGGCCCCTGTTTGACCCCTTAAAAAACTATTTTAACCGACTAAAGACATAAGGGTGCGTAAAACATCAACTCATTTGAGACCCCTAGCGCCGCGCTTCGACATTTAGTTTTGGAGAAGATAGAGTTTGAAAATATACAGATTATCTATCTCCATATTTTCAAACTCTATCTCCCCTCAAACTAATATTAATATTAGTACACACACACACACACACACACACACACACACACACACACACACACACACACACACACACACACACGCATAGCATATCAGGAAGTGATATACAAACTGCCATTAGCGTATTAAGCGACGGTCTTTGTGTAAACAAATCGAGCGGATGCATTGGGATGATGTCAAAACGTCGTTAATTCATTACCCACACAGCAGCCGTATAGCGTAATTGTGATAAGACTATACTGTCACTTAGGCGGTCGGGTTTCGATCCGAGCTTAAGGCAGTTTCTTGTCTAGTCACACTGATGAGCTGTGAAACAGTGAAACTGTACTGTGTGTGGATGACTTATATATATATATATATATATATATATATATATATATATATATATATACTAGCAGAAGTACCCGTCGTGTTGACTGGGTTGAAAAAACAGCCTACAGAAAATGGACTGTGATTGATGAAAGTATGATAGGTTATGAAAAGGAGGGGGTTGTAAATAGATAGGGGTTGTTACTCAAAAATTTTACCCTAAGCAAAATATGATGAAAGTAAAGATAATTTTCGCGACAATATATTTTTATATCAACTTTGTTTCCATTCGTAGCCAAGAGTGACCAACAAAATGATGTTTCCTTACAAAGAGAAAATGTTATATACATAATAATATAAATATACAAGAAATAAATGTTACCATAGTCAATAAAAGTTACTTTTATGGTAGAAAAGTTCATTGGTTTGTATTTTTCAAGTAGTTTGTAAAAAAAAATTATTTTCTTAATTCACGAACCGGTTAAAAAAAAAATCAAAATGGCAGCAACTTTGAAATGGAGAGACCCGTTTTCAATTTGAAGAAGGGGAACCTGAGCATTCTGTGTTAACAATTTAAGAGAGTTCCGTCAACGTAAGGAATATTTATATACATATTTTAATGTTTTCCGTTATTTAGTGCTTGGAGAATATTCCATTATGGCATGTGTAGTTTATATAAAAATTCATTTAAGTAGTTATCGCCTTAAATTTCGTTTTAATTTCGGTTCGCTAAAACTATTTTAAGTAAAGAGCATTAAAAACTATTTAAAAAAAAACATGAACTGAACTTTTATTGACTATGGTAGCATTTATTACTTGTATATTTATTTTTTCGGGTAGTCGTTTGTTGGATTTTTGCCAAACACTCTTACTAAATATGATTCAACTCCAAAAAATGAATAAAAGCTAACGTGAATTAAGATTAAAGTTAAGGTGTTATTGTTGACCCTCACCGCTTTTAAAAACCTTGTTAAACTTTGTGACGTATTTATATTCTATGGAGGTCAGGCGCGAACGAACACCCAATAATTTTATTATACCATATTTCTTCAAACTGAAACATAATTATCAAATTATACTTACTCAAATAGATATGAAAAATCTTTGTTTAAGTTTGTGCCATATTTCCATGGAGTACAGACACGAACGCAGACCCCACAAGTTTATTATACCATCCCTATTTAAGTTGAAACATACTTATCAAAGTATTCTTATTTACATTTATATCAAAAACCCTTGCAAACGTTTTTTTAAATTTTTTTTCATACTTTGGGGGCCAGGCGCGAACGTAGACCCCACAATTTTTATAAACCATCGTTCTGCCAGATCAACCATACCCATTCCTGATCCTCGATACATCTTCTATCATTATATGTAATCAGTTTTTTTAAATAGTTAACCATATATGAGCCTATTCGCGACCAGACACACACACACATACATACATACATACATACATACATACATACATACATACATACATACATACACACACAGACGTTCATCTTTATATTATAGATATAGATAGTAATGATTTCAAACGTTTAAAAGATGATTTCATGCAATCAGCTTGAATCGAAACCAAGATATTCAGGGCTCTAACAACAGTAGTTATTAAGCCTCGTCGTTAACATCTGCGAGATATGAAAATAAAAGCTTAAAATTAAATAACTATAAATTAATAAAGTATACGTTCCTTCTACCCCATTAGCATCTATTTTTACAGACTAAAAACCAAATCGAAAGTCCTCACTGCCTATATACTCTATATATCAAGTTTCATGTGTCTCAACCAAATATTGAGAGAGAATATTGGTAGAGACCCATACGCACCAAGGTCACTTTTATATATATACTGGAGGATTACCCGGCGTTTCCCGGTATTAAACGTAAATTTAAATCTCTTAAAAAATAAAGCAAAGAAAGAAATAGAAAGAAACTGAGATTTGTGCATGCGAGTATTATGTTTTTCTTTTCTAAACAGTTCACTTCTTGTAAGTAAAAAAAGAAGTACTCGAGCTGAGATCGAAACCCACGTTTCAAAACAACGAGTCGAATACCATAACCATTAGACCAGCGTGACACGATCATTAGAAGGTGTTTTTAAATTACTTAGTCTTAACATAAGTAATCTGTAATGTGAATTATTCACGCATGCGTATTCGTGAAACAATTAGCAAACATAAAATCCCTTGTACCAATTTTTCAGTTTTTACTTCTGAGCCGTCCTTTTTTCAGATGAAAACTGATTAAAAAATCTTCCACATGTCTGAACATCCTGTGTACCAATTTTCAAGTCTATAGATAAAAGATTCGTTGAGTATATGGGTTGAAAGGTGTCTTCACGCACACATCTCACTTTATAGATATATTAGCAGGCCGCCCGGCGTTGTCCGGTCGTAAGATACGCATAAGTATTATATTTTAATTGATGCAGAATTCTTACTTATTATAAACAGAAACACCATAAGTATTAAACGTAACGTTAAATTCTTAAAAGAAAATAAAGTAAAAAAAACAACAAAAAAAAACGGAAAGAAACTGAAACATGTGCATCACACACACACACACACACACACACACACACACACACACACACACACACACACACACGCACGCACACACACACACACACACACACACACACACACACACAAATACATACACACATCACCCCTGCTCAGGTGCATGCTGTCATAAAAAACCTTGACACTTCCAAACAATGTGGACCCGATCTCATCCCAGCTGTGCTATTAAAAAAGTGCTCAACCGAAGTAGCTCCAGTTCTCTCCAAACTACAACAAATGCCTTAATGAATCTTCCTTTCCTGGCTGTTGGAAAACTGCTTCTGTGGTACCAATATTCAAGAATTCAGGCGAAAGAACTAACCCATCAAATTATCGCCCCATTAGCCTCCTCCCACTTTTCGCCCAAATATTTGAGACCATAATTAACCATGCTCTAGTCCATCACCTTACAGATGCTAAACTTCTGACTGACCAACAATATGGATTTTGACAAGCCCGTTCCACAGCAGACATCTTCACTGTAATCTCTGAACGTATATACCATTCACTGGACAAAGTGGGGGAGGGAAGAACAGTAGCTCTAGATATATCTAAGACT
The DNA here is from genome assembly GCF_053919585.1 of Euprymna scolopes. Lineage (NCBI taxonomy): Eukaryota > Metazoa > Mollusca > Cephalopoda > Sepiida > Sepiolidae > Euprymna > Euprymna scolopes. Next base: position 53,214,458 of record NC_136521.1, read on the forward strand.
TTTGACAGGGTGTGTTATGAGGGTCTCCTCATGACAATTATATCATACGGTATCACTGGTAGAATACTTAACATAATTAAATCCTTCTTAGATAAGAGAAAAATCCAGGTTGTCCTCGACGGTTGTACATCTAAACAATATGATATAAATGCGGGAGTGCCTCAAGGGTCTATTCTTGGACCTCTATTGTTCCTAACATTCGTTAATGACCTCACGGACAAAATTGCCTCTGAGATGGGTATATATGCTGATGACACCACACTCTATAACAGGCATGCCAGGAAAAACAAATGAAAACATATCTAAAGAAATGGCAAAAACACTAGAGGATGACCTCCAATCTGTAGTGGGATGGGGACAAAAATGGATGGTCACATTCAATGCTGCCAAGACTAAACTGGTTTCCTTCAATAATTACAAGAAACCTTCTCTGCCACCAATAACAATGGCCAGTGACTCTTTATCTGAAAGTACATCTTTCAAACTGCTTGGCCTAACGTTCACAGGAAACATGAGTTGGAACAATTATATTGAAAACATTGCGAGGGCCGCTGCGAAGAAGGTAGGCTCTCTCTATCGTGCTAGAAAACTACTAACACCCGAAAGTATCCTGTACCTCTATAAGGCCACCATTCGCCCATGTATAGAGTATTGCTGCCACATTTGGGCTGGTGCATCTGCTACTAATCTCTCGCTCCTAGACAAGGTTCAAAAGAGAGTCGCCAACCTAATAGGTCCTGAACTGGCATCTAAGCTTCAGCCTCTGTCCCATCGACGAAATGTTTCCTCACTCTGCCTGTTCTACAAGTATTTTAATGGTGAATGCTCTGGTGAACTCCAGGCACTTGTGCCCCCACGGGGTAGACACCCTCGACAAAACCGACAGGCAGTTAAATCCCACCCCCACACGGTAGAGATCCCTAGATGTAAAAGATCTTTCTACTCCAGTAGTTTCTACCCCAGAACTGCCAGACTCTGGAATTCCATTCCGGGTCCCTGCTTCCCCAACTGTACTGACATGCAGAAGTTCATGTGTAACGTGAACCGACATCTTGCTGCCCAAATCCCAAAATAGTACCCCAGTAGTTGTTGCCCCTGATAGTAACCCCTACACCAAAGTGGCAATGTGCCTTGTTTGGGGTGAAAATGTAATAAAAAAATGTAATAAACATATGTACTAGCAGGTCGCCCGACGTTGCCCGGTCATATAATACGCATTAATATTATATTATAATTCATGTAGAAAGTGAAACATGGGCACATCACATATACATACATACATACATACATACACACACACGCACGCACACACACACATACTAGTAGGCCGCCCGGTGTTGCCCGGTCGTAAAATATGCATAAATATTATAATATAATGCATGCAGAAACTGAAACATGTGCATGCAACTATTATGTTTTTTTTTTCTAAACAGTTCACTTCTTCTGAGTAAAATAAACAAAATACTCGAGCTGAGATCGAAACGAACACCCAAGGACAGTGAGTAAAGTACGATAACCATCACACCAGCTTGACATGACTTTTTAAAGCAACTCATACTTAACACAAGAAATCAGTACTATTCCATGACCGCGCATGCGCAGTCGTCAAACAGTTGAACACAGATAATAAATCGGAAGCCTCCCGTGTACCAATTTTTAAATTTTTACTCCATAGCAGCCCTTTTTTCAGATGAAAACGGATTATAAATTTTCCACATGTCTGAATATCTTATATACCGAATTTATGTCTGTAAATTAAAATTCGTTGAGTGTATAGGTTGAGAAGTGTCTCCACACATAGATTCCCACTATTATAGAATACTAATTGAGAGCCATGACGTTGCACGGGATTGAATGATGACCAAATCGCCCGAGAGGAAGCTTGACATGCCTTCCATGCCACAACTTAGTCGAAAATATATTTTATTCTACCTTGCATGCTAGAGAACCTACTGTTTCTTTTATAAAATTATTTTATACTAGCGGGGGAACCCGACGTTGCCCGAGTGTTTGTTTCCGGGACGGGGTGGGGGAGTTTTAAAAAATGTTATGGTAGGTAAGTAGGAAGGATCAAACCCGGAGTCATGAGTAAAAGCAGGAAAATAAAGTGTGAAAAAAAACAAAAACATCTGCAACGTTAACAGTTCGGCCACCAAGAAAAGTCCATTCCAGTTGTTTAGGAAAAAAAAAAAAAAACCGACTACGGTAGGTCGGCGCGAACGTGAAAATATAATGTGAATTGTCCAGCACGCTAACCACTACGCCACAGAGTACTTCAGCTTAGTTTAGTGATTTTAAATAACTTCACATGAAAGAACTACGAAGCCAAACCGGTGTTCTCTTCTCAACTGTTCCTTGTGAACGATCCCCAAACAGTGTTAAGTGGTGGCAGGGGGAAGAGGAATTTATTAGAGAGAAAATATTTTACCACTTCCATTGATCTTAACCAATTTTGGCCGTGACTTCTCAGCAGAAAAAGTATAGAAATCTAAGATTATCGAGGAATTTGAGAAATAATAAGCCTATAACACACCTCAGATATTGTTCTGCCGTTTGTGCATATTATATTTGCATGAAATATCTTGATTTTTAATCCTATTAAGGTCAAAATCCCACGGGAAAAAATGAGTTCATTTTATTTATATAGAAGATAGAAAAAATGAGTTCATTTTATTTATATAGAAGAAGAATAGAAGAAGGTAAACTTCTTGCCAGTTAACGAAAAAAAAAAACATTAAGAAATTTCCGTGCAGGGTTTGATCCTACAACCATTCGCCCATGTATGGAGTATTGCTG
>NC_136521.1:53222253-53389753 GCF_053919585.1 Euprymna scolopes
TTCTTGAGTAGGAAACCACAGAGCAAAAGATTCTTCCTGTGTTAACACGAAGAAAACATATGCAAGGTTGCTAAAAAAAAAAGGTTTAATTTTTATGGGGCAATTCTGGTTTCTGATTGGTTGGTAGCAGATCGTGAATTAATTTGATTCGTCAGTTACATTCAATTTAGCTTAAATTTGCGGTTTTTGAAAAAAATGACAAGTGCAAAGTTTATCTTAGGCGCTACTATATATATATATATATATATATATATGGATATAGCTAAACTGGTAGCCAAATTAAATATTGAAATGCTTATATCATTAATTCCCTGGGACGAAACTACATAAAAAATTGAAGGCGTTTTAAGGATTATAATACTATTCTGTGGTAAACGTTTTATGGCTATTAGTAGGAAAGAACCTATACTTTCAAACCAATGAAATATGCCCAATTTTACCTACAATTGTATATATATATATATATATATATATATATATATATATATATATATGTGTGTGTGTGTCCTGGCAGGCAATCTTCAGTTTTGCTGCTTTAGGGATGAATTTTGCTTAGTTTTTTTTTTTCTTGGCTGTCTCCTAATATATAATTCAGCATTTATAATTATTCCGGATTCTACTTTAGTCTTAGAAGCAATTCCTGAAGAGGTCTCAATTTACTTGTAAGTGGCTGACCGAAACAGCTCATGAATTTGTGCTACATGTAAATGATTATGCAAAACAAATAAATGTATGTATATATATATATGATATAATATAGATATAATATCATATATATAGTATATATAATATATATATATATATAATAGATACAAATATATAGATTATATATATATATAATATATACATAATATATATATAATATGTATAATATATATAATATATATATATAATATATATATGATATATATTATATACAATATATATACAGGGTGTTCCAAAAGTCTTGGGCACATTCCAAGTCGGCATAACTGCTTAATTGTGAATGTTATTAAGATGAAAGCGGTGCCATTTTAAAGCTAAATGCATTAAGTTTTTTGTAAGGCTATACCAAAATATACCAGATATACCAGATGTGTTTTTTAGTTCTAGAGATATTCAATGTCAAAATGTGTTCAAGACTTTTGGAACACCCTGTATATATAAAATATATATAATATATATAATATATATAATATATAATATAATATATATACTATATATGTATATAATATATATAGTATATATAATATATATAATTTATATATAATATATATTATATATATAATATATATAATATAATATATGTATAATATATAATATGTATAATATATATATATATCTATAATATAAAGCTGAATGTGTGTGTATGTGTGTGTCTGGTCACAAATAGGCTCCTATATGGTTGACTATTATAGAAAACTGATCATATATAATGATAGAAGATATATTGAGACACATGAATCAGTACGTTTGATCTGGTATAATGATCCGTACGCGTTGGCCCACAAAGTCTGGAAATAAAACATTTAAAAATAAAAAATAAAAACGTTTACACGTGCTTTTGATATAGATGTACATAATAATACTTTGATAAGTATGTTTTAACTTTAATAGGGATGGTATAATAAAATTGTGGGGCCTGCGTTCGCGCCTGGCCTCCATAGAATGGAAATAGACACAAACTTTAATAAAGATTTTTCATATGTGTCTGCGTAAGTATACTTTGATAATTATGTTTCAATTTGAAGAAATATGGTATGATTAAATTATGGGGTGTTCGTTCGCGCCTGACCTCCATAGAATGGAAATATGTCACAAAGTTTAACAAGGTTTTTTTTTTAATATAGATCCACAGAATATTGTATTAAGTGTTTCAGTGTGGACAGATACGGTATAATAAATTATGGTGTTTATCTATTTTATTTTTACTTTCATCATATTTTGCTTTGGTTTTGATACCCCCAAATTCGAAGCTATCTCTTTACATCCCTTCCTTTTCATAACGTATCATACTTTCATAAATTAGAGTCCATTTTTTTTGTAGGCTGTTTTTGAACTCAGTCAACGACGGGTACTTTTGCTAGTAATACATATAATGTATATAATGGTAGTAGTTGCCTGTCTCGCCGCACTAATGAGCTGTGATACAGCGAAACAATACCGTATGTGGATGACTATAATGCTCTCTGTCTTGAGTTGAGCATATTGGGAAATGATTCACGATATACCATTGGCGTATTAAGCAATGCTCTTTGTGCAAACAAGTCGTGCTTAGATATTCGGACGATGTCAAAACATCGTTAATTCACTGTCCGCGCAGCAGCTGATGATTGACGTCGGGTTTTGATCCGGGCTTGAGGTAGTTTCCTGTCTAGTATATATATATGTGTTGTGATGATTGACGTCGGGTTTTGATCCGGGCTTGAGGTAGTTTCCTGTCTGTATATATATATATATATATATATATATATGTGTGTGTGTGTGTGTGTGTGTGTGTGTGTGTGTGTGTGTGTGTGTGTACTAGCATTTCAGCACGGCGTTGCCCGGGTGTTTGGAGTTGTACGTTGAGCAAAAAAAAAGGCAATGTTTTAACTTTGACCCCTATTATGACCCCTCAACGTTTATTGTTTTGGGATCAAATGAACTTATTCAGTTAGATCTATATACAAGGAACCTATATCTAAAATTTCAAGTGTTTAGACCCAAAATTGGCGGAGGAGTTTGGTAGAGTTCTAAAAGGTCAAATCGTTGTACTTTGACTCCTTAACAGCCAAATTTTTTGACAAAACCCGACCACAAAGATTTTCCGAAATCTCAGTACCCTGTATATCAAATTTCGAGTCTGTAGACCGAAAATTAACAGAGTTATAGCGTTGGAAAATGTACACAGACACACACACACGTTCACTTTTATATATACACACACACACACACACACACACACACACACACACACATATATATATATATATATATATATATATATATATATATATATATATATGTAATAACACTCTGGACAGAACACCGAGCAGTAATCTTTGTTACAGTTGGTCTATCTCAATACAATCTTAACATATCACTTTTATTTTGCGATAATGAGTCAGTTGCAACGCGGTTGTTGCTTACGCAACTTATCTTTTAGTCTCGACTAAGCTCACACTCCACTCTAGTAGTGTAGTGGTTATTTTTCGAAACGAAAATATTCCACAAAGCGACACACAATGATCCAATATGTTGCCAATTTGACATCGTTTTGTTCTCCGCGATGGTATGCATTAGAACAATTACGCACCTCTCATGAGTATTGAGAGATATAGGAACCAGGACAAATGCAAAGAAAGAGGCAGAAGATGGATAAAGAGGAAGTCAAATATGCGCAACAGTGCACATGTATATATGGTTGTGTCTAATCGATTTCTGGCCATTCGTTGACCCCTGTTGTCCAAGCAGACCATCGGGCTGACAGACGAGCGGACTGATGCAGGTGTGATCAATCAGAGGACAGCCGGGACCACGCTGGTCACTAAGGTCAACAGGGTTACCAAGAAAGATTGGAATAGTCAGTAGCTAGGTTGCTAACTGCTGGTAATGTAGCTCTAATTTGTAGCCAGAGTCAATGATTGGTCAAAGAGAAAAGCGTAGAGAAAGAGAGGGCGAGAAAGATTAGGAGTGCACTCGTACGATAGATAGAGAGATAGAGAGATAGAGATAGATTGAGGTATATATATATATATATAGAGAGAGAGAGATACATAGATAGATAGAGAGAGAGAGAGAGAGAGGGGGGAGAGAGAGAAGAATAAGGATAGAGACCTAGGGACGGTTTATGAGTGCACGTGTATCTGAGGGAGGGAGGGAGAGAGAGAGAGGGAGGGAGAGAGAGAAATAAGAGGGGGAAGAGAGATAGAGATAGAGAAGCACAGACGTATACATATATAGAAAGAGGAGAGACAGAAACATAGAGAATGAGACAGAGAGAAAAGTGAGATATACTGAGAGACAGAGAGAAAGTCAAAGAGAGAGAGAGACATATAGATACACAAAGAGATGGAAAGATAAATAGATAGAGAGATACACACACACACACACATATATATATATATATATATTTATATATATTGATTTACAGGTTATGAGGGCTTTTTGAAGTATGAAAAATGATGCTACTTTTTGTATTTAATATTTTTATTGTTATTTTTTATATTTCAAGCGGACCTCCGCTCTTGGTCACAAAAAAGTATCGAAATGAAAAAGAGAACGAAAACCGTTGAAAGAACCGGAGATTTGTAGCGTGGACAGCGTTCATTCCTAGCAATCGTGTTCGAAAAAGTTCACGTGAATCATTTTAGCCGTTTGTGGAAGAAGATTGTGTTTTTTTTAAATATTTTTTTTTAATGTTGCAACGTAAAAGCGTTTAATTCAAACGGCAAAAATGAGAGGCAATTGATTTCAATATGTATAATGGAATAGAAATGAAATTGTTAAACGGTAAAAATAATGTAATCATTAGTTATGAATAATAATAATCATAATAATAATAATAATAATAATAATAATAATAATAATAAACCTACTGAAGAAGGCAGAGTTAAAGACAATGTCGGCTTTTAACATCAGAAAGATGTATATTTAAATAAAGGGGTAGTCACCAACAATGTGTATTTTTAAACATTATTTTATTATTCCGTGTTTTTCATTGAGAATTATGTTAAGATCATTGTAATAATGTTTTTAAATCATTGAAATCGTCTCAGACGTTCTGTGAAGTGTCCATCTCCAACACATTTGAAAATAATTTCTGACGAGGACGCTTCACAGAACGTCTGAAACGCGTTAAAAACGATTTCAATGATTTAAAAACATTATTACACTGGTTTAAACATAATTCTCAATGAAAAAACCAAGACACGGAATAATAAAATAATGTTAAAAAATACACATTGTTGGTGACTACCCCCTTATTTTAATATATATATATATATATATATATATATATATATATATATATATATATATATATAATGATAGATAGATAAATATAGAAAAATAGAGAAATAGAAAAAGACAGAGAAATAGAGAAAGATGCACAGAGAAAAAACAAAAAGAGAGACAGATAGACATAGAGATAGAGAAATAGAGAAAAAAAGAGAGAAAGGCAAGATGTGCAGGTGTCCAGCTACTGCCTAATTCATTCAGCATGAAAGATGGAAACAATGTCAAAGTTGTCCGTTTCTCTAATCATCAATCAAATTATCACCAATGTACAAATAATCCGTTTCTGCATTTTTGCGATGGGGATTAATTATTCCTATTATTTTGGGTTCTTCGGACTACTATTCTCATCTCGATCGTTATATTCATAGCATTTCGGCCGATGTTCTCTTCGACCTTCTTGTCGAACTGGGCAATTTTTCTGTCGAACGCGAACATCTGCACATAATTTCGAACAGAACATATCGAATTCACGAGGGAAGCACGTTCTTGTTCCTTGCGTAAGGATCCGTGGCGCAATGGATAAAGTGCTTGGTTATATTCAGTTGTAAAGTTACACTGTTATTGAGTTTGAAGGTTCAACCCTTCAGTGGGCGCTGTATCCAAAATACAATTTCGAATTACTTAGGAATTTACCCAGTCATGACTGACGGGACGAGAGCATGCTACGCTAGTGGTTTTAATAAAGAAATCCGAATTTGATAGAAAAATGACAGGGTTCCACATTATACACTTGAAGACGATCAGACGTTATGTTGGATGGCGGAGTATTAAGTTATCGACAGAACCATGTTTTTTGTTTGTTTGTTTTATTCATCCTAAAAAGTCACAGTGCCACTATCGGGGACATAAGTTGCAGGGGTACGATGTAGGGAGTTAGGCAGCTAGATATCTGTTAACATTACATTTGAACTTCTGCATATTAGTACAATTGGGAAAGCAGGAACCCGGAAGGGAGTTCCAAAATCTGGCAGTTTTGGGAAATACACTATTAGAATAGAAGGATTTCTGATATTTTGGGCTCTCTATTGTGTAGGGGTGGGATTTTGCTGCTTATCGAGTTTGTCGGGGGTATTTACGTCGAGGGGGTACAAGAGTTTGTAGTTCATCGAAGCATCTATTATTAAAATACATATAGAAAAGGAAAAGGGGTGCGATATTTCGTTGATAGGACAAAGGTTGAAACTTAGATGACAGTTCAAAACCTATCAGGTGAGCGACTCTCTTTTGATCCCAGCCCAGGAGCGAGAGAATAATAGCAAATGCACCAGCCCAAATGTGACAACAATACTCCATACATGGGCGAATGGTGGCTTTGTAGATGTACAGGATACTTTTAGGCGTAAGTAACTTTCTAGCACGGTAAAGGGAGTCCACCTTTTTCGTAGCAGCCTTACTTGAGTGGGACTGAAACGATGATGTGAACATATCGACGTGTTATTTTGATGGGATAACAAATACTCGCGCATGAGGGGGGGGGCTTCAAAAGACCAGAGAAGACAATGCTCCATTGATAGAGTTAGACAAACGTTCTTTCAGGAAGAAGAGGGGTTTAGCAATATTCTACTATTTACAGAGGGTCAGGTTTCAATCCTGGCTTGAGGTAGTTGCCTGTCTAGCTGCACTGATGAGCTGTGAAACAGCAAAACATTACTGTATGTGGATGACTATATATATATATATATATATATATATATATATATATATATACATAGTAAGTTATAAATTGTATATGGCGATTAAGCTACACTGTATATTCCGCATTTCATCCACTCTAGGACTCTTCAGGCTTATGTGCATAAGCCTGAAGAATCCTAGAGTGGATGAAACGCGGAATATTCAGTGTAGCTTAATCGCCATATATAATTTATAACTTACTAACTAGCTCTACCTACGTATTGAGCACTTTTGAAGTAAATACTTAAAGTTTACGCATACATCTATACTTTCGTATAGTAATTTTATGTGAGTAAATTAAGTAGTTATATATACATATATACACACACACACACACACACACACACACACACACACACACACACACACATATATATATATATATATATATATATATATATATATATATATATATATATATATATGTATATAGCGTGTCAGGAGATGATGAACAAAAATCAAATAAATTGTTCGATCACGGATGTGAGAAGTGAAAATACACATATTTATTTAAAAACTATATACACAATTCAAAAGCGTACCAGTGGTTCCATTGCATTGAATAAACCATTAAAGACAGAAGGGAATAACACAATACATCAGCGAATCTGAAATGGCAAAACAACGCGAAGTAAATAAACAGAAAAACAAAGGCGCTGATGAATTGTGTTGATTCCATTCAAAATTTAATGGTTGATTCAATGCAATGAAACCACTGGTATGCTTTTGAATTGTGTATATAGTTTTTAAATACATATTATGAAATATGTATATACAATTTTGAAATAAATATTTGTATATATATATATATATATATATATAATGTCTTTTATTATTTCAACCTTAAGTGTATTAACTTAATTCATTACAAGTTGTTACAATAGACGGGGTAAAGGTTTTCCGTCTATATCATCTCATGATTCAAGTTAAGTTTTTAACTTGAATCATCTGACGACATAGATGGAATATCTTTATTCCATCTATTGAAACAAATTGTAATGAATTAAGTTAATACACTTCAGGTTGAAATAATTTTTAAAGAATATTTAGATCTCCTAACGTATTGAACACACCTTATCCTTGTTTTTTTTTTACCAAATATACCTCTTAATATATATAATGGCTTGAATTAAAGGTTAAAATGAAAAAATCAAGTATCATGGTTTAATTATGCTCTGAACCAGGCATGTCAAACTCAAATTCCCCTCACAGAAATATGAGTCTATTCGTATTGTCATGCGGGCTGCAAAAGTTGAACACATGAAATAAATTTTTTTTGTGCAAACTAGTTTAACAAAAAGAAAATGTTAATTATCTTCATCTATTTCAATAAAATTGAAAAAAAATGTATTTGTCCCTCGACAAAAGGTGGGTGCACCTGTAAATTCACCCTTGTCCATTCGTCCGTTCCTTCGTTCGACTGTCCGCACTTTTCTCAAGAACTACGCCTTGAAATTTTTTTGAAATTTTGAAAAAACATTAAACATGATGTGAGTAAAAAAGTTATTAAATATATTTTCCGGGAAAACTCTTATTCCCCCCCCCACTTCCTTAGGGATACCTTTCGGGTTACAATTGCTAAAAATTGACACTTTTGTGTTTATTAAACTAAAAATGATGCTTTGGATTTTTATAAAACTTTCTGAAAAGTTGAAACTAACTGATTTCTATATAATTTTGTTTGTCTATACTTCGCGAAAACTCTATTTTAGGGGCTATTGTAGGGCTAATAAAACACTCAATTTTGGGGCTATTTTACCATATTTGTCCAAAATTTTCTGTGTATGTCTATTTAGCAGTTTTGCATTGTGCTGAGCTCAAATTTAAATATGTTAAGGTCTTGGGGACTTTTAGGGCTAAATGAAGGAGGCAAATAATGGACTCCGTCATATTTTTTTGCATGTTGCAGAACTTAAATGTACATATGTTAAGGCCTTAAACTGCACCGTTTGTTCATTTTCACCAGGATTTGACGTACACTGGAGATTTTGGAGCTAAATGGGTGTGTGTGCAAATGCTGAACTTATGCCTCGTTGACTGTGCACACACGGGGGATCATTAATGATTCAAACACGAACTTAGACTTTCACTGTTTTTCCCCAAGGCTTGACATCTCTTTCTTGTTAACGCAATTAAAAGCATAAATATTAAGATGGTCAACAGCATGAAATCTGGAATATAAGCTTTTGTAATTTATTTGTTATATGCTCTGTAATTACATTGAGCTTAATAAAATGTGGAATATAATTGAAAAATCATATTTTCACAGAAATATATATATATATATATATAAATAGAGAGGGAGAGAGAGAGAGAGAGAGACAGACAGACAGACAGAGACAGAGACAGAGATTGACAGAAATATAATTGAGCGTAATAACAGGCCCAAATTACATGGGATCAAAATCCGAAGTTGTACTAACTAGCTTCAAAGCAAATTATAATCGATCTTTTTCAAATATAGCGGAACGTTTTTACCTTTATGTACAGATGGTTACTAAACTGATGTTCGGAAACGCGTGCACACACAAATATATTGTTGAGTGTTGTAATGTTTAAACCATAATGACAAAATATTAATGTTATTATAACATTCGTATTGGATTGAATCAATATATATATATATATATATATATATATATATATATATATATATATATATACTAGCAGGGGTGCCCGGCGTTGCTCGGGGGTTTGGAGGTGTATGCTGTGCAAAAAAAGCAAAAAAAAAAAAAAAAAAATGGTTAATTTTTTAAAATTTGACCCCTATTATGACCCCTTAAAATTTATAGTTTCGGGCTCAAATTACTTTATTAAGTTAGATCCAGGTTCAAGGAACCTATATCTAAAATTTCAAGTGTCTAGACCCAAAATTGTCGGAGGAATTTGGTAGAGTTCTTGAAGGTCAAATCGTTGAAATTTGACCCCTTAACAGCCAAATTTCTGGCTGACACCCGTCACATCGATTTTCCCAAATCTCAGTATCCGGTATTTCAAATTTCGAGTCTATAAACTAAAAATTGACAGAGTTATTGCGTATGGAAATGTACACAGACAGACAGACACACAGACAGACAGACAGACACGTTCACTTTTATAGATATAATAGATATATATATATTTCTGGTGAACTATCTTTTTTTTTCAGTTCAGTTATAGTATATCTTTCATTTATGCCAAAACTTTTATTTATGAAGCTCAATGTAATTACAGAGCATATAACAAATAAATGTCAAAAGTTTATATGTTAAATTTCATGTTGACTATTTTAAAATTATATATATATATATATAATTATTAAAAACTCAGATGACCTTGTAACGGACGTTGTAACCCAACATCCGGTTTACGACTTCAGGTTGCACTTGCGTACATGACTATAAACCCATAACAGCGTAAACAAATAAACACAAATTGCTGGACCGGTTTCGTTCGAACAAACGGACGTCCTTAGGAAAGCCAATATCTTTAATTTATTGAATAAAATCTGCAAGATATAACAATCAACCGAAAAACGTGAGTAGAAATAATACGTACAATCATCGACCTGTTTCATATATACGATATATATTATACTAAATAATCAACGCGACAATAAAACGTATTGTTTTACTGTGTACGTTCTCAGCGTCCCAATTTTGTTGGGTTTAAATTATCCAAATAAACAATTGTTATTGCTTTCTGCTTTTTTTATTTACATCGTTCATTTCCGTATTTGTTTAAGTTATTTTAACGCAATTTTCTTACAAATAAATCAACTTTATCCCGTTGACAACCATAAGAGCATTTTATAACGGCGACTTACTCACAGACTTACTCTTTTTAATTTATTCTCCATTTTTTATTATTTCGTAAAAAACATTTATACATTTTCTCCTACACTACCAACCTAAATAAATAACCCCGAGAAAATTTTATTTAATTGCGGTACAAATAAATAATCAACGGAACAATACAACGTATTGTTTTACTGTGTACGTTTTCAGCGTCTTAATTGTTTGTTCGTTTCGCGTTTAAATTAAAAGATATATCAAAATTTGAATTTAACTTTAAGTATTATGGTATCTGTTCAGTGCATATTTACCTATAAGTATTGCAAACCACTTATAATTCAATGGCTGTAATTTATTTTTAAAAAATAAACAATTATAAACAGAACGACTCATAGAAATCTATCTATATTCTTTTTTCATTTTATATACTTTCATAGAAGTGTTTCTGTTATGTCACAAAACACTATTTTCTTTACGTCACAAGTGTCACGCCCATACATTAATTCCATAGCTAATATAATATACTGACCCAACGGGTCATGGGTTGTCTAGTATATATATATATATATATATATATATATATATATATATATATATACACATTTGTTTTTTTTTGTATGTGTATTGATGTTTTTTTGTATTGGTGTATTGATAACACTGTCTTCTATTTATTTAAAAAGGAAATAGATCTTTCTTATATATGAGTCGTAGAATTGGATTCATCTGCAAAAGATTTAGCTACTTTGCATATTCTGTTAAACATTTTAATTTACTAGCATTTCAGCCCAGTTTTGTCCGGGTGTTGTAAGGTGTATGTTGAGCAAAAAAACATGTGGTAGTAGGATAGGCAGGCTTGAACCCGTACCGCAAAGGAAGAAAAGAACGTGAAAAAAACGTGACGTCTTTGCTGTTACGATCACCGCCAAATCGGAAGTGGCGTAGGTTTAAATTAAGGCTATACAGTCGAAAGTAGAGGATGACTTTCAAAAATATCGTCGAAAAACGCGGGCCTTCCTGTAGAAAAGCACCTAGTTGAAGGTACAGATATTAATGTTTTTAGCCAATTTTTCGATATTTGTTGTCTGAAAGGTCGAACTAAGAACGATACTGATTTTGTAAAAATCCGTCGCCTCTGTCGAAAGTTTTAGGCTGACATGCAAACATACATACATACATTTATAGATTGGTAACTCAAATTTTCGACCCAAACCAATTAAAAAGCTTGCTCTATCTCTGAATAACCTTTTTGCAAAATTTCAAATGTTTAGACCAGAAATTGTCTGAGTAATTTAGTAAAAACCGCAGAGGTCAATTTTATTAAAAGTTTGACCCCTGTTGTGCCTTCTTAACATTTATTGTTTTGGACTCAAATCAAGTTATTAAGTTAGATCCATGTCCAAGTAAATATATCTAAAATTTCAATTGTTTATACCCAACATTGTCGGAGGAATTTGGTAGAGTTCTCAAAGGTCAAATCGTTGAACTTTGATCCCTTAACAGCCAAATTTCTGGCGGAAAACCAATTAAAATTTTTTTCCCAAATCTCAGTACCCTGTATATCAAATTTCGAGGCTTAAAATTGATAGATTTATTGCGTAGGGAGATGTACACAGACACACAGACACAAACAGGCAGACACGTTCACTTTTAATAATATATAGATTTGTTATTTTTTTCCGTTTTCTTATGGAATGATCATCTTTAGTTAACTATTACGTGTAGTTATATTAATGCAAATATTCTACATGATTTATAATTGCGTAATGTTTGAGAAATCGGCTGATTCTATTTCTATTTAAAAATTTTAGTCAGGAATTTCTTTTCCATCCTCATCTATGTGAATTCTCTTTTGTAATTATAAACTTTTTCAGAGTCGGATCATGTATAGTGGGGCAGGTTATCTGAATATTCCATAAGAATCTTTAACTTAGTGATACAAGCATCAAGTGAAAGACTCTTTTAGCAATCTGCCCCACTTTACAATAAGTTTAATTTAGTTTTTGTCCGGGACTTTACACTTCATTCTTTATATTTTTTACAAAAAAATGTTGGATATGTAAAAACAAATGTTTAATATGTAAAAAAAAAAAAATGTTTAATATGTAAAAAACATACAAACATATCCAACATTTTTCACTTGTTTTTTTTTCTTTTTTTTTTGGTAATATATGACTACAATAAATTGCGGTTTACTAAATGCCATAACTAGCAAATTCTAGCATTGTTACGAATATAATTTGCTGATTTCTGTCTGTCCTCTGATGAGAAGAATAACAAGAATAGCATTCTTTAAAACTCCGCGGAATAAGGACTTTGTAAATTGTTTTTTGGAGTATTCAGTTGGACAATAAATTTTGATTGTAAAGTTCAACTTATAGTTTAAATTTTCTTTCTCTTATAATAAGCTCTACTCTCTATTGCGTATTGAGCTTTTTTATTAGGTTGGGATTAAATTATCTATATATATATATATATATAAATGGCTAGTATTTATATTAGTTTGAACTTTACCATTGTGTATATCAGGTAAACACTGAATCCATTAGGTTTCATTACTTTATATATATATATATATATATATATATATATATATATATATATACTTATATATTTAAATAAGGGAGTAGTCACCAACAATGTGTATTTTTTAACATTATTTTATTATTCCATGCCTTGGTTTTTCATTGAGAATTATGTTTGGATCATTGTAATAATGTTTTTAAGTCATTGAAATCGTTTACGTACGTTTCAGACGGTCTGATGCGTCCTCGTCAGAAATTATTTTCAAATGTGTAAAAATGGCGATTTTCGTAGTAAGTTTGAAGATTTTCCAAGGGGTGGAGGATTGTAAGTGTTTATTATACATTGGTATGCTGAATTTTTATTGCTTTTTTATTGATTTTTTGTTTGGTTTGTCCAGGGAGATTTTGACCTCGCTGTAGTCAGTCGCTATCTCTTTCTGCTAATGTGTTTTTCTTTTCCTTTAGGGTGGGGTAGGGTGTGTGTATGTGTGTGTGTGCGTGTGTGTGCGTGTGTGTTTATGTGTGTGTGCGTGTGTGTGCGTGTGTGTGTTTGCTTTTATTGGTTTGGGAATGTGTATATTGTTTAAATAGTATTTTGGGGTTATTTGCTTTCTTAGAAAGGCGGCTGTGGTCCGAGGTCGTTACTAATGTGTATGTGTGGGGAGGGGGGACTGGCTCTTTTGAAGTAAGGGTAGGGGTTCTTTCATTCTATATTGATATTTATTTTTTGGATTCTTGGATTTTAGTATAGTGATTTTTCGTTTTAGTCTTATATTATGTTTGTTTAGAAAGAGGGTGTATTTAAAATAGGGGATGTTTTAATGTTTCTATTAATTTGTCTCCCCCTCCCATACCTACACCCCCCAA
The DNA here is from genome assembly GCF_053919585.1 of Euprymna scolopes. Classification (NCBI taxonomy): domain Eukaryota; kingdom Metazoa; phylum Mollusca; class Cephalopoda; order Sepiida; family Sepiolidae; genus Euprymna; species Euprymna scolopes. Next base: position 53,236,070 of record NC_136521.1, read on the forward strand.
TGCCCCCCTCTGGAGAACAAAATCTTCCCCACACTAGGAACCGATCCTGGGTCTGGCCATACCCACATGGGGAGACAAATAAATAGAAACATTAAAACATCCCCTATTTTAAATACACCCTCTTTCTAAACAAACATAATATAAGACTAAAACGAAAAATCACAATACTAAAATCCAAGAATCCAAAAAATAAATATCAAAATAGAATGAAAGAACCCCTACCCTTACTTCAGAAGAGCCAGTCCCCCCTCCCCACACATACACATTAGTAACGACCTCGGACCACAGCCGCCTATCTAAGAAAGCAAATAACCCCCAAATACTATAAAACAATATACACATTCCCAAACCAATAAAAGCAAACACACACACGCACACACACGCGCACACACACACACACACACACACAAATACACACACCCTACCCCACCCTAAAGGAAAAGAAAAACTCATTAGCAGAAAGAGATAGCGACTGACTACAGCGAGGTCAAAATCTCCCTGGACAAACCAAACAAAAAAGCAATAAAAAAAGCAATAAAAATTCAGCATACCAATGTATAATAAACACTTACAAGCCTCCACCCCTTCGAAAAACTTCAAACTTACTACGAAAATCGCCATTTTTACACATTTGAAAATAATTTCTGACGAGGACGCATCAGACCGTCTGAAACGTACGTAAACGATTTCAATGACTTAAAAACATTATTACAATGATCCAAACATAATTCTCAATGAAAAACCAAGACACGGAATAATAAAATAATGTTAAAAAATACACATTGTTGGTGACTACTCCCTTATTTAAATATACATCTTTCTTTCGTTGGAATTTATTGACCCATTTTATATATATATATATATATATATATATATATATATATATATATATATATACATATATATTGTGTAGTTTTTGTCGGTTTAGTTATTTTTATTAATTGTTTTCTTATCAGGTGATACATTTATGTAGTATATGTTGTCTTAAGTTTAATAAAAACTGTCCAAACTCCTTGGGAGAATATTTGCCCAGACAAAAATAAACGTGGAGTTAAAACATCGGATTCTTATATTTTCTTATATTTTCTTTTGTTGACTTCGACGATGCTTTTATTTGCCATCGAAATCGATTTATAATTCTTTCAACAATATTGTCTACCGCAAAGGATTAATACATATACTCTGGTTTGCTAAACACTTTAAAGGGGCAGTACGTGGTAAGTGGAAGAGAAGCGGTTTCAGTCGCAGACGGTCGCCTTAGCGTTCGGTATCCATCCTTGTTCTTGCAACAGCTTCAATTCAGCCAATGCATTATTTTCTCCCGGAGGAAGTTAGATTCCAATGATTTGAAATATGCGTGTCTTTCTTAGATCATGCCAAATCGCTATTTTAAGGACAGAAACACAAACAATGTCCGAAACTACAAAATCAGAATGCAAATATTTTACATGACTACAACTTGCGTAAAATTTGCGTAAAAAAAATCCATAGTAAACACAAAGCAATTTGAATATTGTTTATTATTATTATTATTATTATTATTATTATTATTATTATTATTATTATTATTATTATTATTATTATTATTAAATCTATATTTTCGAACTTTTTATGTGTATTTGTGAACTAAACAATTAACTAATTAAATAAAAAAATTATAATTGAATTATTAATAATTAATTAATGAATATTTGATTATATATAAAAAAACAGTCCTGTATATATTGTTTAAAATAAATAAAGTGTTTATTATTTTCGAATGAAAGTTCTGTTTATGTTGCTTATTTGTGAAAGACCACATTCTGCTTATTTAAAACTGTTTGCATATTTTTGCATAGTAATATAATTCTATAGATATTATTTTAAATTAAAGAAAAGTCCTGTGTATATTAAAATAAAATTTAAAATAAATAAGTGTTTATTATTTAAAAAAAAACGAAAGTTCTGTTGATATTGCTTATATACAGGGTGTCCGTAAAGTTACTATACAGTCTTATTGCTTTATTGTATTATATTTGTATTAATAGAAATTGTTTGCCTTGACTGTTACAGTCTTTTCGGATGTAACACGTGTATTTTCTGAGATTTTTATAAGCATAAAGGTGTTATTTCTTTTTATTTCTTTTGTTACAAATAAATATTTTAATACAATATCTTACTGTACTGTTAATATATTACAGAGTGTCTGTATAGTAACTTGTAAGACTGTATAGTAACTTTACGAACACCCTGTATATATTTATATAGGCGTATACGCTGCTGCTATGCAGGCAGTGAATTAACAATTTTTTGACATTGTCCAAAGTACCCAGGCTACTTTTCTTTTTACACAAAAAGCATCGCTTCATACGCTAATGGTAGTCTATATATCCCTTCCAAATGCTATACCTAAGATAGGGAGCATTATATATTTTTTTATTTTCTCTTCCCTGCAACCTCTTTCTCACAGAAAAGATGTTGCGAGTTTGTCTTTGCTTTATCGTTATTTTCATGGTAAGTGCTCGACAGATCTTCAATCTATACTCCCCCTTTCACAAGAATTACCCGATTAGTAGAAAACACTATCAATAATTTCCCCCACCCTTTATCTGTGCCTAAACCTAAACGTAGATTCCATGAACAAAGCTTCTTTCTTGGAACTGCACGCCTGTGGAATTGTCTTCCGTTTTTCCTGCTTTCCAGTTGACTACAGTATGGTTGTGTTCAAGTTCAACGTAAACAAGTTTTTGATGAGCCGTTCCATAAAAGTTAACAAATTTACCGAATTTCCATTACTAACGATTACTTTATTGTTCAATTGTCTACTGTACACTCTTTAACCATTATCCTCGAGTGGCCTCTTGGCCTTGATAAGTGGTGATGTATTTGTAACACACACACACACACACACACACACATATATATATATATATATATATATATATATATATATATATATATATATATATATATATATATATATATATATATGAATGAATCCAGGCAAGTATTGGTGAATATTTATTGGAGTGTTCTTGCTGCTTAATGAGCTGAGGTTTTTTTTGTTTTGTTGTATTTTTTTTAACTTTAGGGGATTGTAATGAAACGTCTCGTGTCTAAAATAAAATACATACGTTTTTTAACATGTTAAAAACGTGGCTAAACTACTCCAAGAAATCTAAATATAATTTTAACTGAAGCATATAAAAGCATTAACGTTTTAAACGAACAATAATCACAATAATTCTTGATAAAATTATTTATGACGAGAAATTGAAGTACATAACAATTAAACGACCCGGATGTAAGCGTGACACAGAAAATAACACGCATTCTATCGTAAATGCCCTTATATATAGATGATTTAACAATCAACAATCAATTATAATAACCGTCCTGTTCCTTTGCAATGCAAGCCACAACAAGACGCAGACACTATGCTGTGATCATAGCCAAAGCACACCAAAGAGCACTCTTAACTAACGTTTTTAAAAAAAAAACATTCGTCTGATTATCTTTTAAAACTACATAATTAATCAATTAATCATCATCATCATCATCATCATCATCATCATCATCATCATCATCATCGTCGTCGTCGTCGTCGTCGTCGTTCTCATTCTTGGCAATGCTACACTCCAAGGCGAACTGGCAAACGTCACGGTTGGCAAAAAGAAATACTCTAACAGCATTCTGAAAATCTCGCTGTTGAACGCGGTAAGTTTAAGAAAAATGAGTTCAAACATCTGAAATGGAACACGTACATCAAGTCTGTTGCCAAGGTCGCTGGAAAGATGGTGGGATCCTTCTACCGCTCCAGAATATATCTCACTACTGATGCAATTCTCTATCTATATAAAAGCCAAGTACGTCCAAGGATGGAATACTGTTGCCATATCTGGACAGGAGCTGCTAAAAACAGCCTATCCTGCCTTGGCAGAGTATAAAATAGACTTCGTGGCTTAGTGGGGGATGCCCTTTTCTCTACTCTGTAACCTCTCTCCCACAGAAGAGACATTGCGAGCCTATCCTTGTTTTATCGTTATTTCCATGGCAGGTGCTCGTCTGAACTCCAATCTCTGGTCCCTCCTCGCCAATCTTTCACGAAAAACACCCGTCTAGCTGAATCGACTGTGAAAAATTTCCCCCACTCTATATCTGTGCCTAAATCAAAACGCGGATTCCATGAACAAAGCTTCTTTCTTAGAACTGCACGCCTGTGGAACTCTGTTCCGTCTGCCTGCTTCCCACCTGACTACAACTTGGATGTCTTCAAGTCCAATGTTAACAAATTCTTAATCAACCGCCCCCTTAAGTAAACACTTCATCAAATCTCCACACTAACGTAATGTACTTGCAATAACCCTTATCCCTGAGTGGCTTCCGGGCCTTGATAAGTGGTGATCACTGTGTAAAAAAAAAAAATAATACAAAATACTGTTAGAAACCCACCGAATATATGTCAGCCTATGTCACGGTAACATATATTGAGTGAGTTTCTAACAGTATTTTGTATAATTCTTTTGTTTAAACTCGTTTTCCTAAACTTACCGTGTTTAACATCGAGCATGCCGCCATTTGTATTTTTCAACTACATCGGTAAACACTGTATGTTTTTCGAGCCGAATAAACACGTTGAACACTAAAAAATTATCCAGTTAGGTCGAAAAGTAACTTATCTTTCATTTGATAACATTTATTTGTAACATTTATTTATATATATATATTACAATATCAACTAGAAATATATATATATATATATATATATATATATATATATATATATATTACAATATCAACTAGAAATTACGCTGATAAAAAGTTGCACTTGATAAAAAGTTCGGAGGTTACCTCGGCCGAAACGTTGTGAAAAATAACATTCAAGATGAGATGAGAACAGGAGTCCGAAGAATCCAAATACTACAAATTATCAATCCTAATCTCAAGAAATACACCTGAAGAAGATTGGAGGTTATATCGGCTGAAACGTTGTGAAAATAGCACTCAAGATGAGAACAGTAGTCCGAAGAATCTAAATACTACAAATTATCAATCCTAATCTCAATAAATACACTTGAAGGAGATTGGAGGTTATATCGGCTGAAACGTTGTGAAAATAGCACTCAAGATGAGAACAGTAGTCCGAAGAATCCAAATACTACAAATTATCAATCCTCATCTCAATAAATACACTTGAAGAAGATTGGAGGTTATATCGGCCGAAACGTTGTGAAAATAGCACTCAAGATGAGAACAGGAGTCGGAAGAATCGAAATAATACAAATTACCAATCATCATCTCAAGAGATACACTTGAAGAAGATTGGAGGTTATATCGGCTGAAACGTTGTGAAAATAGCACTCAAGATGAGAACAGGAGTCGGAAGAATCGAAATAATACAAATTACCAATCATCATCTCAAGAGATACACCTGAAGAAGTTTAGATATTAGATCGGTGGAAACGTTGTGGAAATAAGATAAGATGCGAACAGTAGTTCGAAGAATATAAAAGATACAACTTATAAATCCTCATCTCAAAAATACAATTAATGTTGCAATCAAATAAAAAAGCTGCCTCGTGATAATGTCTTCCAGAGATGGGAATTCCCTGCAGATAAATTTTGTCCGCGGATTCTCTCTTTAGTTTCAGGTAGACGGAGAGAGAAAAAAAGTGAGAAGGGGAAGTTTTTTTTTATAATAATTGCAGCTCGACGAGTTTTGCTGTTCATGTTATACTACAGCAACCAGAGCCGAGACAATCTTGCAAAGTAACGTGCGAGGATGAGGGTTAGGGATAGGGCTACGGATTGTAGGGAAGCATCTCATAATGGACAGCTCTTAATTTGAATGACATTCTCTGAAAGTTGGAGGACAGAAATAAATAGGGAAATCTGGTTACAAGGTCATCTATGGCGCCATCGCGCTTAACAAGACTGCATAATAGTTGAAGAGGAAGGCGAAGTAGAATTGTGTCGCTCCGTCGATTTGGCAAAATCCTCGCAGATTTTTATCCTGCGGTTGGCACAATGTGAAGAGTGTTACTTTGATCACCATTACTGGCGCCCTAAGAAGACAAATCCATTTTCTTTAAAAGAAAGAAATCGTCTGCTGTCAACCATTTCTGCTTCCTGCATGGTCTGATGTATGTATAAGCAAATGTGTTATTTAGAGTCGTTGTCGTAATCGTCGCCATTTTGATTTGACGTCTTTTAATAGCAATGAGATATAAGCAAACATTTATAGAATCGAAAAGTAACACACACACATACACACACACACATACATATATATAAATATATATATATAAATATATATATATATTTATATATATATATATATATAGTAAGTTATAAAAATATATATCACAATCAAGCTACACAGAATACTCCGCGTTTCATTCTCGTGGAATTCGTCGGCTTATGCGAAGAGTTGTGGTTACAACGCGTTTCTATATATGCACATGCTATTGAAATTTTTAGTTAACCAATCAGCTTTCTAGTTTCCACCGCGCCCATCCTAATCAGCCAATGTGCAACCTACGTGTAAGATGAGATGTTTTCCCCATAATTCGGATATTATTTAAGTTTATATATATATATATATATATATATATATATATATATATATATATATATATATATATATATATATATACACTAGCAAAAGTACCCGTCGTTGACTGGGTTCAAAAACAGCCTACAGAAAATAGACTCTGATTTATGAAAGTATGATAGGTAATGAAAAGGAAGGGTTGTAAAGAGATAGCTTCGAATTTGGAGGTATCAAAAGCAAAGCAAAATATGATGAAAGTAAAAATAAAATAGATAAACCCCATAATTTATTATACTATATCTGTTTACACTGAAACACTTATCACAATATTCCGTGGATCTATATTAATATTCTGTGGATCTATATTAAAAAAAACGTATTAAACTTTGTGACATATTTCCATTCTATGGAGGTCAGGCGCGAACGAACGACCCATAATTTTATTATACCATATTTCTTCAAACTGAAACATAATTATCAAAGTATACTTACGCAAATAAATATGAAAAGTCTTTATTAAAGTTTGTGCCTATTTCCATTCTATGGAGGCCAGGCGCGAACGCCGACCCCACAATTTTATTATACCATCCCTATTAAGTTAAAAAATACTTATCAAAGTATTATTATGTACATCTATATCAAAAACACTTGTAGACGTTTTTTTTTAATTTTTAAATGTTTTATTTCCATACTTTGTGGACCAGGCGCGTACGCAGACCTCACAATTTTAATGAATCATCATTATGCCAGATCAAACATACTCATTCCTGTGTCTCGATACATCTTCTATCAGTACATGTGATCAGTTTTCTATAATAGTCAACCATATAGGAGTCTATTCGTGACCAGACACACACACAGACGTTCAGCTTTATATATATATATATATATATATATATATATATATATATATATAGTAATTTATAAAATATATATGGCCATTAAGCTACACTAATTCTGTGGTTGTTTGTCGTTTTTATATGCGCATCTTCTATTGAGATTTTAGTTAGCCAATCAGCTTTCTAGTATCCACCGCGCCCTTCCTATCAGCCAATGAGCATGCATTTATCGGACAAAAGCCTATTTGGCCTCTGGTTGACCTGTTCCTTTGTGTGAGCTCTATTTAGGTTGGATATTTAGTTTCTTGATCTGTTTTAAAACTAGGTTAGTGTTTTTTTAATTTAAAAAAAAAAAATTAGTTTATATATATATGTGTGTGTACATACATATATGCATATATATATACATACATATATGTGTGATCGTTTATGTATATTCATGTTTATTTAATTTATTTATTTGTTTATTTTCTATTGCTTTTGTTGGTTTTAAAACTATTTTGTATCTTCTACAGTTTAATAGATGTTGGGGTTCTTTTGAAGTACAGGATAGCAAATTTTTCATGAAGGCATAATCTACATGGGTCATCTAAGTCCCTACACGTGGTAGCTTGTCTTATTATTTTCCATTCGACTACCGGCGAATGTCCGTTTTCTTTGAGTTCCCAGTATTTATTCGCTAGTGTTGTTTTCATACGGTGTTTTTTATTGTTGAATGTACTTTTGTGGTCATAGTATCGAGTTTTGAAATAACAAAAATCAAGACTTCAAAGAATGGGTTGATAGTAACTGTTAAAATCAATAAGTCTTTAGAAAGGCTGTTCATGTGAAAATTTTCAAACGACATAATGTTTGGATTTGTCCGAATAGTCTTGAAACAATTGTAACTAACAATGAAATACACTATTTGTTTTTTTTTGTTTTTTGTTTTTTTTACACAGTGATCACCACTTATCAAGGCCCGGAAGCCACTCAGGGATAAGGGTTATTGCAAGTACATTACGTTAGTGTGGAGATTTGATGAAGTGTTTACTTAAGGGGGCGGTTGATTAGGAATTTGTTAACATTGGACTTGAAGACATCAAGTTGTAGTCAGGTGGGAAGCAGGCAGACGGAACAGAGTTCCACAGGCGTGCAGTTCTAAGAAAGAAGTTTTGTTCATGGAATCCGCGTTTTGATTTAGGCACAGATATAGAGTGGGGGAAATTTTTCACAGTGGATTCAGCTAGACGGGTGTTTTTCGTGAAAGATTGGCGAGACGGGAACCAGATATTGGAGTTCAGACGAGCACCTGCCATGCAAATAACGATAAAACAAGGATAGGCTCGCAACGTCTCTTCTGTGGGAGAGAGGTTGCAGGGTAGAGAAAAGGGCATCCCCCACTAAGCCACGAAGTCTATTTTGTACTCTGTCAAGGCAGGATAGGCTGTTTTTAGCAGCTCCTGCCCAGATATGGCAACAGTATTTGTTGCTATCAACCCATTCTTTGAAGTCTTGGTTTTTGTTAAAACAATGTATGAATGCTCAATTATGAAATATGATATATATATATATATATATATATATATATATATATATATATATATATTGATAGCTTCCCTATATATATATATATATATATATATATATATATATATATATATATATATATATATATATATTGATAGCTTCCCTCTATATATATATATATATATATATATATATATATATATATATATATATATATATATATATATATATACTAGCTGGCCACCCAGCATTGCTCGGTCGTACTACACATGATATTTGAATTTATGCAGATTGCGTATGTATTATAACAGAATGAGTTCACTATTGATTATTCTGTATTGGGAGGAATTATTTGCCCGGTCGACTAATTTATAAAAGAATAAAATAAATAATAATGATAATGTTGTTCATCATATTCCGTTTTTGTTTGTTTACAATATTACGTCAGCTGGTATTTGGGCTTGAGGATGGAAATATCACTTCTGATTAATACTTAGTTTTAAAATATGCAAACGTTAGCGGCGATGTTAAATGTTACCCCTGTTTTCATCGTAAATAGAATTAATTAGAAAAAATTAAAATAAAATGGCGAAATACACAGGGTTATGAACAGGGGGATCATTCGATCTGTAGTCGAATGCTCTACCACTGAGCTATATCTCGAGATTATAATAAATGTTTTTTTTCTTTCGGACAAAATGATTTGTTAAATTTTATTATCTCTCTTAGCCGGCGTAACATAAACTATTCACCTATAAAAAATATTCTCATTTATCTATAAGTAAAAATATATATATATATTTGGATTTTTTCGACTTTCGATAGTAATCGGATGAATTTTTGTGCAAAATATTGAAGAACACTGTCAGATAGATAAATATAGCCTTGTGTGAAATTTACAAAAAAAGCTGAGTTATTTCGGAAACTACGAGGGCGTGCAATAAGTAATGCCCCTGACTGACTTTCCATAAAAATAGAGAAACGAAACTTGGCACTGTTATAAGTCTTTACTTACATAGGAACCACCCAGAGTTATGCATTTCTCCCATCGTTTGATGCATCTCTGGAGAACGTTTTTGTTGAACACCCCAGGTTGGTTCTCTACCCACGACGTGACTTCAGAAATCAAGGCTGCATCATCCGGGAAACGCTTTCCTTTCAAAAACAACTTCATATCTGGAAAGAGGTCAAAGTCAGAGTGTGCAAGGTCAGGAGAGTAGGGAGGATGGGGAGGATTTCATAACCACACGCCCGTGCTTCTGATCTGTCGACATGCGAGTTGTGGACCGGAGCGTTGTCCTGCAGGAGGAGGGTACCTTTGCTGATCTTGCCCCGCCTCTTGATTTTAATACCTTCCCTTAATTTCCTCAAAAGTTAAGCATAATAGGCTCCTGTAATTGTAGTAACCTTTGCCAGGAAATATGTCATCACTACTCCGTTCTGGTCCCAGAAGACTATGAGCATGACCTTGCCAGCGGAGGGCTGCACCCTTGCCTTCTTTGGAGGTGGCGAGTCCAAGTGCTTCCACTGCATTGTCTGGGCTTTGGTCTCTGGATCATAGTGATGGACCCGGGTTTCATCCTGTGTAATCAGTCTTTCGAAAAACTTTGACTCATCTTCATGGCACATCTCCAAATTCATCCTCGAGCACTCGATGCGTTCTCGCTTCTTGAATGGCATGAGCAACCTGGGAATCCATCTGGTAGACACATAAATTATTGCACATGCAAAATTTCAGCTAGATCAGACAACAGAAAGTGGTCAGGGGCATTACTTATTGCACACCCATCGTATGAGAAAGGATTTCTCTCATACAGACAAAATTACTTTACATATCTATCTATCTATCTATCTATCTATCTATCTATCTATCTATCTATATATATATATATATATATATATATATATATATATATATATATATATATATATATATATGGCAGGACGATGGTTTTGTAGACTCTGCTCTTCGGTTCTAGCCGGATACCGGACTTTGTCCAGAGCCTCTTTTCTAGCTTGCCAAAAGAGACACATGCGCTTTGGATTCGGCAGCTTAAACCATCGTCCTGCCAACCTACATGCATACATACATACATACATACATACATACATACACACCTATATATATATATATATATATATATATATATATATATATATATATATATATCAATCGCATGTACATCCCCGTTAGGGGAGATGCCGATGTTAGGTTTGTTTTTGTCGACGTCCTTCTACATGCAGAGCTTGCAATTCACAAATTGGTCACCGATTTTAGTAATGACCAGGCTCAACGTTGCTTAACTTCAGTGATCTGACGGGAACCAGTATGCCAGCATGATTCTGCAGTATATTTTTCAAGTTTCAGAGATCACCCCAAAGTGAGGCTTAAGTGTTCGGTAGATGGTGAGACACTATTAAGTAACAGTGGAAAATTGGGTAAGATTATCTAAATGGATGACTAAATAGGAATTTGTTTACATTAGACTTGAAGACGATTATGTTATAGTCAGCTGGGAAGCAGACAAACGGTATTTTGTTCCACAGGCGGATAGCTCTAGGGAATAAAGCTTTGAAGCTTTGTTTTGTTTTGGGCACAGATAGGACGCGAAAAAGGTATTGGCAGTGGTTTCAGTTACTCTATGATGTCTGAACGCAAACTTTTTTCTATCTGTCTGTGGTTACGTATGCATTATAACGTACTTCTACTACGTGTAACCGTTCATACTTGCGATTTGTCTACTGAATATATGATATTATGGTATTTTTTTCTCTATTCTAACTGTGTCGTCTAATGACAAAAAAGTTTGCACGTCGGGAAAACCATTAAATTTTATTGGCCAAGCTACAAATCCTCTCAAACCGACTGACCGATGGTGCGATGCTTAACGGCCTGGTGGATCTGATAGAGGATGTGGGAGGAGAGTCAGACAAACGCGATTTATTTTTATTTGTTGCTGCTGCTGCTACTGTTTCTGCTGCTGCTGCGATTCTTTTGTTTTACGTTTTTGCGTTTCTACTGTTTTACGCCGGGTGAAAGTTTTATGCCGGCTAGTCGCCATTTTGCATGCGACTTTTCGGTAGTAAAAAAAAAAGCGGATGCAGTGGATACGACACTTTTATTGATTACCAGTAAAACACGTCCATCAGAATCACGAGAGAAGGAAGGATGCAAGCAAATGAGCGAAGAAAAAGGATATAACATTAGAAGAAAAAAATTACTAAAGAAAGAAATATGCAAAAAAGAATGGTAAAACATTTTTTCACCACATATCAAGGCCCGTAGGCAACTCAAGGATATCCAGTCATGTGTGGGAGAGGTAAGGATATCAGAACACCAGAGTTTATTGGACAAATAAAGAATTTGAGGATTTTCGTGTCCCTATAGAGACAATTAGTATACAGTTTGATGTCAGTATGGGAACTGTACACAAAATAATTCGCAAAGAACTGAAGATTGGTAAGATGTGCGCGAAGTTTGTCCCAACGATGCTCAGAGAAGATCAAAAAGAAATACGTTATTGTGGTGTCTTATCGTAGAACGGAAGACAGACCAAAACCTCTTTACTAGGCTTTACCGAACTAATTTCACAGCCAATAATAAACGCAAGAGCAAATAGTAAACGTAAGAGCAAATAGTAAACGCACGAGCAAATAATAAACGTAAGAGCAAATAGCAGGTAGCAGCAATAAACGCAAGAGCTGTTAGTAACGAAATGTTGAAGAAGAAGAAAAAACTCAGCCCTTTTAAAAAGGAAAAGGAACGTGTGCAAAATCACGTGCCATAGAAACTTTTACTTTAACGGAAATATAACAGTTGTCATGACCAAGATGAGTACCAAGACAGTTTTATAGTCCAGACCTTACTCTTGTGACTTTGGAAATTACCTAAGCTTGAGAAAAAGGTTTAGATGCTGTCGTTATGAGACAATTGAGGTGAGGAAAGAGGTTGTGACGGACGTTATTGATTCGCTAACACAAGAGGACTTCCATGGGGCCTTCCAGGAGGTGTAGTACCAGTACAACAAGTGCATTGCAACAGTAGTTGATTACTTCGAAGGGAACTAAAGATTCATGCATGTACTATCAACAAAAACGTCCATGGAAAACGGATCAGCTCGTATGTATTGAACCACGAGGTCATCGTGTAGAAATAATGACATTAAATGATCAATATGACGGCATAAATAAATCGAAATGAACCTCCACTCGTAAAATAATGAAATAATTCCACACGATCTGATATAAAAGACGACTGCCCATCCGAGCATCGCCTCCGAACCTCAGAGTCACTTCCGGCAACGTTTTCCTATGAGAACAAGTCCCAGAAGAGATATGGACTTTGGCGGCAGAATTATTGTTCCGGGTTTGTTTTCATATAGATGTAACGATAAATTATGTTTTAAGTTAAGACCACAATTTGAAACGTTCATTTTTATTCTCAGAGGATAAAGAGGCCGTAACAAGAATTAAGAGCGGAAGAATACGATAAACATCAAATGTTATATGAAATTGGGTTTAGATGGAAAAATTCATAACTGAACGCATACATAGATATTATAGATATTATTAAAAGAGTCATATACATATGTCTGTATATTTGTGTGTGTACGTATTATCAGTTTGTATAATTGTGTGTGTGTGTATATATATAAAGTGAAAGTGTCTGTCTGTCTGTTAGTGTGTGTCTACAGACTCGAAATTTGATATACAGGGAACTGAGATTTGGGAAAATCTTTGTAATCCGTTTTCGGCCAGAAATTTCTGTGTTAAGGTGTCACAATTCAACGATTCACATTTGAGAACTCTACCAAACTCCTCCGACAATTTTGAGTCTAAACATTTGAAATTTTAGATATAGGTTCCTTAGACATGGATCTAACTTAATAACTTGATTTGAGCCCAAAACAGTAAATGTTAAAGCGTCAAAATAGGGGTAAAAGTTAAAAAAACAATTGACCGCTGCGGTCTGTATCAAATTACTCCAAGAATTTCTAATCTAAACATTTGAAATTTTACATAAAGCGTAGTCAGAGATAGGGCAAGCTTTTTAATTAGTTTGGGTCGAAAATTTGAGCTAACAATATATAAATGTATGTATGTGTAGCAGAATTAGCAGTAACCAAAATGAGAAATAGAGAGCTTACCTCGGATACGTCTGTTTTGGGCTGAGCGAAAGAGAGAGTTCCAAGATGAAGTCCATGGGCTTTTATTAGCGTTTACCCAATGTAATTATCGTTGAATCACGTCTGCTCTCGCGCGATTATGTGAATATGTCGTTCCCGGCCGCTATAAATGCAGGACACTGGATAGGAGATGGAGCGTTCTGCAGATTGTGTGTAGGTGATTCTGGCGAGTAGATTGTGCTTGTTACGACCCACGTGTCTGCGAGAAGCGAGTTTTTGTTCCGTCTGTTTTTAGTTGTATTTTTTTGTTTGTTTTGCCTACTACATTCTTGTTTCAAGCTATTTCGGCCCGACTATGGCGAAGGTGCGGATAAGCAGCGATATTATCAAGCCGTTCTCTGTCGAGGGAGACGTTGTAGCGTGGCTGAAAAAAGTGAGACTTGTCGCACAACTACAGCAGGTGGATGATGTAGCGAGTCTGCTACCTTTATATCTGGAAGGTGATGCACTGGCCCTCTACATGGAAATGGAGGAGGACGATCAAAGAGAAATAGACCAGATTAAGGCCCGATTAAAGGAGGCATTTACTGAGGACGCGTTTGCAGCATACAGAAAAATAACTATGGTTAGATGGGCTGGCAAACGTGTTGATGTTTACGCCAACAAAATCAGGCAGTTGGTTGGATTGGCCGGATTCACAGGAGATGGCTTAGAGAGACTTTTGTCACTGGGTTCCCTGACGCTATCTCAATTGCTCTTAAACAGGTGCCGAACATCAAAGTCCTGACCATGGGGGAACTAATGAAAGCAAGAATTTTGACGACGACTGGGGAACATAATCAGGACGTGGTTGCGGCCACACGCTCACCCAACAACCACAGGCCCCAGAACATTCCTGTTAGTGTGACCTGTTTCAAGTGCAATACGAAAGGCCACTTTGCAAAGGACTGTCGAAAACGTGAAACACGGTGTTACCGTTGAGTGGACATTGGGCTCGGAATTGCTCGGGAAACGAGCACGAGGAGGACGCATAAGCGCCAGTCTCCTTCCCCACCAAGATGCGAGCACGACGCTCCCGGTGATAAGCATCCATGTTGACGGGACGCGATGTTTGGCGCTTATTGATACAGGATGCTCTAGGGCTATTTTACATGCAGACCGGTGTCGGTCTTGGAGAAAAAGTAACGTGGATGTCAAAACGATTGGTGGAATGTCCCACGCGATTATGCAAATATGTCGTTCCCGGCCGCTATAAAGGCAGGACACTAGAAAGGAGAGGGAGCGTTCTGCAGATTGTGTGTAGGTGATTCTGGCGAGTAGATTGTGCTTGTTACGACCCACGTGTCTGCGAGAAGCGAGTTTTTGTTCCGTCTGTTTTTAGTTGTATTTTTTTTTGTTTTGCCTACTACATTCTTGTTTCAGTATGTGCTTGCATGTCTGCCTAAAACTTTTGACAGAAGCTATGGATTTTCAAAAGATTAGTACCCTTTGTAAGATCGACCTTTCAGACGTCAAATATTGAAAAATTGATAAAAAATTAATATTATCACCCTCAACTGGGCACGTTTCTACAGGGAGAGGTTGTTTTTTTCGCCGATATTGTCGAAAGACTTTCCCTATTTTCGATTATCTAACCTTAATTTAAACCTACGTCACCCCCGGGTTGGCAGTGGTCATAACAGCAAATACGTCAGGTTTTTTCCCATTCTTTTTCTCCTTCCAGGTACGGGTTCGAGCCTGTCTTCCTACTACCACTTTTTTTGTTCAACACACACTTTCAAACACCCGGGCAACGCCGGGCTGAAATGCTAGTATATATATATTTCTATCTATCTAAATATCTATACAAGTGAAAGTGTCTGTCTGTCTGTGTGTTCCTCTGTGTACATTTCTCTACACAATAACTCTGTCAATTTTTAGTCTTTGAAAGACAATTTGTATTTGAGTGTTTGAATCCACACAACAGATCATGTACTTTTTTTTATTTCAGATACAACCAACCCTTCATAATGACTAACGTACAGCTAAGATTTGAACAAACAAAAAAACTAAAACATATTAAAATAAGTTTATTGTAAAAAAAGTCACCATTCAAATCTCTGTTCTTTACTGTTCGCTAAATAAATAGATAATTATACAGATAGATTATTATATAGATAAATAGATTGATAGATAATTATATACAGATAGATGGATAGATAGATAGATAGATAGATAACATACTTTTAAATGCTTCTATATGGCTACTCCCTAACACAACTAATATTTGAAGAAAAAATATATTCAAGTACTACATGAAGCACGCAAATGTCATGGAAGTGCAAAGACAATATAATATAGAATTTCAGAAGGCTCCACCAACGCGATGAACAATTTAAGAATACAGAACTGTTCACAACGTTAGCAAGCAACTTTCTGGGAGATTACGGACATCTACCAGCCCCATAAAACACAATCAATTAGGAGAAACACATTTCCAGATTGCCAAAGAAATCCGTAAATTACATTAATGGTAGAGGCTCCGGCGAACTACAAGCTCTAGTATACCCTGAACGTAAATACCCCCGACAAACCCTACAAGCAGCAAAATCCCACCCTTACACTATAAAAAATCCCTGGGCGTAAGAAAGCCTTTTACTCTAATAGTTTCTTTTTTAGGACTGCTGGACTTTGGAATTCCCTTTCTGATTCCTGCTTTCCCAACTGTGCTAAAATGCACATATTACCCCTATAAATTATGTCCCGAATAGTAGTCCCTTTCATCAAAGATACACTTTGCATTGTTTGGGGTAAAAATACAATAAAAAAATTTGAGTCGTTAGATGTTGAAGCAAAATCATTCGAAAAGGTACATTTCAACATGAGTTCAAGATTGTATTAATCCCACGGTTCAGTTTTGCGAATGGTATCAGATCAAATTCACAAAAAATTCAACCTTTCCTGAAAAAAAAATCATATGGATCGATGAGGCTGTTTTTAAGTTAAATAGTTCAGTCAACCATAAGTGGGCCGTTAAAATTCACATTTGAGTAAGGACCACCATTTGAACTTACCAGGTGTTACAGTGTGATGCAGGATGTCAGTATTGGAGATCGTTGGACCTTCTTTATTTTACCAAACTGCTAGTGGCCCCGTTTTCTTCAACTTACTAATGGAAAATGTCGCTCCTGGGGATCATAGAGATGTTTAAGATGTTTTAACATCCTTGTTTCTTAGAGCGAACAGAAAGACCCTTTAATAATCTCAATTCTGTCCTCACAGCATGTAAAAAGGGATGTCTTGATTGAACATATTAAGAATTCTTTTCTCATTACAATAATATATATATATATATATATATATATATATATATATATATATATATATAGAGAGAGAGAGAGAGAGAGAGAGATTGACACTCATTTGTGCCTACCATTAGAAAAATAGGGTTTATTAAGACATTAGTATATAGAGCCGATAGAATTTGTTCTCCCAACAAACTCAAACACGAATTGAATACTGTCAAAGACATTTTCATTCGTAATGATTATCCGAAGAATTTGATTAATTATATTATCAATAATTAAGTAGAAAAATACAATTCTCCAATAGCCCTGGATCCGTCCAAGTGTACTGTTTATTTAAAACTACCATGGATTTGATTTGCTTGTCAGTGTTTGGGTAGACATATTATTAAGTCTGTAACAAATTGTTTACCGGTCGGTGTTCGTTGTAAAATCTGCATCTCCACTGGTTACTAAGGACGGTTTTCTCTCATCAGGCAAAGTAAAGTCATTTATGGATTCAATTACCAGTGCGCTGCTGGCTATGTGGGGCGAACTCCTTGAACTGTCAGACACGAATCAACCATCATATACTGGCAAAATGTTAGACTATTCAAGTCGTATTAGTCCCTCTGCAGCTTTGGAATCTCTCATTGGCCAACATCTATTAGAGAATCCAGCTTGTGCCAAAGCCTAAAAAAAAGAGTCTTTCAGGACATTACACCGAGCTGACTCTCCAAATCATTTTAAAATCTTGGAGTCAATCTCAATTTATTTTTCACGTCGTTTTGCCGGCAGAAAAAAAAATTGTTAAATCATTAGATGTGCCCGGAGAAATATTTTAATCGTTCTCATACCGCCTTTATCTTAATTGCACTTTTTTATTATTGTATATATATATATATATATATATATATATATATATATATATATATATATATCACGCGGATTCGTGTTCGTCTTCTTTTACTCATATATCTCCGAGTATTACCACTTGAGTGACAATTTAATTCGTTTATGTTTGTATGTGCTGATATGCCAATTATTAACTCCCGATGAGTTTTTTTTTTAATTGAAATGGACCCTAGGGTTTGTTTGTATATTGATTTCATAGCGCTGTATAGTTTTTGTACCGTTAAAAAGGTATATATATATATATATATATATATATATATATATATATATATATATATATATATTGTACTGATTTCTAAGGTTGGTTGGTTGGTTGTTTTACGGCATATCAACCATTTTAAGGTTATTTAATGCCGAATTCAGTGATTCGAAAGAATCAGTTTTTAATAGAATATGTGTGTTTTGTTTTTTTAAATTAGTTTCTATTTGACCCATAGTTGGGAACCTAACAGGTACTACTACTCCGGGTCAGAGTGGACCTGGGAGCAAGGGCTATGAAGGGGTGGCTCCACACTCCCCAAAGCCCGCAAGCTGGTGCCTCACCATCAGATATAGTTTAAGGTCATATCTAGGACCTACTGATTTCTAAAGTTTAGAAGAAACAATAACTTGTGTGCCATCAGATAGAATCGAAACCGAAACATTTAGAGCCCCAGTAACGTTCCCTACTGTTTGAACTAATCAACAAGCTGATAAGAAAGATTTAATATTAATTAGTTAATATTAATTATAGTTAATCAATTAGTTATAATTTATTTTGTGCATGAAATAGATAAAAAAATAATGTCTAAATTGAAAATAACGTTTTGTATTTCAACTTTTCGTCGTATTTCTGTACGGGTTATTCATCCATCCACACAAGTAGATTACGCATTATAAATGTCTATGGCGTATGATAAATATTTCCCGTTTAGTTTATTAGTTTATCGGTTAAATATTTACACATACATCTTCTGTTTTATTTACATAGATTCTCAAGTTCTTCGTTGCTAAATATGAAGAAAAATGATTATTTACTCATTTGTTATTATAATTTATTCTTTTGTTTGTTTGTTCTCTAGCTCTATCTTAATTAGACCTAAGAACATAACATTTTATAAAAATTATCGAATACCAACGCGAATTGTCCTAAGAGATTAAAAATCATAATCAATTTTTTTTTTTTTTTTCTTAAAAAGAGGTACAGGATAGCGAGAGAAATCTCTCAATAAAAGATGCTTCATTTACGGTACAACACACATCCAAAAAAAAACAAAACAAAATAGATATTAAAAATAAACAAAACACCACGGAAGGCTCAGGTGTTCGAACGCCGGAAACAATTAAAAATACAAAGCGTAGTTTCGTTGTTTTTTGGTTTTAAAAAAAAATGTTTTGTTTGTTTTGTTTCAGTTTCTATGAGGTGAACAAAAATGATGGCGGGAAGAGAAGATACGTATTCGCGACTGTTCGACCCGGTATAAACGGCTACATTTCATTCGGGTTGCTATAGATTATCTCCCTTGTGTCTTTTACAAAAACTACCTGGGCGAAAATATTGATCGAAAAAAGAGATTACGTTGAGGAAGGCGAGCAAAATATAAAACAAAGCTGATACGACCACCTGCAGACGAGATAAGCGGAAGTTCATGTAATAGATAGAAATGTATTGTCCAATGTAGTAGAATAATAAAAATACTACGCCATGTATATATATATATATATATATATATATATATATATATATATATATATATATATATATATATATATATATATAAGATGGAAGATATATATATATATATATATATATATATATATATATATATATATATATATATATATATATATATTCACACTGTGGAAGACGAAAGGATCGGTTGAAAATTGTCCTTTTGAAAGAAACATTATTGTTTGTTTTCGAAAACACTTTTTATATTCCTACACGTCAACACATAGGAAATAAATACAGAAAAGATATAAACATTTACATATTTTTCGTATTGATTTTTTAATTATATATGTATATATATATATATATATATATATATGTATATATATATATATATATATATATATATATATATATTCAGACATAGGGCAAGCTTTTTAATCATTGTTGTTTTGCTGGAAATTTGATTTCCAAGAGGCCAAAGTTCAAAAGATTTTACCTTTGTAGTCTCTAACAAACTATTAAGCCTTTTTTGGTTCTAAACATTTGAAACTTTACATAAAGGGTATTCAGACATGCAGCAAGATTTTTAATCGGATTTGGGACGAAAATTTAGCTGGCAAGAGGTCAAAGTTTACAGAGTTGACCTTTGCAGACTCTACCAAACTCGTCCGCTAATTTTTGGTCTAAACACTTTCAATTTTAGATGTAGGTTACTTAGACATGGGTCAAATATTTTAATACAATAAATGCTAAGAGGTCAAAATTTGGTGTCAAATTAAAAAAAAATTTACGTTTACAGTCTCTACCAACTTTTCTCTATGGTAGTTAAGAACGGCATTATGGTACATATTCGCACTTTTTAATATAGACATGCATATCACATAAAGTTGTGAACAATACATAGAGCTCGAGCAAATCCGGGTGGAATTGCTAGTACATATATATATATATATACATATATATATATATATATATATATATATATATATACACACACACATTACATATACGGTGTGTATGTGAGAATTAAATTTAGCAAGGTGCATGTTAATCGACTTTATCTATATCATCTCTACATTTAAATCATTAGAATAATAATATCGTTCAATCGGATTGGTTATTGTTTTAACGGCCATGTTTTGCTTCCATAGGCATGGATTATCTCCCCTGTGTCTGTTTTTGATATGTTTCAAGAAAATGAAAGGAACCAAAATGCAGGTTGCTTGGGAAAAAAAAAATTATAAATAAATAACAAAAAAACGTAAAATAGGCTAACTGTAAAACTTCAACAACACCTGCAAAAGAGATAAACGTATGTGCAGGCATATATATATATATATATATATATATATATATATATATATATATATATATATATATATATATATATATATATATACTAGCAAAAGTACCCGTCGTTGACTGGGTTAAAAAAAAAGCCTACAGAAAATGGACTCTGATCTATAAAAGTACGATAGGTTATGAAAAGGAAGGGTTGTAAAGAGATAGCTTCGAATTTGGGGATATAAAACCAAAGCAAAATATGATGAAAGTAAAACTATAATAGATAAACCCCATAATTTATTATACCATACATGTTCACACTGAAACATTTAACACAATATTCCGTGGATCTATGTTAAAAAACCTTGTTAAACTTTGTGACATTTCCATTCTATGGAGGTCAGGCGCGAATGAAACCCCATAATTTTAACATCATTATCAAAGTATACTTATGCAGATATATATGAAATGTCTTTATTAAAGTTTGTGCCTATTTCCATTCTATGGAGGCCAGGCGCGAACGCAGACCCCACAATTTTATTATACCATCCCTATTTAAGTTAAAACATACTTATCACACTATTATTATGTACATCTATATCAAAACCACTTGTAAACGTTTTTTTTAATTTTTAAATTTTTTATTTCCATACTTTGTGGACCAGGCGCGAACGCAGACCCCACAATTTTAATGAACCACTGTTCTGTCAGATCAAACATACCTATTCCTGTGTCTCGATACATCTTCTATCATTATATGCAATCATTTTTTTTTTAAATAGTCAACCATATAGGAGCCTATTCGTGACCAGACACACACACATACACACACTGACATTCAGCTTTATATATATATATATATATATATATATATATATATATATATATATATATATATATATCTGCACGTTCGTTAATCTCTGTAATAATATATAATTTTTCACTCCAAATAAGAAAACTATATTTTTTCCTGAAGAACTCATGTAAGTCTCTAATGATTTGGATGGTTTATCATTGCCATCCAATGAAACACGCGTAAGACGCTACGATTAAACAATATAAATGTGAATGAAGTGAATACTTCTGTGACTATGGAATGTTTAATGAATCATAATTCTGGAGAGAACTTGAATTCCTACTAGACACTATCCTCGTGTGTCTAAGGCCTCTCTGTACAGGAGTTTGCCAGAACATTTGGGACTTCCAGGGACTGTATGTGCTCATCTCAGCATTGTTTCCAGTCGTCCTGGATTTCTCCTTGCCACTGGACTCAAACAGTGTCGATTCTAGAAGAGGTATGGTTAGGGATTACGCAACACTTGCCTCAAAATTACATGCGCAGCTGCCCTTGCAGGGAGTATCCCTTGATTTTGGAGGCTGAACTTAGGCATCGATGACCTGTTTGGGTGAAAGTAAATAAATAAACAACTTAATATTCTTTTTACATATTTTTTTTATTTCAGACAAGGCACATTGCCACTTGAAACGTAAGGAGCTACCATTTGGGATCATGTTTAACGGCAGCTAATAACAGTTAAAAGTTAAATTAGCTATTATCTATCTATCTATCTATCTATCTATCTATCTATATATCCAGTGATATTGTTAAAATAGTTTATATTAGGTGTTATTTATTGTTTACAGAATAAAGTGTAGCAATGGGTTTTAGCTGAAGATGTTTACATAAACATAATGTCCTTGAGCAGGCGTAACGGGGAAAGGATCCACCTTGAGAGACGTATGCTTTTTAATGATCAGGTCAAGAAATTGGGAAGTTTAGTCAGTCAAAGAGTTTGAGTTTGGCCACGAAAGTGAACAGACGTGCTTCAGAAGCCAGGAAGCGGACTGTAAAAAACACGCACGTAGACACGTAATGCGGACTCATTTTGAAGAACATTTGAGACAGCTGAAATATATTTATATATTAAAAATATAAAGTGTTGTTCTGTGGTTTCACAAAAGAAGGAAGAACAGAGGTTTCAATTGGTTATGATGTTGGTCATTTCATGTTTCGTCACAGAACTCAGCAGTAAGGATAAAATAATTTTTGGACAAAGAAAGGTATGTAGCGTATATTACTCTTCTTATAAAAAAATGATACTTTTTCTGCAAATACGAACTATAATATATACCCGTGTCATAACTCTCTGATACAAAATGACTCCGTTTATATGTGGACATCATATCCCAAGGCTAATCAATAATACATACATATTATACATTTATCTGGTGCCGTTTGTGATACAATAAAAATTATCCTCATATCCCTGACTATATAACATTTGGGGAGTTGAGTAGCGAGGTATTTGTTTATATTACATGTAAACTTCTGCATGTCAATGCAATCAAGGAAGCAGGAAACATCAAGGGAATTCCAAAGTCCGTTAATCCGAGATAAGAAACTATTAGAAAACTTTCTGGCATCTAAAGAGTTTAACAGTGAAGGGATGGGATTTTGCTGCTTTTCAGATTAATGGGGAGTATTTAAAACGAGCGTACACAAGTTTTATAGGCTTACCAAGCACATTGTATTAAAGTACTTGTAAAATAAGCACAGGGATGCAGTATTGCGACGAAGGGACACATGTTGGCGGGTAACTGATATGAGTGAGGGACTAGTCGTACATGCACTAGCCAAGATGTGGCAACAATACTCTATGCATGAGCGTATTTTGGGTTTGTAGAAGTATTAGGTACGCTCATGTGCTGTAGAGAAAGCTCACCTTCCCTACAGCATCCTTAATGTATTTGTTCCAATTGATGCCACCTTCAAAGGTAAACAATTTAATCGCCACAATCATCCAGTAAGCTGCAATGTCCAGTTAACTTTTTAAATTAATAATTAAAAAAAAAAGTTTTAAATGAATGGTTTAATGATTATTGCATTACGAAACTATTTTTGAGGCATCCTGTATCGTTAAGTTGATGTTTCCAAACCGGCACTGCTCCTGTCTATTCAAACGCTAAATTGGAATCATTGTTTCATGGACTCCTCTTCTAATTATTTCTTTGTAGAAATCGCTCCAGACAAGGCATGAAGCCAATTGATGTAAAGGACTAAAACTAGTACTTCAGGTTACACGACTGCTGAAAGTAAACCTATCATTCACTTTCTGTTCCTCGTAAATGATAAAATTTATCTCGTTTTCTTTATCTTAAAAGCATCTACTCTCTAACCTACGGATAGATTTACGTGAGAAAATATAAGTTAATGCCTGTACCAGTAAAGCTATTCGTCCGTGTATCCTTTGGACTATTCGGACTACTGTTTTAATATTGAGTTTTGTTTTCATATCGTCTCGCCTGAAATAATCTCCAACCTTCTCCAGTTGAATCTTGCCAAACTCAGCAATCTTTATATCGAACTCGTGAATTTGTACTGAATGTCGATTTATATAATCCACGAGTGTGAATTGTTCTTGTTTCCTCAGTCTTCACCGCGAGTAAGTCTCTATTGATTCATGAGTACTAGCAGTATCATTTCACTTATTTTTACACGCCACTTAAGTAGGTAATAATGTTATCACCCGAAATGCGTTAATTTTATCTTATGTACAGTTTGCACTGATGGCAGTGATGGTGGTAGTGATGGTGGCAGTGATGGTGGTCTGCATCGACAATGCAATGGCTGGAGATGACTAACCTATCCATCTTAAACTATTGTTTATTAGGATTTTTTTAATAGTCCATTTTCATTTTAAGGCAACTCAGCATTAAAACGGTCGGGGCGATTTGGACTATTCCATGTTTCACGGTAAGAGATATTCAGGATGATAACGGTCGAAGATAATAAGCGAATTTTTTGTTTTTAAAAGTTTTTGGGGAAAACATGATAACAATGATCTTTAACTGATAAAGAGCGACTATAAAAGGGAGGTAATTCGTTACTCATTAATTAATGTTTACGACGATGTTTTTTTCGTGACACCGGACGGATGTCTGACGAGTAAATTAATATTTTAATGACATCCTTCACTATTAAACACTATTTAAAAAAAAATAACTTGATAAACTTACACACATTTTAATGCAACTTTAAGTTCATAAAGATTCTCGAATTAGAAAAGACACACATTTTTGCATATTATCCTGGGCAACGCCGGAGTTATTGCTGGTTGAAAACACAAGCATATTAAGCTGGGTGCACACAGGCAAGGACTGTTGACAATTCTTCAAAACAAGAAACATGTAATCAGAAATCATAACATTGAAAGAAATGTACAGAAGCCTTGGACTTAAACATTCGTTAACTAACCGAGATTGAAATATAACGGGAAAGTGACGGGCGCCTAGCCGATCAACTTGTCATTTTATCGTCACCCACAACACTCCACCACATACGATGAATCTCCCTCCGTCCTTCCCTCCTTCTACATCATACTGTGAAAGTATTGTTGAGAGAAAAAAATATCATTCTTTTTATATAACCAAATTGTTAATGCAATTCTTTTGAAAAGCAATGTATCGTTGTATACACATTCGTCAAGCAGATTAAATAGACGATCCGGTAAAGAACAGACGAACTGCGGCATAACGCAACAGCATGATAATAGGTCGGTGGTTACAACGGCTTAAGCATTGTGATGATAACAACCAATATAAGAACAGTTGCCTGAATAATTCAAATAAGGCAAATGATCGACCCTCATCCAAAATAAAAATTCGAAACATGAATCATACCAGCCAGCATCCAAAAAGTACGTCCAAGGATGGAATACTGCTGCCATATCTGGGCAGGAGCTGCTAAAAACAGCCTATCCTCCCTTGATAGAGTACAAAATAGACTTCGTGGCTTAGTGGGGAGTGCCCTTTTCTCTACCCTGCAACCTCTCTCCCACAGAAGAGACGTTGCGAGCCTATCCTTGTTTCATCGTTATTTGCATGACAGGTGCTCGTCTGAGCTCCAATCTCTGGTCCCCCCTCGCCAATCTTTCACGAAAAACACCCGTCTAGCTGAATCCACTGTCAAAAAATTTCCCCACTCTTTATCTGTGCCTAAATCAAAACGTAGATTCCATGAACAAAGCTTCTTTCTTAGAACTGCACGCCTGAGGAAATCTGTTCCGTCTGCCTGCTTCCCACCTGACTACAACCTGGATGTCTTCAAGTCCAACGTAAACAAATTCCTAATGAACCGCCCCCTTAAGTAAACACTTCATTAAATCTCCACACTAACGTACTGTACTTGCAATAACCCTTATCCCTGAGTGGCTTCCGGGCCTTGATAAGTGGTGACCACCGTGTAAAAAAAAACCCAATTCGCCAATGCATCGAGTATTGCCGTCACATCTGGGCTTGTACATCTACCACTAGTCTCCCATTATTAGAAATGGTCCAAAAAGTCTCAAATCTCGCACCCTTGGCCAATCTCCATCTTCTGTTATATCGTCACAATGCTGCATCCTTGTGTCTGTTAATAGAATCTGCTCTGATTAACTCATGGCATCTACGCTTACACTCGACGCACATAGTCCAAACTTACTCGACCAATAGCAAAATGCACCCCCTTCACTGTTGAGTGTCCTAAATACCGAAAAGCCTTCTACGCTAATTACTTTCTTCCTCGGATTGCTAGACTTTGGAATTCTCTTCCAGGTTCCTGCATCCCTATTGTACTAACTTGTTGAAGTTTAAATATAATGTGAAAAATGTAAAAATAAATAGAATCACTCAATATATATATATATATAAATATATATATATATATATATATATATATATGTGTGTGTGTGTGTGTGTGTGTGTGTTTTCTTATAGTATATACCAATCCTTATTTAAGACGCTCAATGTAATTACAGAGCAATATAGTGAATTAATGACAAAAACATATTCCAAAAATTATGATGTTTACCATCTTATTTATTCTTTTAATTCAGTTGACATTTACAATTCTTGACAGTATCTGTTTCGTACACAAAATCAATCACTTAATCCGTCAATATATATAATTTTACACGTTTCCTCAGTCGCTCCCATACGTTTTTCACTTCCCGAAGACGATACTACTAATCTTTGTTGACTTTTTCGAATAAAAAAAGACTGTTTTCGTAATAATAGTTTCTTCCACAAAACAGAGTAAATTTGTAGTTTATTTTATTCTTCTTTATTTCAATTACAAAATGTAAAACCTTATTTTATCAAAGGCACTAATTGACCTTTGCTGTCTGATCGAAGAAGAACAATAAAAGGGATTATCTCGCACCTGCTTTGTTCGAACCTCGACGGCCCTGATCGATATCGTTTGAAGTAAAAAAGAAAATTAACAAATAAAAACACTGAATTATTAAATACAAGATAAGCTCGTAAGAACTGAGTGGCTTGGGCAAAAACGTAATTATGTTCTTTGCAGTAATGTGTTTTCTTTTTACAAGGAAGCCACCACTTATCAAGGCCCGGAGGCCACTCGAGGATAAGGGTTATTGCGTGTACAGTAATCAATGGGATGATATCGTCGTTGTATTTAAGTGTATGTTTTTGAATTTTTATAACCCTTTTTTCATGGGAATCGCTCGAGACAGGGCATGAAGCCATTTGATGAAACAAGAACGAACCAAGAACGAAAGATTTCTATCGACCTCCGTTTTGAAAATACAAAGGGTATAGGTAAAAGGGAGACGGTAAGCAGGACGGGAGTTCCATAACCTTGCAGTCCTGAATCCGTTTACTTACATTAGTTAATAAACTAGCTGTTGAACGAAACCCACGAAAGCAATACTGAATATCACAAGAGACCAAGACTCTCCAGACATATGAACACGATTGCTGTTGACCAACTTCTCAAAATCTTTGCGAATAATAGAGAAAATACGAACAGGACGACATTTAGTTAGATCGGATCGATCACGAGCATTTTTAAAAGATAGGAACAAAAGAGACATCCTTCCAACAAGAAGTAAAACGGGACTGAGACAAACAAGTTGATAATTTTACTATTACACTGAATTCTGTTTATGCATAGTTTAACATTGTGCATACTTGTGTATGATTTAAGATGAAAACGTTCTAGCAAACTAAACTATATATATATATATATATATATATATATATATATATATATATATACATGAGAATGTGTGTGAGGACATTTCTCAATCTACATACTCAACGAATTTTTGTATCTACAGACATGAAATTTGGTATATAGGATATTCATATATGGGAAAAACTTTTCATCGCTTTTCACACGGAAAACAGGGCGGCTAAAAGTTAAAATTTGCAAAATGGCTACTTGAGGGCGTTATCGGATTTTTATCTGTTTGCCAATTGTTGCACGATTGCGCCTGTACCAATCGTTCACATTATGTTAAGAATAAGTATA
Source organism: Euprymna scolopes (assembly GCF_053919585.1). Classification (NCBI taxonomy): domain Eukaryota; kingdom Metazoa; phylum Mollusca; class Cephalopoda; order Sepiida; family Sepiolidae; genus Euprymna; species Euprymna scolopes. Next base: position 53,264,510 of record NC_136521.1, read on the forward strand.
TTTGAAAACACTTTTTTAAAGAACGTGCGAAGCTCCCTAATGGTTTTCGTATTTGATTCACTGTATTTTTGTTTCGATTTGGTTTCAATCTCAGCTCGAGTATTTTTTTTATTACTTACAAGAAGTGAATTGTTTAGAATAAAAAAAATAATACTCGCATGCACATGTCTAAGTCGTGGATGTGCGCGGAATTTCGAACGGAATGTTTTATGTAATTCAAAGGGATAGCATGTTCTCGTTCCGTCAGCCATGGCTAGGTAGTTGTCCTAAATAATTCGCATCTGTATCTTAAGAATGGCCTACAGGAGGATTGAACCTTCAATCTCCAGAAGAGTGTAAGTTTACAAGTGAATTCTATCACTGCTCATACCTCTACGCCACCGCATCGAAAGGGTGTGAAAATAACATTTAAGATAAGTTTCGCCGATGTAACGTTCGAACTTCTTCGGATGTATTTTTCGAACTCGGGAATCTATTTTGAATTTCGAACGAAAGCCTTGTTTTAATCCACGAGCGTAGCATGCTCTGGTTCCGACAGCCATGACTGGGTAATATCTATATATTAATATGATAGTGTGTGTGTCATTTTGTGTGTCACGCTTACATCTTTTTTCTTCCGAGTGACTGTCGTTTAATTGTTATGACCTTCCATTTCTTGTTATAAGTAATTTTACCAAGAACTTTTTCATAATTTTGTTTTCATTTTCGACCATAGCTGATGGCACTTAAGTCATCTATTTTTTAAAATAATTTTACAAAAAAATCTTCATAGGTTTTGGTTTCGGTTTCGATTATAACTGAAAGAAAACAATATATATATATATATATATATATATACACACACACACACATATATATATATACCCCACACTTATATACATACATTGAACATTAACTGTAATTAATTAATTATTAATATTTTATGGTTTCTTATTAGATATTTAGTATCATTTCACTATTATACTAAATTCTGTTCATGTATAGTTTTACATTGTGCATAATTGCGTATGATTTAAGATGAAAACATTCTAGCAAACTGAAATATTTTTCTATCTATCTATCGATCTATCTATCTATCTAACTATATATATATATATATATATATATATATATGTAAAAATGTGTGTGAGGACATTTCTCAACCTATATACTCAATGAACTTTTTATCTACAGACATGAAATTTTGTATATAAGATATTCACACATGGGAAAACTTTTAATCGGCTTTCACTCGGAAAACAGGACGGCTAAGAGGTAACCATTGCAAAATGGGTACTTATGCTTGTCAATTGTTTCACGACTGCGCATGCGCGAATCGTCCACATTATGTTAAGAATAAGTAGATTTGAAAACACCTTTTTAAAGAACGTGAGAAGCTGACCTAATGGTTATTGTACTTGACTCCCTGTCTTTTTGTTTCGATTTGGTTTCAATCTCAGCTCGAGTATGTTTTTTCTTATAAGAAGTCAACTGTTTAGAAAAAAAAAAAACGCCATAATACTCGCATGCACATGTCTCGGTTTCTTTTTAATTTCGTGTTTTAAAGGAATTTAACGTTAAAATTAACACCGGACATCTAGTTTATATATAAAAGTGACAATATCGGTGTGTGTGCGAAAAGTCTCTACAAAACTCCTCTCTGAATATATGGTCTGAGTATATGGTGTTGATATTTGATTCATATGACATTTTGACTTGTAGCACATTTTTTCGATTTGGTTTTTAGCCGGCAGAAATTACTGATAAGTGTCAAAATTTAAAACAAAACAGTTACCCTTGACAGGGTAGGTCGACTAAAACATTACCCTAGTTCACAACGTAACGAATACTGGCTGACAATGTACAGCGATTCAAAGTTACTGCCGTTATGAGTTAAAGCCCTTCGCGCTTCCAGCAACGGGACCCGTAAAGGTGAGGGCCCAGAATCAGTTCAGCATCCTACTTTACCGCCCTGAGTCAGGTTTTGAGTTTACCATCGCGACGTTTCTTCTGGCCTAGTTGCCGAGTCAATTAATGAAGTCCCAGACGAAGTCACCTGGCTGAACCAATGAAGACGCCTGGATAACTACTTTGGAATACAACATACATTTTGTAGATCACCAAAGTTAAGCAACAATGAGCTGGGTCATTATTTGATGATTGACTAATTAGGAATACATAATGCTTTATGTAGATAACGAAAGTTAAGCAACAATGAGCTTGGTGATTATCAGATGGGCAACTACTTGGGATTACCAAATGCTTATATAGATCACCAAAGTTAAGCAACAATTAGTTTGGTTATTATAGAATGGGTAACTACTTGGTAATACAAAATGCTTTATATATTTTGGAGGACGTGGATCTTTTAGCGATCGCGGCTTTACTGTCGCCAGCAGACAGGTAGGATGCATTGTAAGCTGTGATGGTCGAATACTCTTAGTTTACGTAGGTCACTTGCCTGCATATGAGAAATTTCGCAAGCAATAATGGAATATAATGCGGATGGGGATCTGATAAATCCTGACTTTGCTGTTGAGCTTTATTCCTTTTCAACATTAAAGCTGCGATCGAAGTTGATAGAAGGGACTACGAGCATTGCTGATGCAGTTGAGTATGTTTTCCTCCTCTTAACCTGTTGTAGTGATAATTAGCCAAACTATTTGCACCGATCGACCACTTAAAGGGTTTCCGTGTCGAGAACACCCGGCTCTTTTTCATTTGGAAGGAAACCTGCCATCCGTTACTTTTCTTATTGGCGTTTATCTTCATGTCGATCTTTGAAGCGTACGATTGGTTATCAACGAAGCTTTCAGCCATAATGAATGTTTAAAAGAATATGCAAATTAGCTAGATCTTTTGCTACTGAATGCAATTCCACGACCCATATATAACAAAGTTCTATTTTCTTTTTAAATGAATAGAAAAAAAAGGCTTATATTTTTCTTTATTGGCCTTCCAGCCGGGATCGAAATATAGTATCTGCTCTGATGGGGCACTGTACATTTTTGGTCTCGATTAATCGAGAAATTCTTCACATTTTTTTTATTTTTGTTACTGTTATGTTTGCAAATAACGTATAAGGCAATACAAATGAAGACTCAACAAATAAAGGTAGATCAATAAGAAGTGTAATAGGAAAAGTATATTTACAGTATATTTACATAATGGTTGTCAGGTAAGAGAGTCTTGGCTTGAGAACATATCTGCTCTCGGCTCACCCTTCGGTGGCTTCTGGTTAACACACACACAGACTAACCGAGTCTTGTTATTTATGGGTAATATTATTTACACATGTAAATGAGCGGGTGACACCACAACAGTTACTATCCAGAGTGCCGCGTTTTGGGGAGCTGGTTTCCCCCTCTATTGTGAAGTCCAAATATCAGCTGACGTAATATTGTAAACAAACACAGACAAAATTTAGTGAACGACATTATTATTATTTTATTTATTTATTTGCGAATTAGTCCACCGGGCAAATTCCTCGTAATATATAATAACTAATAGAGGATTGATTCTATAATAATGCATACGCAATTTGCATGTTTAAGCGTATTGTACGACCGGGCAACACCGGGTGACCAGCTAGTAGATATAATTCTAATTTTGAGTCTCTACACAATACTTTGTCTCCACTGTACATTCTTTAGTAACTCCAAGAAGTTGATAATATTCCACGACAAATTATTATACGGTTGAATAGCACATCGATGACGCATCTGTCTGTATGGAACAAGACATTTGTTGCCGCTTGGGTGTAAAGCTTCGCCAGGTTCTGAAGACTAACGACCGCCATTTCTCAAGAAGCTGTTCGTGACTCAAGACGTCTGAGAAGAATGCAGAAGCAGGGATAAAAGTATCTCAGCTGAAAACGTAAACAAACAACAACACATGACGAAAACGTGTGTAATACCAAAGGAATATAAGTGAACCATAAGACTCCCTCCATCTGACAATGGAAGGATTGGCTAAAGTGTGTACAGGCCTTATTTCTTTATATTTTATGAAATATTGTCGAAATTATACAAATGGTTGTTATTATTATTATTATTATTATTATTATTATTATTATTATTATTATTATTGTTGTTGTTGTTGTAGTTGTTATTAATATTTCTGTTGTTATTATTATTGTTATTATTATTATTGTTATTATTGTTGTTATTGCTGTTGTTTTTATTATTGTTATTATTACTATTGTTGTTGTTGTTGTTATTATTATTATTGTTGTTAATATTATTGTTGTTATTATTGTTGTTGTGGTTATTATTATTATTATTATTACTGTTGTAATTATTATTGTTGTTATTATTATTATCATTATTATTGTGGTTGTTATTATTATTGTTATTATTATTGTTATTATTGTTGTTGTGGTTATTATTATTATTATTATTATTGTTAATATTATTGTTGTTGTTGTTGTTGTTGTGGTTGCTATGATTATTGTTATTATTATTGTGGTTGTTATTATTATTGTTATCAATTTTATTGCTATTATTATTATTATTATTAGTGTTGTTGTTGAGGTTGTTATTATTATCATTGTTATCAATTTTATTGTTATTATTATTGTTGTGGTTATTATTATTATTGTTATTATTATTATTGTGGTTGTTGTTATTATTATTATTGTGGTTGTTGTTGTTATTATGATTATTATTATTATTATTATTGTGGTTGTTGTTATTATTATTATTATTATTATTATTGTGGTTGTTGTTATTATTATTGTGGCTGTTGTTATTATTATTATTGTTATTATTATTATTATTATTAGTATTATTTGTACTCATTAGCAGTTCTACCATAGCTCACCATAAGATTGCTCAAGTCTTCCAAGATTTCTTGTACTCTTCACCTCTTTCGATAAATTTGAATCATCGCAAAAGCCGTTGTCATTAATTTTTCGCTGCCAATGGCCACTGGTCACCACTGGGATTTGGGTGGCAATAAGCTTCCCCAGGGTCTTATTCCTCTTCACACTTATCTAGTAGAGGGCTGATTGGTGCTTTCTATGGTCGGTCTTTTCATCCTCCTACTCGACTATTTGGTGTGGTCAGAATCGGTGCCGTTACTTTTAGAGGGAGAAAGAGTTATTATTATTATTATTATTATTATTATTATTATTATTATTATTATTATTATTATTATTAACTTACTGGGAGTAGTCACACAGGCCATCATCAAATATTTCTCTTGAAGAAAAACTTGTGGCGTTCTCTGGAATCTGAGTGACAACATGTCTCCCAAGATTTCCAGTACTCTCAATCTCTTTCGATTATCTTTGCAGATGAATTTGCGTTATCGTAACAGCCGCTTACCATTGAATTTCTCGTTAGCAGCGACCATTGGTCTTCACTGAGATTTGGGTGGCAAAAAGCCCCCCCCCCTAATGTCCCAGTCCTTTTTGCACTCATCCAGCAGAGGCCTGGCTAGTGTTTTCTCTTCTTGGTCTTTCCATCCTCCTTGATCCTCTTCGCTGATTTGGTGTGTCATCAGTTTTTGGTGACATGCACGCACACAGAAAGGGGGAAGTTAGGGGCGCAGAAGGTTGATTTACAATTATAATGTTTCAGTTTTCCTGATTGTACACGATTCTTCTTTGCGTTTTACATCCGTAGCATTTTTTTTTACACAGTGATCACCACTTATCAAGGCCCGGAAGCCACTCAGGAATAAAGGTTATTGCAAGTACATTACGTTAGTGTGGAGATTTGATGAAGTGTTTACTTAAGGGGGCGGTTCATTAGGAATTTGTTTACGTTGGACTTGAAGACATCCAGGTTGTAGTCAGGTGGGAAGCAGGCAGACGGAACAGAGTTCCACAGGCGTGCAATTCTAAGAAAGAAGCATTGTTCATGGAATCTACGTTTTCATTTAGGCACAGATATAGAGTGGGGGAAATTTTTCACAGTGGATTCAGCTAGACGGGTGTTTTTCGTGAAAGATTGACGAGGGGGGACCAGAGATTGGAGTTCAGACGAGCACCTGTCATGGAAATAACGATAAACAAGGATAGGCTCGCAACGTCTCTTCTGTGGAAGAGAGGTTGCAGGGTAGAGAAAAGGGCATCCCCCACTACGCCACGAAGTCTATTTTGTACTCTGTCAAGGCAGGATAAGTTGTTTTTAGCAGCTCCTGCCCAGATATGGCAGCAGTATTCCATCCTTGGACGTACTTGGCTTTTATATAGATAGAGAATTGCATGTAGTGAGATATCTTCTGGAGCGGTAGAAAGATCTCACCATCTTTCCAGCGACCTTGGCAACAGACTTGATGTACGTGTTCCATTTCAGATCAGGAGTAAAGGTCAAACCCAGAAGCTTGTCAAAACACGGGGCCTCACCCAGACGAGAGCCATCCATCACAATTGATGCCAGATGGGGATCAGAGCGTTGATGATGTAAGGATAGGAGTTTGGTTTTAGATGCATTAAAAGTAACCAGCCACATCTTCCCCCACTGAACCACGCGCTCGAGATCAGAGGAGAGAGAATCAGAGAGAACTTTGTCATTTACAGCCTTTGATGTGTTGCCGTAGATGGTCGTGTCATCAGCATAGATGTCAACGAATGATTTAAGTATGTGTTTAGGGAGGTCATTGATGTAGATCAGGAAGAGAGTTGGGCCCAGGATTGACCCCTGAGGGACTCCAGCATTTATATTGCAGGCCTCCGATTTTTGTCCATCTACCACTACTCTTATGAGCATATCGGAGAGAAATGATTTAATAATTGAGAAAACATTTCCAGTTATACCGTAGCTAGAAATCTTGTGAAGTAGACCCTTATGCCATAACTTGTCGAAGGTCTTTGATATGTCAAGAGTAATTGTCCTAGAAAGGAAGCCTTTGTCAAGAGATTCACTAATCCTGTGGAATATAACCGTCAGCACATCTGCGGTAGATCTTGCAGAGCGGAAACCATATTGTGTGTCACTAAGAAGGTTATTCCTGCTGAGGTGGTTGACTATTTCTCTATTTGATATGGATTCCAGCAACTTACTCATAACACACAGGAGGCTTATTGGTCTGTACTGAGAGGGAGATGACTCATCACCTGAATTCTTAAATACAGGGCAAACTTATGAGGTCTTCTAGGGAGTCGGAAAGCACTTCTCCTTAAGGCAGCGCTTAAATAGTTTCGTAAGTATGGGAGCAAGTTCTGGTTGAAGCTTTTTTAACACTATAATTGGAATGCCATCAGGGCAAGTTGCTTTACTGGAATCTAGGTTCTTGATTAGCTTGGCGACCTCATGCATGGATATTTGTATGTTACCTAGCTTGTTCTATGTTATAGGAGGAAATATGGGGAGTTGATGGCCTTCGTTGCATAGGGTAGAATTAGCTGCAAAGTTCTTTGAAAATAGTTTGGCCTTGTCTCTCGCTGACGAGATGACCTCTGGTCCATTGATAATGGTTGGAATAGAACGCACACTTCTGTTCAGGATCCTATTTGTTATTTGCCAAAACTGGTGGGAACCAAGCCGCTGATCAGCTACCTTGGATTTAACAGACTGGGCATATAGCTCTCTAGCATTTTTTATTACTCTTTTACAGTGGTTGCTGGCAGTCCTGAAAGCAGCTTTAGTCTCAGTGCATCTATTACGTTGCTAGCTATGGAAAAAGTGATTTCTGTGCGCGATAGCAGCAGCACATTCTGTGGAGAACCATGACTGGCTGTTAGGTTTTTGTTGGAATTTTTAGATGGTATGAATTGGTCTATGCCTACAATTAACCATTCGGTCAGATCTGATACTATAGAGGACACTTCCTTTTTAAACATGGAGTGCAGAGGTAAATCAGATATGGATGTACGGAAGCTTTCCCAGTCAGCCATAGAGTATCGGTATACAGTACGGTGGAGGGGTACGTCTGGTGGCTTCTTACATTTCGTTTTTATCTTAACTGATACAACGGAGTGGTCGGAGGATCCTAGAGGAGAATGAACGGAACATGAACATAGCTCAGGGGAAGTTGAGAGAAAAAGGTCCAGGAGGCTTGCATATTGACCGGGTGTATTGGGCACACGGATGGGTTCGCGAACAATCTGAGTGAGGTCATAAGCAATGGCAAAATCATGACAAAACCTCCCCTCATCATCTGTCTTATTTGAATGGGTCAGCCATTCCATGTTATGGACGTTGAAGTCACCACAGATGTGGATGTTAGCCGAGGGATGTGAAGACAGTATGTGGTCTATTTTCTCAGATATGCTCTTAAAGATAGTAACTCCGCTGTTGTGGGGCCTATAGAGGGCAAATATAAATGCAGTGGTGTTAGCAAGTGCAACCCTGAAGCACTTATAGGGTAAATTAGGATATTCTCTAGAGATATCCCTGCCACACGGGAAGCCATCCTTAATGTAGGCACATATTCCCTGCCCATGGCGATCTTGGGGGTCAGATTTAGCTGTTAAATTAGAGTATCCGTTAATTATGAACTCATCTAGGGAAGTGGTCGGCCCTATTTCAGTGTCACCTAGAAATAATATGTTCGGTTTCGTCTCCTGTAATTGGGTTTCAACCTCTGGAAGGTTGGAACGCAGACCCCTGATGTTGGAGAAGGAGACCTGCTAGTAGGGGTCTACGTTGGAATATGGGGTTCTAGGTTTAATCGAATTTTTATTCTGGAGATATTTCGTGTTCAAGTTTTGGGATTTGTGGAATAGGTCGGCATACTTGGTTAGAGCAGTACAGAGAAGGAAACTAAGAGAGAAAAAGACAGGATTTTTTTTGTAGCACACGAAAAGGTAAAGCCGTAACAATTACCCACTAGTATGGCATCGAGAGGCCCCACCAGAGACTACAGCATGGTCCAGATCCACTCACCAAATGGCAATACAGCAGTCCCAGTACTTTGCACCTGCTGATAGGACAGCCTCCTTAGTGGTTAATCCAAGGTTTGGGTCCCTGACTATCAGGCGCATAACGTCAGCCCAGACAAAACGTTTACCTCCAGCACCCTTACTTATGGCCACAAGGACAGACAGAGACAGAAAAATTTCCGACATCTCAGGCTACTCTTTACAAAGTACTACCGACCTGGAAAACAGCTTTTTCTTCACCCTTTGTCAGAAAAATCACATGGAATGAGGACTGAGGGACAAAAAAGGAGAAGCGAGAGTTACTGGAGCTGCCGATAACACATCCACTGTATTATCTACTATCCATTTAAAAAAAGGGGGGGGAATGGGTACAAGTAATTCCGGTGCTAAGTTAACAATTCAGGACACTTGATGATAATCTTCCCTCCCATATTAATGGGTGGAAGTTTGTCGTTATCTATCGAGTTTGAATCATTAGAGTTTCACCTTATAATTAATTAAAATCCAATAATTAACTATTATCAATTTGTAAAGTCGGCTTAATATTAATTTACATTCGAGTTTAGATAATTATTCAAGGTTCGTTAGGAGGTTCGTTTTCATAGGTAACTTTTTCTTTGCTAATGGCACTGTATTATATTTCGAATGTACTTGAAAATAAGGCTAACTATATTAGATTGTTTGATTGGCTAGCAAGGAAGCAAGCATTTCCAAGACAGGCAAGCTTGCAGTAATAGTATATATTAAGTATACTACTTAAATAAAGTCCTGACTTCATCTACTCTAATAGAGAATAATTTCCGGCATTTTGTTTTTTGTTTTATCGTTAGTTTCCGGCATTTTGTTTGTTGTTTTATCGTTTACTTTGTAGCATGGCGGGGTGACGAATAAGACAGGAGAATACAGACAAATACACAAATAAAACAGGAAAAACAAGTTTAAAAACAAGGTAACATAAAAAGACATTTAGGATGAGTTTTAAAAAAATACTTAACGTTTTTGCCATAGTATTCCGACCGCCGTCTTTTTGCCAACTGGTAGCTGGCATATCGTCGTGTCTTTCTAGAGCGTAAGAAGATTTCTATTTCCGGATAACTTGAATAAAAGTCGTTACGTTCGGATGTGTAAAATATTAATTTACATTTTTTTCTGTATGTCCAGTTTGTGCCTGTAGCTCATGTCTGTTAATCTCCGCATTTAAGGTTTTTTTTCTTAATATTTCAGTAGTTCCCATTACTGTTATCCGTAGTATCTTATGAGTCACCCCTTGGATTCCAATCTCTCCCACTCTCTTATCAAGTTTTTCGGTATTTTTCGTAGCGCTCCTATTATTATTATTATTATTATTATTATTATTATTATTATTATTATTATTATTATTATTATTAGTTTTATTATTATTATTTTTATTATTATTATTATTATTATTTTTATTATAATTATTATTATTTTTATTATAATTATTATTATTTTATTACAATAATTATTATTATTATTTTTATTATAATTTTATCATAATAATAATAATAATAATAATAATAATAATAATTATTATTATTATTATTATTATTATTATTATTATTATTATTATTATTATTATTTTGGATGAGCTTATCCGTTTGTATATCCGGATCCCATAGGATCCCGTGACTTTCATTTGCTAGTACTACTGACGGTCTGTTTTTGTACCATTTGTCTGAGTGTTCAAGATGCAATCGTCTGCATAATTGTCAGTGTACTGCTTCCCCACTTCATCGCGTCTATTTTTATATTTTTTGGGCTAGTTTGCTGCCTTCACTTATGTGATTTGTTGTTTCGTCTCTTTGCCCGCATAGTCTGCATTTGCTGTTTTCTTGAGTCTTGTCGATTATTATTATTATTATTATTATCATTATTATTATTATTATTATTATTATTATTATTGGCTCACATGGAGCTTTCACACAAGTCATCAAACGATCTGATTGGAAACCTGTGGTATTCTCTGGAAGCTGAGTTACAACAAGTCTCCCCAGACGTCCAGACCTCTCCACCTCCTTCGATAGCATTTGCAAATGAATTTACATCATCGCAACAGCCGCTTACCATTGATTTCTCGCTGGTAGTGGCCATTGGTTTATGCTGGAATTTGAGTGGCACTCAGCCTCCCCAAGGTCTCAGTTCTCTTTGCGCTTGTCCAGCCGAGGTCTGGTTGGCGTTCGCTCCTCGGTCTTTCAGTCCTTATTGACCCTTCTCGGCCCTTTGGTATCATTTTTTTCGGTGATGAAACAATGGGGGGAGTGCATGATGGGGGAGTGTTGAACTTGTAAATGTGCAGTTTCGGTGTTCTTCATTCCCTGTAACGCTTATTCATTATATTGTCTTGTATTATTCTCCGTATTCAAGGGTTTTCCTTAATATTTCAGTCGTTTTCATTATCGTTAGTCGTTGTACTTTTATTATTATTATTATTATTATTATTATTATTATTATTATTATTATTATTATTATTATTATTATTATTATTTGTTCACAATGAGCTTTTACACAGGTCTTCAGAGATCGTTCTCTGAAAACAGTCCCTGGTGTTCCCTGGAAGCTGAGTGACAACAAGTCTTCAAAGGTTTCGATAACGTTTGCAAATAAATTTGCATTATCGCAACATCTGTTTGCCATTGATTTCTTGTTGGCAGCAGCTATTTGAGTGGCCATAAGCCTCCCAAAGGTCCGAGTTCTCTTCACACTTATTTGGCTGAGGTCTTGTCAGTTCATCGGTCTTTCCTTCCTCCTTGAGTATTTGGTGATTTGGTCTCGCTCTTTTTTTTGTGTGTGTGGGGGGGGGGTGATGTAGCAATGAGGGTAGGGTTGGGTTAGAGAACTTATAGATATGCGGTTTCAGGGTTCTTGGTTGCATGTAGTGTTTTTATTATTATTATTATTATTATTATTATTATTATTATTATTATTATTATTATTATTATTATTATTATTCATCTTTTTAGCCTAAACAAATATTTTGGCACTTGGGGCGTAAGAGACAACTAACAAAAGACTATAGGAGTTGAGCAGAAAGATGTTTGCTCGCATTGCATTTAAACTTCAGCAAGATATTTATAAAGTACATAAGATAAATACACCATATATTTTTAATATTTTAAGTATGTTGGTGGTAAGCTAAAACAGTTGTATGTTCTGAATTGAAAATAAAAACGCGTTTTTGGTTACTTTGTAACCGTTTGTTCTCTGCATTTAAGCTGGTTCATATAATATAAAAAATATTCATGTCTCTTATCCCACACAATTGAGTTATTGAAAACAAAGTATATATATATATATATATATATATATATATATATATATATATATACATATATATATATATATATATATATATATATATATGTATCTATGTATCTATGTATTTATAAGTCAGGTCATTTCATATGCTACTGGTACCATGTAACCCAGTACTACCTGCCTCATGGTCGGGTCACCGGCGACTAAACTGGTTCCCCCACCAGTCTTGTTTGGTGAGGAGGGTGGCTAGTCTCCTTGAAGAATTAAAAACAAGATCTTCTAAAGGGCGAATGAACTGTTTTTCGGGGTCAACAGCCAACTAGCACCGTGTATATTTGTGTGTGTATATGTGTTTGTGTGTATGTATGTGTGTTGGGTAGAGAGGGCTCCCGTAAGCCGTGGTAAAGGAAACCTTTCTAGGAGAAGTAAATCTCTGATTAAAAGAAAACATGAAGCGAGAGACCAGTACCCGCATTAAACTGGTCTGCAGTTTAACTAGTTGCTGGCTATCTTACTCTTGCTTGTTGCTGGATCTTAACATTTAGAACCGAGAGAGAGACTTAGCTGTCGTACAAAGCTAAGACTCTGTAACATCATCTGTGTATAGATACACCCTCAGGCATTTGTCTATTAAAATGGTCCTGTGGCGATGGAAGTCATTTTGGGGCTCAGTGGCACTCGTCTGACAAGACGTTGCAATCATCATCTGTGTATTGTGTGCATGTGTGTTTGTGTGTGTGTGTGTGTGTGTGTGTGTGTGTGTGTGTGTGTGTGTGTGGGTAAGACGGTTAATCAGAATCGGAATCGGAAAAATCGAAACTTTTTGCGATATCGGAATCAGTATCGGAATCAGTATCGGAATCGGTATCGGAATCGAAAATTTTGTGCCAAAAAACGATTTTTGTTTAATGGTCGATATATTTGATTTAGTTACAACAACACCTTTCCACTGTTAGTACTAATGATGAAATAATATGTATTTCTTAATTTTAAAATGCCTATAACATTAAAATCTATCGATCATCTCCCCCAAAACAGGTGTAGTCTTTCGTTTGCGAAAATATATATCGGCATTTTAATGTGGTTTTACGGAAATCAGGAAAAATAACAACTGTACGGTGAAGCATTTAGATATTTATAAAGAATCGGAATTGGAATCAAAATTGTATTGGGCTTGGAAATTTAGTATGGAATCGGTAATTGTATCCGAATGGGGAAGAACATTGAAATAGTTCCATCACTAATATGTATATTAGTAATCTGGCAAGGTCACAGAGGAAACAACCGAAGAAGCAAAACTGAAGCTGGTCTGCTAAGACACTATATATACAAATGTAGGCAAATTTGGGCATATTTTCTTGCTTTGGAAATATAGGTTCTTTTTTACCAATTGTCATAAACTTTTAACTAAAGAATAGTATTATAATCTTGAAAAAGCCTGTGGTTTCGTCCTAGAGAATCAAAGATATGACTTTTTAAATAAATCCATGTAGAGATATATCACTTTTTTTGTTGTTGCAATTTTCTAAATTCCAAATCTCAGCGACTATTGACCAGATGTAACAAATAAAGGCTCGTTGGAAAGCTAATGACCTGAATTGCGTAGTGGACAATGTACCATTTGCCCATAAGGTTGCACATTAAAATGATCATCGCTTTGTGGCTGAATAAAATCAATAATTCTCATCAGCGACTTTGAAAAAGCGAAACAACGCGAACATAAACAGAGAAAATACACCGTTTAACGAGAGGTGCTGTCGCTCGGAGTCTGTTATTCGGGTCTATCTTTACAACAGGAACTCCCAGCAACGACACCACCCGTAAGACGGTGTTTTTCTCTCTTTTTTTATTTCCGCATTGTTTCGCTTTCTCAAAGTCGCTGATGAGCTGTATTGATTTCAGTCAGCCACAAATGGTTGATTCAATACAGTGAAACCACTATTCCGCCGTTGGAATATGTGTATATATGGTTTCTAAATAAATATTTGTATTTATAGTTCTCACATTCTTGATCGAGCACTTTATTTTATTTCTTTTAATCGCCCCCTAACACGCTATATATATATATATATATATATATATATATATATATATATATATATATAAAGAGAGAGAGAGAGAGAGAGAGAGCCAGACAGACAGATAGACAGGGAATAAATGACAAAAAGTTATATTCCAAAATTCATGATGTTGACCATTTTATAATTTATTCCTTTGATTCATATAAGATGGTCAACATCATGAATTTTGGAAATAACATTTTGTCACTTATTCTCTATATTGCTCTGTAATTACATTGAGCTTCTTAAATAAAGCTTGATATATAATAAGAAAATATATTTCTACAGAAATATATATTTATATATAGATATGTATATATATATTTATATATAGATATGTATATATATTTATATATATACATATTTATATATACATATGTATATATATTTATATATATATCTATGTATATATATATATTTATATATATATATATATATATATATATATATATATATATATGTAACAAATCGCACATCAAAATTGAACAGAAATAATGGTTTTAACCGTCGCAATCAACTGAGAATATTGACACTAATTGACTACGTCATGATTTTTTGAAATGTTTAATGCAATCTTACGAAATCCTGTACCTGCTTAGAAAGGATATCTGTGTAAGGAACGTCATATTTTTGTATAATATTCGCTGCCATACATTGCAATTTTCTTGGATTTCTGAAGATGCCATTTTGTTGAAGGTATTTCAGTGGACAGTCGCCACTCTTGTTCGTAATGTCAATATGGCAATCATGATCGACGAGGCAGTGTAGCGTATCGGGTTGTCGGTCAGACGCGTGCCGCTCGACGGCATAATGTACGGCTGTGTTTCCGAAATCGTCCTGCTCGTCAGTGTCAACGCCGCACTGGATCAGCCGGATCAGTAACTTAGGAGACAGCCGCAAACAGATTGCCAAATGAAGCAAGCCGACCCGAGCTGTACCTTTTGGTTGACATCGGATCAAATCGTGCAGCGTGACGTTGAGCTGACGATCTTGATCTTCGGTGAGATCAGACGCTAGCAGACGATCAAGTTGTGACAGGATCTCGATCAAGTACCTCTCGACATCCATCAATTTTTCCCTGCGATCGTTGGGATTCAGCGAATCGATAAATTTCATACCAACTGTGCTTAAATAACGGATGATTAAACAGGTGAGATTGTAAGCATGTTTGATATTGTGGTTATTGAGCAGGATTCCCAGCATCCAGGCCATATGTAGTAGATTGTATGGAAGCGGATCGGGGTAACTCGCGTAAATAAGAAGCAGGCATTCTAGTAGTGCTATCCCGAGTTCGAATTCGAAGGAGTAAATATGATGGTGAAACTTTTTCGAGAATGCGCTGATAGTGTATGGATGTTTTGGTCCGAGAATTCGAAACTGAATGATTAACGACTGCGTCCACATCGATTCATAGCTGATCGATATTTTCTTTAGAACGTCCATGGTTTGGAATTCTATCCCAAGCGGAATTTCTATATATTGATGATGTCTATGTTTGGGGACGCGTTTCGGAAAGAGATTATACTGTTTTCGTATACACAAAGCCTTTTCCAAATAAGATTTTGCCCGTTCTGAATCACCCGGTACAAATGTGCTTCCAAAAAGCTCGTAAGCATTAGCTTTAGCTTCTTCCGTGTGACAATCTATGCTGAGAAGGTATTCTACTAAACTCGACTTGTATTCGAGAATGCAAAGTTCGAGAGGGGTATTTTGTTTCGGTCCAGGTCGGAGAACGTCAGCCCCGTTTTTGATAAGGACTTCTATCGTTTCCAGCTCCCCTTTCCGTATAGCGAAGTACAGCGCGTCTTTTCCTTTGTGATCGGTCTGGTTGACCTGGGCGCCATTACTGAGTAAAAGCTGGCAGATTGAGGGCGAATAGATGGAGTACATGAGGCACGTTCGACCTTTACAATCAGGGACATGTATGTCGGCACCCCGATTGATAAAGTACGTCACCAGTTTCAAGCTGCGACAACTGATGCTTACAGCAGTCCTCTGGTTGCTGTCACTCGAGTTCACATTGGCACCATGGTCGAGCAATCTGTCTACAACATGGAGGAAGTTTTTCCACGCGGCTACCCATAAGGAAGTGCATTTCACATTCTTCCAGAATCCGGTTTGTTCCACATTCGCGTCACATTCGTCGAGCAGATAATTCACCAATTCCACGTTTCCCATCAGCGTCGCTTCAAATAAAAGAGGTTTCCGACTGACTTTCAAGTGTATAATCTGCCGTCTATATTTTAGTTCGAAACTATTTAGAACGCGCTTTATCCTGTTTGTCTGCTGCATTACGGCCTGATCATTGAGGGACTTTGCAATTCGCCGTCTTTCTTTAAGCGTATAGATGTGCCCTGTAACTTCAATTAAGCACAATGAAACGAAAAAAAAAAATAAAAGAAATAAATTTAAAGATAATCAATTATGTAAACAAATTTATCAAACATATTAGGTATGATCGATTTAAAGCACCGGTTTTCGTTAGGCTACGGAATTTGGCGTCGTCACTGGTCTTTGAATGACCGTTTTGAACGATGATAACGTCCTTGAGTATCGTGAAGAATAACCTCAGCAATTAATTCCATGGCAGGTGCTCGTCTGAACTCCAATCTCTGGCCCCCCCTCGCCAATCTTTCACGAAAAACACCCGTCTAGCTGAATCCACTGTGAAAAATTTCCCCCACTCTATATCTGTGCCTAAATCAAAACGCGGATTCCATGAACAAAGCTTCTTTCTTAGAACTGCACGCTTGTGGAACTCTATTCCGTCTGCCTGCTTCCCTCCGGACTACAACTTGGATGTCTTCAAGTCCAATGTTAACAAATTCCTAATGAACCGCCCCCTTAATTAAACACTTCATCACATCTCCACACTAACTTAATGTACTTGCAATAACCCTTATCCCTGAGTGGCTTCCGGGCCTTGATGGGTGGTGATCACTGTGTAAAAAAAATATATATAATTTTATAAATGTTACGTAGTGATACGAAAGACGTTTCCCCTTCAAAGTTTTCGGAATTTAAAAGAGAGAAAAATATAATAAAATAATTTAAATACGCTTATCAGCAAACAAAGCAACGGAAATGATATTGTTAATCAAGGTGTGGCGGTAACGGAAACAAGGGATCTGGCAATATATTTTCAAGTCAGTTTTAGAAGTGGCGACGAGTTTTGTAACGATTTACGATAGTGGTGGTCAGCTTACAGACAGTCTTGCGGATTGTTTTGAGTTTAGGGCAGTGACGACGTTGACACAGTTGAAGGCAGGCCGTTGCTTTGAGCAGATGAATAGAGCATTACGATTTCAAGATGAGCTGACATCAGCTGACAAACACGTCTGCGACAAAGCGTAGATGTGAATCTTAGCGTGTGGAAAGCCGATGGTGTCATATACACACTCGGATTGCAACTGATATTTGCTAAATGTATCGGAGTTTGTGTTTTGTTTTATTTTGGTGAACCCTTGCCCCCCTCGAAAATGTAAGAGGCGACGACACGGCTAGAAGTAGAGACGAAAGGGATGAATACCACGAGAGAAAGTTGGGGTCGGCGATTTTGGCGAGCTGGGTCTCTTTTCAACGGTATAGTGAGGAAAGAAAATGAAGCGTACTAAACGAACGTGCATGTATATTAAAATGAAAATAAATGCAATATTGAGGAATGCTAGGGTCACCAGTTAGGAAGAGCTTGATTAAATTATAGGCGGATTTTGTAAATAAAAAAAATACCAAGAACTCGAAATTTTACAAACAAGCATCTTCTTTTATCTATAAGATTTTTATATATATATCTACAAAAGTTAGAATGCGCGTGTGTGTGAAGACAATTCTCAATCTATATACTCAACGAATTCTTGATCAACAGACTTCAAATTTAGTATATAGGATATTCAGATATGTGGAGAATTTTTCATCTCTTTATCCAGGAAAAAAGGACTGCTAAGAGATCAAAAATGAAAAATTGGTACGTAAGGGTGATCGGATTTTTATATGTCCGTTTAACTGTTTCACGAATGCTCATGCGTGAATCGTTCAGATGACAGATCCTTTATATTAAGAACAAGTTTATGTTAATAGCATTTTTTATGATATGCCCTGCCATACATTGCAATTTGCCTGCATTTCTGAAGATACCGGTCCTGGATATGACCTAAAACTATATCCGATGGTGAGGCCTCACCTTGCGGGCCTTGGGGAGTGTGGAGCCACCCTTTAATTGCCATTGCTCCCAGGTCCACTCTAACCCGGAGTGGTAGTACCTGTTAGGGTTCCAACTATGGGTTAAATAGAATCTGACTTTAAAAAAAAATACTCCATTAAAAAATCGTTCCTCAAAATAACTAGATTCGGCATTAAATAACCTGAAAAAGGTTGATATACCGTAAAACAAAAACAACCAACCAGCCAATTCTGAAGATACCGTTGTGTAGAAGTTATTTAACTGGACAGTCGCCACTCTTGTTCGTAATGTCAATATGGCAGTCGTGATCTACGATCGTATTGTTTAAAAACACTTTTAAAAGTCGTGTCAACTTGACTCACTTTCTCTTGGTTTGGGTTTCGATCTTATCTCCAACTTTTTTTTTTAATTTACAAGTTTTTGTTAATAAATGTTAGTTATGCAAATTCGTGTTTAATAAAAAAAAAAAAATAAATAAACTGAGTAATCCCAAAGCCGACGACCTGAGCGATGACAATTGAAGACGACGTGGCAGTACTATTGAGCCGACAAGTAGTTGGTTTACGGCAGAGAAATCGAGAGTGATTATATATATATATATATATCCTGCTAGTTGACCCCAATTGTCCTCGCTTAGAGATATACTAAAATAAAAAATAAAAGGGTACTTATGCACTTCTGTCACAGAAGAACTTTTTTGGTTATAGTTTGAAAAGCGGATACTCTTGCAGAATTTGATTCGAGTCTTTGGGATTTTCCGTGAATCATGGATCCAGCTCGACCGGCAATCACTGAATTAAGCCATGCGTTCTTCAAATGTTGAAAGTCCAAATTGACATTTTTGTGCTGTTGTTTGTATTAAACAAAGTACATTTGTAATTTTTTTTTTTTTTGTTATGGAAGGTATTTATTAAAATGGAAGCAGATGATTTTGGCTCTTCGGCGGCTATGACACCATCACGAAGGAGGATTTCTTGGGTAGCGTGCAAAACTGAAACCCTCTTTCCAATACAAAACAAATATATTTTGCCGGGGACCACGGTTGAATCTGACTGTTGGGAGGCCTGTATCAAATTTGGAGAAGAAGGATTTTACCATTTTACTGTGAATCATAATCAGCATTTTGTAGACCGCGTGACGAAGGATGCAACGATTCACGTCGAAAAGATATAGAAAGCAGCAAGGCGGAATCAACCGGGAGCTTCTAGGTAATATTTAATTGAATTTATGTAGAGACAAACATTTAGGAAAAAATCCTTTTGTCTCCATCGTAAATCACATCGCCCCCCCCCCATTCGCGCCCCCAATGTAAACAGTAATATCTTCGAAAAACGTTAAATGCTGTTCTGATCGGTAAATGTCGGTGCGTTACTTTTTGAAAATTTGAAAATTTTATCTCCCAGCAAAAAAAAAACAAAACAAAAAAAAAAAAACAATTAACTAACCCCCCCCCTATCCCCAACTTTGGGTGCTTTCCTTTTCTTGTTTTATTTCTTTTTCAGCTAATATTTAATTTTTCACCCAAAAAGTGCTATAATGTATTTTTGAAAATTAGAAAATTCTATGTTCTGGAAAAAAAAAAATTAAATTACACCCCCCACACACACAACTTGGTTTGCTTTTCTTTTCTGGTTTTATTTCTTTTTAATCTAAATTTAAATTTTCCGCGGAAGATTGGTACACCACGTGAGAAGGCAGTTTGCTAGGTGACGCAAGCCGTCGTTTATGCTGCCGCGCACGCGCGTAGCGTAAACGGAAGCTGTAAAATAGCGGAAAGTAGTTCGTGGGTTCAGGGGTTAATACCATGCAAACGGTAAATTTGCCCCTGGTGTGAGTATCAGATTCGTTGTCAGCGACTTCGATTGCCCCTAAAAAAACAAGAGTGGTCGGTGTTCTGTTGTAACGTATCTGAATATTTACCGTGGAGTTTTTTTTTCCACGTCCTCTCCCCGTTTTATCCATTTTCTTCCATCGATGACAGTTCAACAGTCGATCGAAGTAAAGACTCCTAAGAAAATGTCCTCATCTCCTAAAACTTTCTTCCACCATCAATAAACAGTCATAAAAATTGTCAGTTTTCTTGATTTTTTTTCTTCTGTACTTACACCTAACAATTTACGGATTTCATAAAAATCATTCATCTTTTCTTATGAAATCTGCTGACTAAAAACGTTTATTGCAGATTTTCTTTAAAACAGAAAAGAAAATGCAGATTTTCTAAAAAGAAAAAATGTACTTTCACCTAGCAATTTACGGTTTAAAAAGAAAGACATTTACCTTTCCTTGAAAAAACACATTTTGTTAAATCCAACAATTGCAAAGAAAGATATTCTAAAATTTAATAAACAATTTGATTGTTTATTGATCCGTGCTGAAAATAATAACGTTATTTAAAAAGCCATTCTTAACATGAGGAGGGGAGGGTGTTTTGTACCTATTCTATACTTTAACCATACAATGTAATAAAAACACATCATAAAACTTTAAGTTAAACTTGGAAATACGATTTAAAAATAGCGCGGATCAGTAGGTGTATCAGAAATTTGGAGGAATTTTGGCACCCCTAACAGAAAACTGCGAATAAAATATTAAAAAAAAAAAACTCGTAATTTCTCTTTTAAAAGTGGGTTGTTTATTTTTTGTATGGAATAGACCTCCAAAATAAACTATTAAAGTTGTTTAAAAAATAATAGAAATATTATTTTTTATTTTTTAGAAAACAGCGTTTACAAAATGCCGGCACACCTTCATGCAGACATTTTTTTACGTAATGAAATCAATTGAATTTTACGAGTTAAATATTTTTATCATGTTATTCTTATATCGTCAAGTAAATACCGGGCGCTGACGGCAAATGTTTCTATTTCATTCAATGTTTTCTTTTTTTAGATATTAAAAAAAAAATCAGTCGATAAAGTATAAAAATATATCAATCAAAAACTCGTGTATTTCATTAAGAAAATTAAAAAAAAAACGGTGAACTGGATCTTCTGTTTTAGGTGAAAAACTTATAAGTGAATGTGTTTGTTTTTAACTACGTAGGACGAAAAATACTAATTTTGGTTAACACACGCAATAAAAAAGAGACATTATTAATGTCCCTTTGATGAATGCATATTGGATAAATTTCATAGTAGCAGGAAGAGCTCTTTTAAGCTTGGCGCAAAACACGTTACGAAAATGTGATTTTCTACAACGCTCGCTTTAAAATTGCTTTTATTTAAAAAGTACATGGAATTTAAAATATAAATGTGGATAAATTCTGAACAATGAAGAATGGAACTAAACATTCAATAGTACTTTTTATAGGTAAGTGATTTTTTGGAATTTTAATCGATTTTTTATAATCGACGTAAGTTAAGTTTCATTTATTTTCTTCAAATCTTTTTAAAGAAAACCGATTTAAAAGAAAATAAATATTGCATAATTTGCTATTAAACCTGTTATTTTTTTAAAATTGGTCTTTGCTCCTTTTATTGAAAAAAAATTAGGGTTTGGTTTACATTTTTCAAGATGTTATAAGCTTCGAAAAGATAGTAAGTTGAATTATTAGTTCTTATCACGTCATTTTTAATGGCCGCTTCTGATCAGTAAGTGCACTAGCACCAACAATTCAAAATGCAACTTTAAAAAATATATATTCAGTAAATTTACGGTAGATTTTTTTCTTATTTTTTATTCATTGTATTTCCCCACGTTTTTCCTGTTTGTTTGTTACTTCGCTTGGCTTAATCCGGTGACTGCCAGTCTAGCCCTATTGACAAAAAATCCCGAAGATCCGGGTCAAATTTTGCAAGAGTATCGAAGACCGTTTATCAGAAAGGGGAGATAATGCAATTTCAATAATAATGTCTAAACAAAATATTTATTTAAAAAAAAACACGTAAAAATATAGTTAAAGATATTCCACGTATATAAGAATTTTCATAGTTCTTTTTAGTTTAATAAATGTACAAGAAAAAAAAACTTTCTAAAAAAAAAATCACACGTAAAATCCCAATTTTTTGGGGAATTTTATTTACTTTTATATTAATTTATAAATGTATATATAAAAAAAACACTTTTTAAAAACACACATAAACATCTCTGATAAAAATTACCGTGTTATTAAGATTTTCTTAATTTTATTTTGAATCAATAAATGTATAAAAAAAATGAATTAAAAAAAAGCCCACATAAAAAAATTCGGTACTTCTGCATTTACCGACCCGCAGTTTCCACTAAGTTTCTCGGTTGTGCTCGGCTGCTGACGGAAAGCGGCTGATCACGAAACGTTTAACCGCTACGAGATTATAACGATATACAGGAAAAACCGTGGAAATACTATAAATAAAATTACAAACATGTATCTAACCCAACCCTAAGCCTAAACACTCATCCTAATCTGCTCGATATAAACTATATTTTTTCGGTACTAGTGCAGAGAGTGATCCGGACGTAAATAATAACGTTATTATTTAAAAAGCCCTTCTTAACATGTGAGGTGAGGGTGTTTTGTGCCTATTCTATACCTTACAATTGAATAAAACAACATATAAAAATTTGATTAAACTTGGAAATACGATTTAAAAAATAGCGCGGATCACTCTCTGCACTAGCACTTTTTTCTTCCAATTTTTAAAAAATATGGGTTTCATAGATTCGTACTAGTTTAAAATAGACAGTGTTTGTAATAATTTGGATGTAATTCGTCTTCAAAATGTTTTTTTTCTTGCTGTCTGCCATGTTATTAACAGGAAAAAATTTAGTCGTGAAAATCTGAGTAGCTACAACGTAAAGGTTTTGTTCATTTTACAAAACCTTTTGCGTTGTAATTTGATTTCAAACGTAACATGCATATTTCATTTCAAAAATTAAACAACGCTTATATCATGGAGACTAGAACTTTGACTATTTTTTTTTTAAATGTGTTTTACTACTCATTAGTAGCAGTTTATCTAAGTGTTTTTTTTTTTTTGCTACTTTACATATACAAACAAGTTTTGTCTATTTGTGTCTATCTGTTGTGTTTCTCTGAACACTTTCCTAACACGTTTGAATTGATAATTTCTTATTTCTGGAATACAATGCTCGACCGAAATTTTCCGGGTATTTCCGCGTTTTTTTAAAAAATCATTGTGTCATTAGTATTTTCTTAATCTTATTTCGATTCGATGAATTAAAAAAAAAAACTTTCTACAAAAAAGACACTAATCTATTTTTTTTTTGACAACTATCATTTATTTTGTGTAAAAAAATCAAACTGGTTTTCTCTTAATTTTCATTCAAGAAATGTTCGGTAATTAATGTTTTATTTCGTGTTCTTCCTTTTTTTTTAATATTGTTTACATTTGTTGAGATTTGGAAAAGCAGAGAGAATTCTTGAATTATCTCCCCTTTCTGAAGTATGCTTTTCAAACTGAAACCAGATGTGTTCTCTGCGACTGTAGTGTACACGTGCCGAAATAACTTTCGACAGCCGACAGTTACCAAGCTTAATTTTTTTCTATTAAAATACAAATTAACCACGTTTGTTTACATTGGTAATCTTTTAAACCAACACATTTCAGGTGAAAACATTACGTATTTATTTGCCATGATGAAATTAGCATGAATTCCAAAAATTAAAAAAAAAATGACTCATTAGAAAAAAATAATAAGTAAAAATAAAATTTATCGACTAATCGAGTTTTTTCGCATATTTTAACTAGAAGAACTGTGCGACCAATTCAGTATGGCAATCTATCTTATCTCCATTGTGTGAAATCAACTTAAATTAAGGATCCGCCATTTTAAAACAGATTATATAAAAACGTAATAACGGATAAAGTTTTGTTAAAAATACATCTAGTATATATTCTACTGGATTATTTTTTCAGAACAATTGCAATTAATACTAATTTCGTCATGACATGTAAGTACGTACTAGAGTTTTCACCTGAAATGTGCTTAAATTCGCTGCTAAAATTTGTGACTGCATATATTCGGCCAAATGTTGCGTATAAAAAAAAAAAAAAATTCTTTATCGAGAAACCTAATTTTACCATGCGAATTATTACCATGCGAATTATTACCATGCGAATTATTATGAGGGAAAGAGCTTACATGATTGCTGAAACTTCGTTCTTACGCGCTCAGACATTTTAATTCTCACAGTAATCTGAAATAGTGGTTTGCTGTGCAAAACCCTTCAAACCGGTAAATTTATAAACTAAATAAAAAATTACGTCACAAATAATGAATAGTAGTTTTTACGATTAAAAAACACTTTGTGGCGTCATATATTTTCAAGTATATATATATATATATATATATATATATATATATATACACGTAATTATAAATATATATATATACACGTAATTATAAATATATATATATACACGTAATTATAAATATATATATATACACGTAATTATAAATATATATATATATATACACGTAATTATAAATATATATATATATATACACGTAATTATAAATATATATATATATATACACGTAATTATAAATATATATATATATATATACGTAATTATAAATATATATATATATACACGTAATTATAAATATATATATATATATATATATACACGTAATTATAAATATATATATATATATACACGTAATTATAAAGATATATATATACATGTACTTATAAATATGTATATATATACGTAATTATATATAAATATATACGTAATTATATATATATATATATATATATATATATCTGTGTATATATACAGGGTGCCCACAATGTCTGGCTACATAATCTACAGGATGCTTTGTGGACACCCTGCTAATTACTGATTTATTTTTACCGTTTCCTATAAAATGAACTTCAACATATTCATGGGGAAATATTGGGAAAGAGGACCAATGCAGAGATGACACATTTTATTTTTTGTTAGTATTGATAGACATATATTATATTAGGCAGTAAGCAAAAAACTTACTCCAAAAAACGGGAAGCAAGGGCATGCATGAGAGGACCTCCTAGGCCTATACAGGATACAGTCCGAATCTTAGTCAATGGAGAACAGGTCACTTAAAATTAAGGCCACTCAAGGATAAGGGTTAATAAGTGTACAGTGGTCAACGGGACAATGTCGTAATAATCGTTAGTAGTGGAAATTTGGTAAATTGGATTACTTAATGGGAATGGCTCATAAAGAACTTGTTTACATTGGACTTGAAGACGACCATATTATTGTCAGCCAGGAACAGGAATGAAAGCGAGTTCCACAGGCGTGCAGTTCTAGGAAAGAAGCTTTGTTCATGAAATCTACGTTTAGGTTTAGGTACAGATAAAATGTGGGGGAAATTATTTATGGTGTTTTCAGCTAGACGAGTGTTTCTCGTGTAATTTGGTGAGGGGAGACCATAGATTGGAGCTCAGACGAGCACTTGCCATGAAAATAATGATAAAGCAGAGACAGGCTTGCAACGTCTTTAACTTCTTGTTGGATAATCAAGATCTTTCCCCTCTCTTTCAATATATATATATATATATATACATATATATATATAGTGAATGAATGACAAAAGTCTATATTTCAAAGTTCATGATGTTAACCATCTTATAATTTATTCCTTTAATTCAGATGGCATTTAAAAGTTTTGACAGTGTCTGTTTCGTAGCACAAAATCAGTCACTTAATTATATCAATTAGTGAATCTATTTTGCCCGTAAAGAAGAAATAGTACCAATCAATTCATCAAAAGGAAATAAAATACGTTTTGACATGATTAAAATCTGAAAATTGGAAGAGAAGCTGTAAATACCTTATAATATGTTTACATTACTCCATTTTGAAATTTAGAAATAAAGTCACTTAACCCATCTATTCGTACTAACAAATTCTATTAATTTAGGAATATTCTGCCAGAAATGTATTTAATAATTAGTAAATTGATTAAATATAATTAATGTATCTATATTTACGAAAATAACATCAATAATTATACTCTATTAGACATCTTTGCATATACGGAACTATAATAAAAGAAAAAAAACTTGTTTAGAATTCCCGGTTATATTATACTATGTAGTAATTAGAATTAAAAACTATACATACTCGAGATCACTTAACTGTTATAATCAAATTTATTATTGCTTCAGTTATAATTCTTAGTATTACTTAATTCTAAACCTAATTACGTTTAGTTGAGATTTATTATTTCGCAATATATCGTTTGCTGTATATTCTTCACTTTAAGCGAAAAATAATTAAAATTTAAATTAATTTTTAGTGTGATAGAGTTAACGCCCTTTGAAGAAAACCATCGTTTGTTTACCATTATTCTTTATCATCTTATGATTTCACTAATAAGTAATGTTTATACAGTTCTAATGTCTTTCACTTTATATTATTTTATGATTAATTCAGTCTATATTATAAATTAATTAACTAATACGTTGAATATAAAATGTTAGTATTAAAACCATTTCAATATGAAATATATGATTATAAGTTTTATCGATAGTCATTAATTTATAATTAATTTCTGTTTTGTATCTTATTATAAATTAATTATTTTTTTTTATCATTATTTTATTATTTTTATTATTGTTATCATTATTATTATCATTATCATTATTATTATTATCATCATTATTATCATTATTATTATCATTATTATTATTATCATTATTACCATTATTATAATTATTACTATAATTATTATAATTATCATTATCATTATTATCATTATCATTATCATTATTATTATTATCATTATTATTATTATTATTATTATTAATATGTTGAAAGTAATACCTGTAAGTTCACATTTCACATACTTTTATTTATCTAATGTTCGCCAATCTAGTATTAATAAACATTTCTCGAACTAGTTACATAGTTAAGTATAATTTTAGTTTAACATTGAATAGGTCCTAATTCCTCTAATAATAAGATTAAAAAGTATCCTAATAATATAAGAATATGTTCTTTTAATTTTAATTAGTTAAATGGATATTTAAATGAAATCTAATTCTTATTTTACTTTTATTTAAGAATTATTAATATTATAGATTATGTTTACTTTCGGTTTACCTTTTTAACCCCTCATTTATTTCTTTATTTTCTCTCTTTGTTAAAAAAAATGACCTATAATTCCGAAATAAATTTATAGGCGTTTAGTTAATATATATATAGAAAAATTTTTAAAAGCCAAAAACAATGCGGGGAAAGACCGGAATCATGAAAGTAAAGAATTGAAAAACAAAGAAATGTAGACGGGTATGTTTGTTTTTCAATTCTTTACTTTCATGATTCCAGTCTTTCTCCGCATTGTTTTTGGCTTTTAAAAAAATTCTATATATTTCGTTACCAAGAATGCTTCAAGCAAATTACTACCTACTCATATATATATATATATATATATATATATATATATATATATATATATATATATATATATATATATATATATATACAGTGATGATCATATTTATTGGCACGGTAAAATAAAAGTTAAATTTTGTCTAATAAATTCTAAAAAAGGGATTAAAATAAAGAAAATTACAAAGTATATTATGTATTTTTAAATGGCCTTTCCGATGCAGCAATCGGATTTTAGAAAAAATAAATAACAAAGGAACAACAAACTCTGGTTACCAAAAGTAATAATTGTCTCAGTATAGAGGGTTTCCCCTCCATTGACTGGGACAAATTATCTTAAGTGCAGCATCTGCAGAACAGATGGTATTTATTTGCTCCCCCACCGAGCAAATTAGGCACAATGCCGATTTTTAATGTGAGGAGTGAAGGGAGGGGGAAGGGAAAAAAGGGACCAGCTCCCGCGAGGTGGGAAATGGGAGCTGGTTAAAGGTCAGGCATGTGGGGTTGCCCCCACATCTGGTCTTTGCTAGTCATAGCTAGTCATAGCTAGTCATAGCCTGCAGTATCTGCCGGAACAGATACTACACTTTGATCCCGACCCGAAGACCGAGATATTTATTTGCTCCCCCACCGAACAAATTAGGCATAAGACCGATTTTTAATGTGAGGAGTGAAGGGGAAATGGGGACCAGCTCCCCGGGGAGTGGAGGATGTGGATAGTGACAATTGGTATGAAGGGTTGCCCCTACATTGACCAAGGTCTTATATGTTGGGTTTCCCCCACATATGGTCTTTGCTTGCAGTATCTGCCGAAACAGATGGTATTTATTTGCTCCCCCACCGAGCAAATTAGGCACAAGGCCAATTTTTAATGTGAGGAGTGAAGGGAGGAGGAAGGGAGAAAGGGGACCAGCTCCCGAGAGGTGGGAAATGGGAGCTGGTTAAAGGTCAGGTATGTGGGGTTGCCCCCACATCTGGTCTTTGCTTGCAGTATCTGCCGGAACAGATAATACACTTTGATCCCGGCCCGAAGGCCGAGTGGATTTATTTGCTTCCCCACTGAGCAAATTAGGCACAAGGCCGTTTTTTAATGTGGAGAGAGAGGAAGGGGGAGGGAAAGGGGGATCCAGCTTCCGAGAGGTGGGAAATGGGAGCTGGATAGTAACTGTGGTCTGTAGGGTGATCCATACCTTGATCAAGTTCAGATATGTGGGGGTAACCCCACATATGGCCTTTGCTAGTCATAGCTGGTCTTTGCTAGCAGCATCTGCCGGAACAGATGGTATTTATTTGCTCCCCCACCGAGCAAATTAGGCGCAAGGCCGATTTTTAATGTGAGGATTGAAGGGAGGGGGAAGGGAAAAAGGGGACCAGCTCCCGAGAGGTGAGAAATGGGAGCTGGTTAATGGTCAGGCATGTGGGGTTGCCCCCGCATCTGGTCTTTGCTAGTCATAGCTAGTCATAGCTTGCAGCATCTGCCGGAACAGATGGTATTTATTTGCTCCCCAACCGAGCAAATTAGGCACAAGGCCGATTTTTAATGTGAGGAGTGAAGGGAGGCGGAAGGGAAAAAGTGGACCAGCTCCCGAGAGGTGGGAAATGGGAGCTGGTTAAAGGTCAGGCATGTGGGGTTGCCCCCACATCTGGTCTTTGCTTGCAGTATCTGCCGGAACAGATGGTATTTATTTGCTCCCCCACCGAGCAAATTAGGCACAAGGCCAATTTTTAATGTGAGGAGTGAAGGGAGGGGGAAAGGAAAAAGGGGACCAGCTCCCGAGAGGTGGGAAATGGGAGCTGGTTAAAGGTCAGGCATGTGGGGTTTCCCCCACATCTGGTCTTTGCTAGTCATAGCGTGCAGTATCTGCCGGAACAGATGGTATTTATTTGCTCCCCCACCGAGCAAATTAGGCACAATGCCGATTTTTAATGTGAGGAGTGAAGGGAGGGGGAAGGGAAAAAGGGGACCAGCTCCCGAGAGGTGGGAAATGAGAGCTGGTTAATTGTCAGGCATGTGAGGTTGCCCCCACATATGGTCTTTGCTATTCATAGCTAGTCCTAGCTAGTCATAGCTTGCAGTATCTGCCGGAACAGATACTACACTTTGATCTTGTTTATATATTTTATTGCTTTTTTTTTAATTTTGAGAATACAATTAAGTAAAAAACAAAAGATTTTTGAACAACAAAATTAGGCACAAGGCCCTACAAGAAATTGGGGAGGGGAAGGGTTCAGGGTCTTTGTGACTAAAGTGCTTAAAAAGTAATAAATGTAGACCTAATTCACTCTAAGGATCTTAAACTAACTAATAAATCCCCAGCTTTGATCTTGGCCAAAAGGCCAAGAACAACAGAAAAAAGGCAATCCTATTTAATCATGTATAGTATTTACAGTTGATATTACAAAAATGTTTCATGAATTTACCCTCCCCAATACACATCTAACATGATACAAAGACATATTTGGTGGATATGGATGGCGGCCATGCATTATTTTTTCCGTCTTTTCTCTTAAACTAGTTTAACCCACCTCAATACCGCATTCACACTATAACAAATGATGCTCGGCGTTATCCCAAGGTTTTGAGGTTTTTTATTCACGCATAAACACAAAACGTAAAGTTTCAATTTCAACAATAAGAATAAGAGTTTCTGCTTAAAAGCACACCTAGTATTTACAGTGTGGAATAATGAGGAAGTTCCCTTTTGGGAGAGATATGGGTTTCTGCATGTATCAACCTTGTGCCAGGCTTGTTCTGTACTCGTGGGGAGATGCGTAGATACTATCAAAGGTAGATATTTCAAAATGTCGGCGCATAAGATCTTGTTTCAGATTGACAGGTGATATGCCTATCGTTGTGTGTTAATATTCCTCTCTCTCTCTCACTCTCTCTCTCTCTTTCTCCTTTCACTCTCTTTATACGAAGAAAGAGAGAATACAGTCGCATTGTAAAACAGATTGTATGAGAAACGTTTGGGTTCCTTTTACCAGATGTGTTCTTGCTCTTATGTGAGTGCACATTTTTAAGGTTGGCGCTGTCGGCGCTGTCGGTGCACAAAGATTGACAGTTGTTTATAAAACTCGGTTGAGTAAAAATCATCCGAGACGCCAGATGCCTAAAATGTCAGCTGTGCCTGCCGAATTTAAAAAACAAGACATAACTCCCTTTCCCTCTTTTTTCAATGAAGAAAGAGACGGAAATTGCATTGTAAAACAGCCGAAGTTACCTCTCTTAACAACACGAACGCATATCAGTTTTCGCGGGCCATTGACAAAATGCGTTTAGTTGAGTTAAAAATCCTCCTTGACAGTTAATTTAAAAAATAATGTCTTTGTTCACTGTTTTGTGCAAGATTTAATTTCAGCCCGACGATAGGCCTGATGTCATTAATGTCAATATAATCCTGCCCTCTCTCTCTATCTTGGTCAGTCCGTCGATTTGAACGATGATGCGGAGGTCGGTTAGTGTCCGTGTCGAAGGTGAGATGTGAGTCCGATCGGAGCTCTGAAATCCCGGCCGCAGATGTGACAGCTGATCGCAGGAAATCCTGGTAGTGGCTATACTTGTACTTGAAACGACATTCACCCTGGAGGAGTTGAGTCGGCTTTATGAAGATGCACATCTCGTATCGCTGCGGCCCAAGCCCGGCGATCGGAGGCAAGATCCCGAGTGAGCAACAGTCAGTCACGTCTCCAACGAGACAGGCCATAGATGAGCGGGCCCGAAATAAGCTCAGCGTCGGCTTTGATAGTCCCGAGCCACGTTCTTAGCTGGCTACCGACACGTTTTTTCCAGCCGGGTAGAGGACGTGGGGAGATAGCCTCGTTGATAAAGACACCTGCATCACAGCGAGAGGCATGGCCGAACCATCGAAGGCGTCGGGCCCGCAGTAGGTCAGTAATTGCCTGGAGATTGCTTTGCTTTGATCTCTAATGGCATCGGCTGTGCCTAATACCAAACTTCTCCAAACTACCCGATCTTCAGCTTTTCTTTTCCAGTCGTTGAGTTGGTTTGTGTTTTTTAAATGTTTCTTAAACACGTTGGCCCTAATGCCGACCAACTAGACCGGAGAAAAGACACACAAGCACTAGCAAATATAGCTGACGTCAAGTCAACCGTAGTGATTCATTTTAACATTTCTATCGTCCATGTCTTTATCGTTTGATCGTGTCTAACATCTGGAAAGCAGTTCAAGAAACGTCCCCGTGACAAACCAAGTAACTCTGCCTGGAAAACGATCGTGTCATACAGTAAAACAGAATAAAATGATAGTTGCTTAATAAGACGCCCCCAGATCGGTCAGAATAGAAATGATCTACTCATTGTTTTTTACAAGTGTCTTTACACCATCGAAAACTAGGGAGTCAGTTTAGGGCTGGGGATTTGTCGGGATGTAAAAAAAAGAAGTTCGTGGGCAAAGGGGTGTCTTTAGAGATAGGTTCAAGATCAGGGTAATAAACAAATAGGTGGAATAGAAGTCTCGGGAGATTTCAATTTAAACAAAACGATTTAGGACTGAAGACCATTTATACAATGGGGAACGATAAAAGTGTGGCTCTAAAGTAAACATACTAGTTTATTTTTAAACTTTTATTGAAAAAATCAACTCAGATAACTTAGATGTCAGCTCTAATATGCAACTATTAAATGTAGCCGCCTTTGGCCTCAATCACTCCATTGATACGGGTCCGGAACTGGGAGAATGCCTTTTCAGGGAATACTCGGCGAATGGCGTTGATCAGACCGGCTTTGGTGTTATGGAAGGTCATGCTGGTGATGTTCTCGACGTATGACTAAACAAAGTAGTCCAGCAGGTTCAGGTCGAAGAAGGAGGGGGCTAGAGTGAGAAGGGTACAAAATCGTAGCACTTCTTCTGAAGCCAAGCCTGGGTCTCTTTGGACTAATGGGCCGGCGCCGAGTCCTGCAGCCACACTCAGGATCTGCCAGCAGCCACCTGACTCCATTCGGGGATCACCACACTCTTCAGCTAATCAAGGTACACTTTGTTGTTGCCTTTCAAGCCAACTTTGAAT
Source organism: Euprymna scolopes (assembly GCF_053919585.1). Classification (NCBI taxonomy): domain Eukaryota; kingdom Metazoa; phylum Mollusca; class Cephalopoda; order Sepiida; family Sepiolidae; genus Euprymna; species Euprymna scolopes. The sequence continues at coordinate 53,297,195 of NC_136521.1, forward strand.
ATATGATTACTATGATGTGGCTCTCACTTGAAATCACACCAAAAACCATAACCGTGGTCAGAAACTTGTTTTCATTACACTTGGCATGTTCCTGTCATTCATGGTAATTAAGCGATGCATTTTAAGGGTGCTGGCAATGGTCCTGTTGTCATAACTTTGATCGGTAGAGAGTATGAGTTATACAGTGGCGTATCCTCGTTCTCGTTCATTGAACATTGTGTCACTTTCAGACATGATAGAAGACTGGGATTTCTAAAGAGCTGTCCGACTGGTGGATCGTCTGCAACAACAACAACAATAAAAAAAAGGGAAACTGGGTTTTAATCAAACGGAAATGGAATCATGTCTTTTCTTGGGCGGCAATTTTATCGTTCTACCCTGTACTACTAATTATAAAACGCCATACGCACGTTGACTCATCGTTTCTCATTAGATCACCGAAGTTAAGTAACGTTGAGCCTGGTCTGTACCATGGGTGACCATTTGGAATTCCAGGTGCTGTATTTATATTTTTAGCTAAGAGTTTATTCGAAAGCAGTAAAGGTGTTTTATGTTGCTGGACTGATTCGTCAAGATTCTCCGCTATCGGCTTGAATTTATTTAGAACTGTTAGGAAGCTATTGCTATGTATACCGTAAGTTGGCTCGTTTGGTCCTTAATTGAATCGTTATATTTGTTCGGAGGTGTGTTAGGGTTGTCGCAACAGCTGATGATATCATTGTCTTATGTTTCCAATAATGAACCATCGATAAATCAAATAAATAAAATGTATGCGTGGTTTATAATGTTCTCTGCATCGTCGCTTGTTTTCATCATCTCTGTTTCATGAATGCCAGTTTCGTCTAGTGGTCGGCGATCGTCTGTTTAACAAAAACGAATAAAACTTCCCACGCAGGAAAGAAAACTGGAGACTTTCGCTGAGTTTTCATATAGGTTTTATTAAAGAGATAAAAGAACCACATGACTGAAATTAATTGTTTCTTAGTTTCTCGGTGTACTCTTAAGAAATGAGCGACGTCTTTTAAGCATACTATAAAGCTTCATTCATGCAATCAATTCAGACAATTGTCGCTAGTGAAAAGCGGCAATGAAAATGTAATTGACTCTTTAACAAAAAGTAATACTTATATTATAGTGCCACCACCAAAGGATAAACACATAATTCCTACCCGATCATGCTTTACAAAAATAAATAAATAAATAAATAAATAAATAAAATAAATAAATAAATAAAAAATAAAACAAACAAAAACAAAAAAAAACGTCAATCGTTGAATAGCATAAAGTAATATTTGTTGCCAAAGGAGTTTCTAAAATTTATGGGATATAATCTATAGTACTTTGAAGAATTTGATCCGGATCCTCGGGATTTTCCGTCAATTATGATTTGAGCTCGACTGGCAGTCACCGGAGTAAGCCGAGCAAACTGACAGATGCAGATGAATTTCAAAAAAAAAATAAAAATAAAAATAAATAAATAAATAAAAAAAAAGAAAAACCTTAAATAAATTTCTGAATATATACATATATTTATTTTTCAAAGAAAAGTTTCATTTTGTATTGTTTATTTACTTTTATTATTTTTTGCGATTTTTTATGAACGAAAGTTGTTTTTTCAAGAAGGCTTTTTCATCGTAAATCGTAAACAGAGTTTATTTCCAAAATACATTTTTAAAAGAATATTGCTGTAAATGTTTGTTTGTTTTTTTTATTTTGTAAACAGCAGTTGTATTTTCATAAGAAAGGATGAGCGGTTTTTATAAAAATTTAAATTGTTAGGTGAAAGTACAGAAAATTTTTGTTCAAGAAAATTTGCAATTTATTTTTGTCAACAAATCTTAAACATTAAACAGGAAAATACCCCCCTCCACCCCAAAATAATTAAAAAATTACATTATATAGAAAAGTCCCTTTATGTGTGTGTGTGTGTGTGTGTGTTGTTCTTTGTACATGAGTTTGTTCTCTCTAGACTTCAAAGCGGTTGGACCGATTAAAAAAAAAACACACACAAATGTACGTTATGTGTCTGAGAGTGTTTTTAGATAGGTTTTGTATCGTTAAAAATCAGATTGAAAAAGGATGACTCCGATTTTGACCAAAGTTAACACCCTTATACAGCCTAAAACAGAACTACATTTGAGAAGTTATATCACCACACAAACAAAAGGTTCTGCCTTATAAAATCAAAAGTAGGTGTTTTATCGTTATTTCCATGGCAGATGCTCGTCTGAACTCCAATCTCTGGTCCCCCCTCGCCAATCTTTCACGAAAAACACCCGTCTAGCTGAATCCACTGTGAAAAATTTCCCCCACTCTATATCTGTGCCTAAATCAAAACGCGGATTTCATGAACAAAGCTTCTTTCTTAGAACTGCACGCCTGTGGAACTCTGTTCCGTCTGCCTGCTTCCCTCCGGACTACAACTTGAATGTCTTCAAGTCCAATGTTAACAAATTCCTAATGAACCGCCCCCTTAAGTAAACACTTCAGCAAATCTCCTCACTAACTTAATGTACTTGCAATAACCCTTATCCCTGAGTGGCTTCCGGGCCTTGATAAGTGGTGATCACTGTGTAAAAAAAAAAAAGGAGCGCATTTGAAATGACTATTTCTGTTTAGAACACAATTGAAGCAGGATGCTTTGCATTTTAATCTATCATCTAAATCATTTTCTTCCTCTGTATATATATATATATATATATATATATATATATATATATATATATATATATATATATATATAAGTCAGAACGTATGTATGAAGACACTTCTCAACCTATATACTCAACGAACTTTTAATCTAAAGAGTTGAAATTTGGTATGTAGGTTTTTAAAACATGCAGAACAATTTTAATCGGTTTTCATCCGAAAAAGGGCAGCTAAATTCGGGGTCGAAATTGAAAATTTGTTACATGAGGGTCGCCGCATTTTTATGTTTGCTAACTCTTCCACGAATGCGCATGCATGAATAGTTCAAATGATCTAGTCATTATGTTAAACATAAGCTTGTTCGGAAAAAAAACACATTTTAAAGTTAACGTCAAGCCAACCGATTCGTTATCGTACTTTGCTCACTGTCCTTAGGTTTTGGTTAGCTCGAGTATTTTCTTTTTTTTTTTTTACTTACAAGAAATGAACTGTTTAGAAAAAACACCCCATAATACTCGCATGCATATGTCGCAGTTTTTGTATAAACTAAAATATATGTGTGCTATTTTACGACCGGAGAACGCCAGGCGGCCTGCTAGTATGAAAATAATTTTATAAAATCAACGGTAGGTTTTCTATAATGCAATATAAACTACAATGTATTGTGGACTAAATCACTGCGGGGAAGCGTGTAAAACTTCATTCCAGTGCACCGCTGTGAGTTCCCGACTAGAATAGGCAATCAATCGATTTGGTCTTAAAAAAATAGTCAATTATATCTATTTCGATGACAATAAAAATATAGGAGGATAAAACATTCGTTGATCCTAATTGAATCCCGGGCAACGTCGAGTCTCCCTGCTAGAATAAAATAAGTATAAAGAAAGCAAGAAGAAATAAAAGAAGAAAAAAAAAGAAATGAAGGATGCGAGGAAGGAAGTAAAAAAGAAAAGGAAGTTAAAAAGAAGGAAAAATTAAATCATCAATTTTTAAGTCGTTTCATTTTCGCATGCGCACGAAATATAATTAGGAAATCGATTACCAATCACGTGAACAGGGATAAATAGTTCCGAACCAATTTCGAGAGAAGAAAACCCGAAAACAAGTAAGTTTTTATCAAGTGTTCATTGGGATTGACGATGAAACGAAACTGCTTGATTAAAAGAAAGACAAGAAGAAAAAGAAAAAAAAATATGCCAAAAGAAATTTACCAGTTCCATTAGGAGAGAAGATTCAGTGCTAATTTCTTTTGACTGGCAGGGGGGGAGGCATGCGATTTCAACCACTAATAAAATATATTAGGGGCTAATAGAAACTAGTTGCAATACCCGACTCTTTATGGTTTCATCGTATTAGTGTTTGTTTTTGATTCGAACTGAATAAATCTAGAGACGAAAATAAGCGGGAAACATCAATCCTATTTTACGTTATCTACTGTTTAATCCTACTACCTTTCTGTGTACTATGTCACAAGATTATCATGCTTGCGTTATGTTGATTAACCGGACTATTATTCTCATCTGAGGCGTTATTAGTATAACGTTTCGATCGCTGCAACCCGAGACCTTCTTCGGGTGTTGAAAACACGCTTCTTTTTCTCTATTAAAGAAAAGAGGTTTTTTTTTTTTTTTTTTTTTACACAGTGATCACCACTTATCAAGGCCCGGAAGCCACTCAGGGATAAGGGTTATTGCAAGTACATTACGTTAGTGTGGAGATTTGATGAAGTGTTTAATTAGGGGGGTGGTTCATTAGGAATTTGTTAACATTGGACTTGAAGACATCCAAGTTGTAGTCCGGAGGGAAGCAGGCAGAGGGTTGGCTCTGCATTACAAGAATTCGAACCGTGGGTTTGAGAGTGGGTCCGTAGATCATAAAGAAGGTGCAATCTTCAGGGGTCACTAAGATATTTTTTAAAGGCTTTCCTATGACTCAGGTTTTCGGGATATCTATACTAATTGTTAATATTAGTGGAACATTTTTTTACGAAACAGAGGATCGATACCCATGCGCTTTTTTTTTTAAAATCACAAGGAAGTTTTTTGTGAAATTACCTCCCTTGGGCTGGGCATATGACATGTTTTCTTTTCCAGTGATTTTGTGTAAGAAGATTGTTTTCAACACTCGAAGAAGGTTGCAGGTAGCAGCGATCGAAACGTATGCTAATAACACACAAGATAAAAATACTAGCTCGATTATTCAACATAACACAAGCATTCACATCTCAGCTAAAAAAAATCCAGAATTCCATTAAGCTTGTTTTTTTTTGTTTTTTTTTTGAAAAAAAAAATACGAGGTTGCTTGAATAAGTTTCTAGACTTCTTTTGTATGCGCACTTTTTTGAAGTACACACATGAAACTCTAATCCCCTTCGAAGTAATATCCCCCAAGCAATACACTTGTTGTACAATTTCAACAAATTCTGAGAAAGCCCACTGCAAGTCCCCTTGTGTCAGCATGTTAATGACCGTCGGCACAGCCTCTTTTATTTCCTCAATTTTCTCATAACGACAGATGCTAAAGGGTTTCCTTGATCTTAGTGGAATAACCGAAAGTAACATTACAGGGAGGCTAAAGAATAGTCTTGATGCGAATCTTGGTCAAATAGTTTGTGGCAAGGATGGTGCTGTGCACTGGTGCATTGGGCCAAACTTCGCGCAAATCTTCTGCATATTCAGTTCCTCGCGAATAACTGTGTACAGTTCCCACACTGACATCAACATGCAACAACAAAAAAAAAACATAGCCTTGAGCACCTGTAGAGGCATAGACCATCCACAACTTTGTAGATGCTTTTGTAGCGACTAGTTCTTTTTTCAGAGTAAGGGTGCTGCGCTCACACCTAACCTTCCCAAAAGGTACATACAGCGCCTATCCTTCCCAAATGATCACCCATCTGGTACTGGCCAGGCTCAACGTTGATCTGGCGAGAACCGGTGTGTCAACGTGATTGTTGCCATACTTACACTGACATCAAACTGTGCACTTATTGTCTCTATAGACACATGACGCTCCTTATCCATTTGGTCAATCTACTCAAGTGTTCTGACTTCTTTCCTCCTCCCACACCTCTCATCATCCCTAATAGACTCCCTGCCTTCCTTGAATCTCTTATATCCCTCAGGAATCGATTTATGCAAGATGGTCAAAAAGCAGTCTAAAGTATTCCACTCGTTTATGTGGCATTGTTTCCATGTTTAAAACAGAATTTATTGCATATCATTCTTCTAAAGTGTCTTCACGATCAGATTGCATTTTTGAAATTCACCAGCTGTGAAAATCAGGCTTTAGTAGGGTGCATTCCAATTTCTGCTGTAGCTGTTCATTTGAACCTGAAATCATAAAAATTGATCAGTCATCTCATAAGATGTAGAGCAATAATATACGGAATTTCCAAGAGTCTACAACAGTTTAAATGCCTTTACAAAAAGTATATCAAGCTTGTCAAGATAAAACATGGAACTTCCCCAAGACAAGAGTCATTTATTTCAATTGGGGCATTGTGGCGATCAGGGAGATTATAACGCAAAGAGAGAAGCTTGGTTTTCAATGCATTAAAATTAAGCAGCAACCTTTTTACACATTGCGTCACGTTCTCAAGATCAGAAGAGAGGGAATCAGAAAGATCTTAGTTATTGATGGGCTTTGAAATGTTGCCATAGATTGTCCCGTCGTCTGCATAAAAGAATGTGATTTATGAGATCAATGATAAAGATCAAGATCGAATCATGAGTTACTCCAGCGTTAAAAAAAATGAGTTTCTGATTATTGCCCATCAGCGACTACTCTTATGAGTCTATTAGAGAGAAATGAGTTAATAATTGAGAGAACATTCCCAGATATTCTTGTGAAAAAAAAAAAAACATTTGTGCAAACTATCACAAGCTTTTGATATGTCAAAAACTATTGCTCTAGAGACGAGACCCCCGTCAAGAGATTCACTAATCCTGTATGATATAACAGTTAGTACATCAGCTGTATGGAAACCGTATTGCATGTAAGTAAGCATGTTATTTTTTCTGGGGTGGTTGACAACTTCTTTGTTTAGAACAGGTTTGCTTGTTTTGTTTTATGGCATATCAACCCTTTTCCGGGTTATTTAATGTCGAATCTAGAAATTTTGGAAATAGTATTCATGTTGCATCCAGTTATTTTGTAGAAGGTTTTTATTCTTAAAGTTCTTCATATCTTAAACCACTAATTTGTAGTGTTTGGTTTGGTTGATTTATAGTGGATTTTATCGTTTTTGTTCCCTGCCCTGCAGAACATGAATGTATTTTGCAATGGGAGAGGGAAAAGGGTTACAGTAATAATCTTTGGTACATTTCAAGTTAGAAAACTAGCCAGGAAAGGGGGGGGGGTGAGAGATAGAAATATAAAGGGGATATGGGAAGAAGGAAAAGGGGGAAAAGATGGGTTGTTGTTTTTGGTTTTGGTTTTGCGGAACATATTAAAGTTTTGCAAAAGGAAGTAGACAAACGAAAATCATCGTCTCAGGAAGCCAATATCTTCGGGCAGCCTGATCTGATAGAATCAACTTGTTTATCACAGATCCGACAACTTACTTATGGCGCATAGGAGACTGATTGATCTGTAATGATAGGGGGATGACCGATCTTTGGAATTTATAAATATTGAGCAGACTAATGAGGTTTTGCAAGATGTTGGGAAGCATTGCGATGTAAGGCAACCTTTAGAATTTCCGTTTATTATTATTGATTGTTAAATTCATTTAGGTTTAAAACATAATCAGAAATATATTTTAAAGAAAAGAATGTTAGTTAAAATATGTTAAATATTTTACTGGGGAATTTTGGCTCAAGGAAAAATATTATGAATAGAGGAAAAACATAAACAAAGCTAGTTTGGAATTTGGTTTAGTAAACAATGATGTGGCTTTTGTGACAAACAAGATTGTCCACTCTGGCAGACGTAAGAGACACATAAGCAAGAAGAAATCAGAATTAGGAGTCAGTATGTAACGAGAAATCGGGAGAAGTTGGGAATAAGCTAACCACTGGGTTAGAGCTGGCAGGAGTTGTCTCTTTTGTCCAATGGTAGCATCTACGGAACAAAAAAAAAATGAAATGAGAAGGTTAAAAGCTGCAAACTCCAAATCGTGGGACATTTGGAAAAGAAAGCTTTGGAAATAATAGCTTGGCGTTTTGGGTGTTTCATTCAGAAGAAGATGCCTTCATTTTCAGGTGCAGACTGCCAGAGGAGAGGGAGACAATTATTTAGGTATGTATCAAGCAGACAGGGGTTTATTCGTTACTGTAAATACTGTCGGTTATTGTCTCGTTCATTATTGTGGGGAATATGTGAAAACACACATAGAAAGACTATCAAGTATATACATAACAGATCGACACGTACAGACACATCCCATATACAAAGAAAAGAAACTGTTCTTATAATCACTAGACGATACACGGGCATCAGTTACAGAAATATGCATACCTCATATACACTAGATATACACAGACACGGTTATATCTTCCGCTTGGTGCGATTACGAACCCACATGACATATTTTTCGCCATTCCTTCCGATCCAGGACAAGTTGGTTGCTGGACGCCCAACTGTTGAGAGATATCCAATCAAAAGCATTTTCTCTCCTCCTTCTCCTTGGTTTTCTTCTGCATATATTGCCTTCTCATATACCCTCAAAGCATAACTTTTATAGATCAGTGGTTGATCGTTTGTCATGGCCAAAAAGCGTAAAGTTTTACTTTTAATTTTAATTTTAATTTTATCAAATATAGCGGGTAGGGAAGTAGTTTGACGGAGGGTTGATATTTTTTTTTTTTTTGATCAGGCGATGTCCCGTAATGAAACGCATTACGTGACTTTTAAGCACCTCAATGTGATTGGCTAGTTGTTTAGCCTATGTGACACTGGGAGAACATAAATTTATAAACTTTTACTTTAGCAGATATCGGCGCCCTTTTTCATTTTAGAATGGTGACGCGTTTTTGGAAAGCCGCCCAACCAAGTGCAATTCTGTATTTCAATGCCGTATCATGATCACTGGAGAGAGTAAGTCTATGCCCTAAATAAATAAATCGGATAACCTGTTTGATGGGGTTACTGCGAATAGTCATGTTTAGGTTAAACTGTGATTTAGCTGTAGACATACATTCTGTTTTCTCTAGGGTTATTTCTAACCCTATCGTTTTTGCGTTCTTTGCTAATATATTGACAAAAACTGTGTAAGTGTCTGTGTGCATTCATTAACAAGCGATGTCATCAGCATGGGAAAGATTAAAGATGATTTGTCCACATATAGAAAAACCGATTTGGCAAGTTTTACTTATATATATATATATAAACATGAAGATACAATATTTGTTCGATTTCGTAATATAACAAAACATAAACATTACAAAAACAGTTCAAGCATCGTGGTTTATGTAAATGCACGTTTTACACAAATCAACAAAACAAACTCTTTTACATACGAGCGCGATTGATAGTCTTCATTCTTTTTATCGGCGTTTTTTTTCCATACGTGGGCCGTGATGCTCTAATAGTTGCTGACCTTCTGTTTAAGATAAGACGAATCTACTCATGCGTGGAAACACATTGGAGACTTGCTGAGGTTTTAAATGTTTATTAAATAGTTCCAGACAGGACAAAAAACTACTTGGTATAAAAAGTACTTCAAGGTAAAAAACTTGCAAACAATAAATGTTATATAGAATAGATTCTTACCCAGAAAACAGCAATTATTTACCTTAGTGAGAAACATAGCTGCTAGAAAGTGATGAATGGAAGAGAAAATAAGAGAAGCGAGAGTTACGTGATTGCCGAAAGTAAATCCTAGATTTTACTGGGTGAGGAGAGAAAATACCTAGGATAAAAGTAATTCTTTCTAGTTATTCTGTTTGGGGATTGAGAGACTCAGACAGGCAATCATCGAGGTGAAATCTGTTTAGATTCTGTCTAAATTATCAGATATATGTCGCCTTTCTCGCTTCTCGACTGTTAAAAAAAAAATTTTTTTGTTTCTCTTCTAAAAGACGTGACGTAATTTCCTAGATTTCGTCACCTGCATTTACGTCAATCATGCCAGCTGTGTTAGATATTGACCGGACAATGCCGAGTTAGCTAGACAACTATAATTATGATCGTTATCAATATTTGTAAAAGTAGATTGGTTGTTTGGTTGTTTTTGTTTTACGGCATATCAACACTTTTCGGGTTATTTAATGCCGAATCCAACGATTTTGAAGAAAATTTTTTTTTAATAGAATATATTTGTTGTTTTCACGTCGTTTTCTATTCAACCCATAGTTGGGATCCTAACAGGTACTACCACTCCGGGTCAGAGTGGACCTGGGAGCAATGGTAATTAAAGGGTGGCTCCACACTCCCCAAAGTCCACAAGCTGGGGTCTCACCACTGGATATAGTTTAAGGTCATATCCAGGACCCCCATTGAGGGAATTTTACCCTCTGCAGGGGGGGCAGTCGGCGTATTCTAATGCCCCACCGACAGGACCTGTAAAAGCAGAATCTCAGATATAACATTATCTAAGTGAAATAAATATTTACAGATAAAATTATTTATGATAAAAAATAATTCCTAAACATGTTAATTTAGTGAAAAATGTTCACTAAAAACATAAAAATACGCGGCGAAGGTTCATCATCCAATTTGGTCCCGTGGAGTTTATGATGTAACGAGATAGTTTGATAATACACGTAATAAATTTAGTTTAGAGTAAGGAGTCACAGGTTAAAAGTCGAACAAGTTAACACGATGCTGGAGAAAACGAACCTTTAGCATAATATAGAAATTTACAGCGTCTTGCAAATCCCATGGGAGTCAAGAATAAAGTTACATCAAATAACTACGTGTTGGCTCTTAAAGGTGTAGATGAAAATGTTTTTAAAAAAATAGTGATTTTGAGATTATATTATCTTTTATTGTTTTGAGAAAATATTTTTTAAGTGATGAGTGATAAAAAATAAAACTCGGGAAGCCTCTAGAGCACTACTGCAAGAACCAATTAAAAGTAAGAGTGCCTACTAAAATCACTAATAAAACCAAGTTTATAGTCCCCCTCCTTGAAGAGAGTATATTTTAAGGTACGCCTGAAAAAATCGCCAGAATTAGAGTGCTGCTAAAAGAAGTAAAGATGGTTAAAATATGATTATAGTTATATATTGTATATTTATATTTAAATCAGTTTTTTTTTAATTCAACGTAGTTAAATTACATTTATTTATAAGGAAAACTCGCTAAAACAAGTTACAACAAAAATATTGTTGACCTTGTGTATGCTTTGAATAGCAGCAGTGGTTTTTAATATTGGATCTAAGACAGGGCGGCCATGAAATAGGTAAGCAGATTAATTTTTTGAAACCAGAAGTCACAAACCGGATAGACTGTTTAAACGCCACAGCAAGCAAGCTGATCTGATTTTGATAATTATATAAATTGTTGTTTGGTTTTCATTGGAGGGAGATGAACATAAATAATGAAAAGAGGCGAATACATTTTCTTTTGCCCGTGCGTTACACAGACTGAATATTAATGAACCGTTTTATTATGTGAAACACTCACATATATACATACAACAAAAGAGGAACATTTTTCCTACTGAGCGTCATACACTGTATATATTACAACGTTAAAGAGACACCTGTTAAATACAAGGTGCCTTAAATACGTTGCCCGACTTTTTTTTGTACAGGCATTTAAAATTATCGTAGACTCTTGAAAATTCAGTATTTTATTGCTATACATCATCTGAGCTGACGGACTAATTCTTAAGATTTAAGGTTCAAATAAACAGCTACAGCAGGAATTGGAATACACCCTACTAAACCCTGATTGTCAGAGTTGGTAACTTTCCAAAATGCAATCTGAACGTGAGGATACTTTAGAAGGACAATATGCAATACAATTCCGTTTTTAACTTGAAAAATGCCACAGGGACGCATGAAATGCTTCAGACTGCTTTTGGACCATCTTGCATGAATTGGGCATCAGTTTTTGAGTGATATAAGGGATTCAAGGAAGGCAGAGAGTTAGTAATGGATTATGAGAGATGTGAGAGTATTATGGAAGTCAGAACATCAGAGTTGATTGACCAAATGAAGAATTTCAGGGATAAAGACAGTGTGGAAACTGTACACACAATTATTCGTGTGGAACTGAAGATGCGGAATATTTGCGCGCAGTTTTTTCCCAAGGGTTCTCAGAGAAGATAAGAAAGACATACATTGTCAGGGTCATTAAGACAGTCCCTTACCCTCCCTATTTTCCAGACATCGCTCCTTGTGACTTTTGGTTACTCGCTAAGCTAAGGAAAACAAAGAGGCTGTCGTTATGAGAAAATTTAGGAAATAAAAGTGGCTGTGATGAACGTCATTTAGCCACTCACACAAAAGGACTTCCATGAGACCTTTATGAAGTGCATTGCAGCCGGAGGAGATTACTTCGAGGAGGGGCTAGTGTGTCATGTATGCACTATCAGTAATAGTGTCCATATGAAAAAACTAAAGCTGGAGACTTATTGAAGGCACCTCCTTTATCCTGATTATATATAACCACTCCGCTATATAACAACTTGATCTCTTTTCATTTGCCGTTATCCTGACATGTGCTACATTCAAACTAGTTGACATAATCACTACTTTGTTGTGTACGGTCACAATACATAAAATATTTACAAATGGATACAAACACATGCATAAAGGTATGCGTGCTTAATAATCGCATCGAATAAAAATTCAGAAAGAAGTATGGAATTACCCCCCTCCTCCCCTGACGGGGATGGAATGTAAGAATGCGAAGAAGTGAAGCGTTTAACGAAAGATTTCCTGCGTACAGTTTTCAGATGGTCATTCGCCTTTCTTTCTCGCTTCTTACCACTGGCACTTCCGCTTTTCATTCGACCTGACGTGCGCATGCTTGCACACGTAACTTCCGGTCTGCTATAAGTGTTTTCGCGCAGCTTTTTCGGCATCTACTTTATAAACAAAAAGAAATTTCACCAACTATTTCTCGACCACTTATGGTGCCGTATCTTTTCTTGAATATATATATATATATATATATATATATATATATATACTAGCAATGGGTGCCCGGCGTTGCCCGGGTGTTTGGAGGTGTATGCTGAGCAAAAAAAAAAAACAAACAAAAAAAAAACGGTATTTTGTTTTAAAATCGACCCTTATTATGACCCCTTAATATTTATTGTTTTGGGCTCTAATCAAGTTACTAAGTTAGATCTATGTCCACGGAACCAATATCTAAAATGTCAAGTGTTTAGACTCAAAATTGTCGGAGGAGTTTGGTAGAGTTTTCAAAGGTAAAATCGTTGAACTTTGACCCCTTAACAGCCAAATTCCTGGCCGAAACCCGATCACAATGATTAAAATCCGAAAATTGGAAGAGAGACTGTAAATACCTTTTTATTATTCCATTACGCCATATTGATTTTTTTTTTTGCAGTCTCTCTTCCAATTTCCGGATTTTAATCATGTCAAATCACACTTCAATTCCTTTTGTCGGATTGATCGTTGCTATTTTTTTCTGATAAGTTAAGGGCATAATATATTCACTGATTGATATAATAATCATGTGATTGATTTTGCGCTTCGAAACAGATACTGTCAAGAATTGTACAAGTCAACTGAATTAAAGGAATACATTATAAGATATTCTTTCTTTCTCTCCCTCTCTCTATCTATCTATCTATCTATCTATATCTATATCTCTATATATATATCTATATATATATATATATATATATATATATATATATATATATATATGCATACAGATACACACGCGCGTACGCGCGAGCGCGTGTGTATGTAAATAATATAATGAGGTCGTTTTGGGGGTGACATGATGAATGAGAACAATTACATCGCAAAAGAATAATTGATAAATGCAACAAGCGATGGAAAACTTCCCAACTTTTTAAACGATAAGATCGCGTCAACAAAAAATACATACTATCAAACAAATACAAACAACGGAATAAATAAATAAATACAACGCAATAAATACTGAATTCAATGCAAAAAAAAGAAAAGAACACTAAAAAGAAAACCGAACACCGGAAACGAACGAAAATTGTCCTCGTTTTCCGCCATCTTGACTACAAACCATGATTGATGATTGGTTCTATTAGCACGAGAAGCCATTATCTCATAACGCTGGAAGTCGATGATGTAGTTAAGGAGAGAAAGAAGCTAGAAAACTGTAACAAAAAAGATGAGGATGCTAAGCTCGATTGCTATAAAATATGGATTTATTTCACAAGTAACATTTTGTAGTAGCTACACCGTTTTCATCAATCGTTTTCCTTTGTTTTGCATAATAATTAAATGCCACTTATCAAGGCTGAAAGCAATTCGAGTCTAAGGATTAAATGGATTCTCAGTTGAATGATGAACATCACTATGTAAGGCTTGCAGTCGATGAATGGAAGAGACACAATCTGAAAGATCGGCAGTGTTTTGTTGTAATTTACTTGAAGACGAGCATCATGATGTCAGAAGGGAAGTATTGAATCTGTTTTTAACACACTTATAAAGAGTGGATGTGGCTGAATTTTGGGATTTATTTCGTTTAATTCTGTTTTGTTCAGACAATATAAACACACACACACATACAGTGTGTGTATCTGTGTGTCTGTGTGTGTACATTTCCCTACGCAATAACTCTGTCAATTTTTAGTCTACAGACTCGAAATTTGATATGCAGGGTACTGAGATTTGGGAAAATCGATGTAATCGGTCTCAGCCAGAAATTTGGTCATTAAGGGATCAAAGTTCAACGATTTGTCCTTTGAGAACTCTGCCAAACTCCTCCGACAATTTTCGGTCTAAACACTTGAAATTTTAGATATAGGTTCATTGAACATAGATCTAACTTAATAACTTAAATTGAGCCCAAAATAATAAAGTTTAGGGGTCGAATTAAAAACAAAATTGACCACTTTTTTTTTTGTTTTGCTCAACATATATCTTCAAATACCCTGGTCCTGGATATGACCTTAAACTATACCCAGTGGTGAGGCCCCAGCATGCGGGCTTTGGGGAGCGTGGAGCCACCCTTTAATTGTCATTGTTCCCAGGTCCACTCTGACCCGGAGTGGTAGTACCTGTTAGGATCCCAACTATGGGTTGAATAGAAACCAACTTGAAAACAACAAATATATTCTATTAAAATTTTTTCTTCAAAATCTTTGGATTCGGCATTAAATAACCCGAAAAGTGTTGATATGCCGAAAAGAAAACCCCAACCAACCAAACAAACAAATACCCGGGCAATGCCGGGCACCCATGCTAGTATATATATATATATATGTATATATATATATATATATATATATATATATATATATATATATATATAATCCTATCATAAGTTGCTCGCTTGGTTAGCATTGCTGGATGGCATCGTCCTTTCGAGTTAAAACTCCTACTTGTGAGACATCGGCTTGGATGACCGCGTCCCTTGTTGAGACGAAGTAGGGTCATTTCACAGTCGGATTTCGGCGCGGTTTGCTTGATCTGTGTTGGTTAATAGAAATTATTGTGTGCAGGGCGCTTGCTCAGTTGGTAGAGTGCTTGCCTTGCATGCAAGAGGCTCGGGTTTCTAATCCAGAGTTCGGATGTGTCTAACTGATGAGCCCAAATGAGGGCGAAACTCGAGTCTTGGACTTCCGGTTCTTTGGCTGTCATGGCTTTTGTGGGCTGCGACGTTGTTTGGCTGTGGAATTTATTATATATATATATAATTCGAACGTATTTAATCATTTTTATTATTTGGACTACTCTAATATTAATACACACACACGCACACATACATATATATATATATACTTTTTTATACAATCATCAGTCACTGTTGTTGTTGTTGTTGTAAGTAGTAGTAGTAGTAGTAGTAGTAGTATTTTTTAATTAGACGCTAAGGATTTCCAACTGACGGTCCGCAAAGTTAAGAATCGAATAACAAAATGACCAAAATAAAAACAAACTTTTTTGTTTCGGTTTTGTTTATTTTTGTTCTTTTGTTACCTTTGTATTTAATTTGGCCATTTCGGTATTCGATTCTTAACTTTGCGAATCATCAGTTGGAAATCCTTAGCATCATTAATTTAAAAAAGTATACAACAACAAGAATAGTGACTGAAGGTAAAAAAAAAACAACAAAAAAAGTTTGTTTTCAATTTGATCATTTCGTTATTTGTTGTGCAGCTATGGACAAATAACCCCACAGCTTTCTGGATGCATTGGGAAAGGCAAAGACTAAGGGAGTGATCCCCGACAAAAAATCCGGTTTGGAATTCCGATAGGCAGATGGTGAAGCCCTGCCACATCTTTCCGGCAGCTCCCGCAGCCGCGCAGGCACCGACTGTATAGACTTGCCTTTCCGTTGGAGTCTACCTGCAATGCCGACAGGAGGACCCTGATAAATGGGCAAACCAAGCTTCTCTTATTACCTGCCCAGGCCTGCACCTGGTTAGCCTCAGCAGACGCTGTAGCAAACCAAACTAGGTGCAGAATGCCATTGTCTCAATACACAGAAAATTGCCATTATTATAATTATTTAGATAACCATTATTGGCTTCATATGTGCATACATGTTTCTGCAGTGTCTCATTTAAGAGACGTTACTTCATCAAGCCATGGTGTCAGTTTGAGATCCAACTGGAGGAATATTCATCTCATGAAATATTACGTCTCTTAAAAGAGACGCTACAGAAACATGTATGCACATATGTAGCCAATAATATTTGTATGAATAAACATACTATAAACACGGTTATGGCTGACGAAACGAAGCATGTTACTCCAGTTGATTAATAAAAGCTTCTATTCGAAATTCTGTGCGCATTCTCGAGTTCGAAAACGTACACCTGAACACGTTCGGAGATTAGATCGTCTGAAAACGTTGTGCGAATAATTCTTATGTAGTTCACAATTCTATTCTGAATATTCCCCGCACTGAACCTTCAACCTCCAAAACAGTGTCACTAAAAACTGAATTTTACTTTGTACTTTATTCGATACAAAACGGATCCTTTGCAAAAAGATTCCCAATATCGCTAATATACACCTGAAGAAGGTCGGTCGAAACGTTCAGAGAATAATACTCACGATAAGAATACTAGTCTGATTAAGGGCTTTCCAGAATTCGCACTATATCTATAATATAATGCTGAATGTCTCTCCCTCTCTCTCTTTCTCTCTCTCTCTCTCTCTCTGTCTTGTCACGAATAGGCTCCTATATGGTTGATTATTTAAAAAAAAAACTGATTACATGTAATGATAGAAGATGTATCGAGACACAGGAATGGGTATGTTTTATCTGTCAGTACGGTGGTTCATTAAAATTCTGGGGTTACGTTCGCGCCTGGTCCACAAAGTATGGAAATAAAAGATTTAAAAATTTGTAAAAAAGTTTACAAGTGTTTTTGATATAGATGTACATAAAAATACTTTGATAAGTATGTTTTAACTTAAATAGGAATGGTATAATAAAAGTGTGGGGTCTGCGTTCGCGCCTGGCCTCCATAGAATGGAAATAGGCACAAACTTTAATAAAGACTTTTCATATCTATCTGCGTAAGTATACTTTGATAATTATGTTTCAGTTTGAAGAAATATGGTATAATAAAATTATTGGATGTTCGTTCGCACCTGACCTCCATAGAATGGAAATATGTCACAAAGTTTAACAAGGTTTTTTAATATAGATCCACAGAATATTGTGATAATTGTTTCAGTGTGAGCAGGTATTGTATAATAAATTATGGGGTTTATCTATTTTATTTTTACTTTCATCATAGTTTGCTTTGGTTTTGATACCTCCAAATTCGAAGCTATCTCTTTACATCCCTTCCTTTTCATAACCTATCATAATTTCATACATCAGAGTCCATTTCCTGTAGGCTGTTTTTGAACCCAGTCAACGACGGGTACTTTTGCTAGTTAAAACATAAAACAAAATAAATTTTTATGATGTACACGTCCGTGACATAACGAAAATATCGTATTTCAAAAATCACGTTAATTGATCAAGTAGTTGAGAAAGAAACTTTATTTGAAGTGAATTTGAGTTTTTCCATTGAAAGAATGGCCTCCTAAAATCTTGTAAATTTTAATTATTAAGAGTTATTATCCTTGTTCTTTCAGCCTGTGTTCAAGATTAAATTATTGTTTTCTTATGAGTACACATATCATACCGAATTTTCTTTTTTTTATTTTTTTAATCTCAATTATTATATAAAAGCAACTTTGTGTGTGCGTAAGTTCCTCATAGGTTCCGAAACAGCTGAGCCTATCTTTTGCAAATTTCACACAAAGCTAATTAATTGTCTGGCAGTGTTCTTAGATATGTTTTGTACAGAAATTCATCCGATAACTATCGAAAATCGAAAAAAATCCGATCTTAAAAATAGCTTGTCTCTCTTATAGATAAAAAAGAATAATTTTAGAGAGAATATTTTACGTTACACCGGTCAACTGTGATAATATAATTTCAGTAAATCATTTCTTATTGAAAAACAGATTTATTATAATCTGGAGATAAAGCTTAGTTGTTGAGTATTCGACTACAGATTAATGGATTTTTAGTTCTAGCCCATAATCTATAATATAAATCTCAACTCTCTGTTTAAATAAATATATGTATGTATGTATGTATGTATGTATGTATGTATGTATGGATATGCGGGTAACCTACTACCTCAGGGAGATGAACGCCTCTGCCTTGCATGGTTTCAGGTCACCCTTGGGCAAGGTGTAGTACCTGTTAGCCTCCCTCTCAAGTTCTGGAGGGTTACTATATTTTGAGAACTAGTGATATATATATATACATATGCATGTTTGCTTGCTTATGTGTATGTGTGTGTGTATGTCCAGCTGCCGGAGAGGTAAAACTCCGTGATAATGAAACATGCACACTATGCAACTGCTCAGTCATTTCACTATATCAGTTTGTCACTGTGCAACCAGTGGTAGGGTGCGAGAGGGTACAATATGTGTAGCACAAGCATGTTGTGTCGCGATCTTTATGTGCAGATATCTTTCAAAGAAGAAAAAAAGTCTTATGGCGATAGGTGAGTGGCGACGTGCACAGGCTTAGCGGGCTGGAAGTGCATAGCTGCAAATCTGCACATAGGCTGCCAGTGATTTATCTAACATCGTCGACTAAATCGCTTACAGGGTGGAAGCAACTTCGGTGGATGATCTGGCGGCTGAGCAGCGTTTTCTAGGGATACACTGCTCACCCATGCATTTGGGAAGGGTCTAGAAAAAGTGACCTAAAAATTGTCTATCCTTTTACTAGCTGGTCGGCTTCCTGCGGTCGGCGGCTGCTCTGTATTTGCAGGAGAAACCAGATAAAGTTGAAGAAAAATAATAAACAAGGAAAATCAAAATTTTATCAGGAGAGGAATAACTTAACTGTTGCTATGTGGAATGTGAGAACTTTGCTAGATATCCTGGATAATGAAACACCTGAGCGTAAAACATCTATTGTTGCAAGAGAGCTCGCTAGGTACAGCATAGACATTGTGGCATTGTCTAAAACACGATTGAGTGCTGAAGATCAATTGGTGGAAGTGGGCTCGGGATACACCTTTTTTGGAAAGGAAAACCATTGGGGCTGAGACAAGAAGGTGGAATTAGCTTTGCAGTGCGTTCTGATTTGGTGAAGAGGATTGAACAGCCAATCTGTGTAAGTGACAGAATTATGATGATGCGCTTCCCTTTTGCACACAGTAGGTATATGACGATTTTATCTGTGTATGTCCCTACCATGGGTCATGATGAAGACACCATCACGGCGTTTTACCGAGATCTCAGTCGTACCATTTCCTCTATTACTTTATCTGAGAAGATCTTACTCGTGGGTGATCTAAATGCAAGGGTTAGCAAGGATCATCACATCTGGGACTCACTCGGCCGGTTTGGTGTAGGTAGGGTCAACAGTAATGGTCTGCATCTTCTCCATCTATGCACTCAGTTTGACCTTGCTATCTGTAACACTTTCTTCAGCCACAAAGAGGTCCATAGGTTTACCTGGACCCATCCTTGTTCAAAACAAGGTCACTTGATCGATTATATTATTTCCAGGAATTTCCAGGATTTGCGGGGCGTATGTAGTGTGCGTGTTATGCGTGGAGCTGAATGCGGCACAGATCACTTTTCGGTACGCGGGAAGTTGAAAATCTGTATAAGGAGGAAGTGTAGGTTGGGTGGTGTTGGGATTCCCAGGCAGGTTGATGTGTCCAGGCTGGCTGATCCAAGTGTACGTGAAAAGCTTCGATCTGTAGTTAATTCTGCTGATTTTGATGGGTCATGGGCGCATTTTAAAAATACAGTCTATGAAATAAGTGTAGATGTTCTTGGCTTCCGAAAATCTAAGCATCAAAATTGGTTTGATGATAATGATTCTGAAATTACTCAACTCTTAAGTGCTAAAAATGAGTTGCACCATAAGATGTTATCTGCCTCTCATGATGGCCGAGAGTCCCTCCGACAGTCACTTAAAGCAAACACGGGTATTCTCAAAAAGCGACTCCGCCAAATGAAGAATCAGTGGTGGGCTAAACTCGCCAACCAAATCCAGATGGCATTTGATTGTAAAAGCCTCAAACGTATGTATGTACCATTTGCTTAAAAAAGCTTTTGGTCCTCAAACACTATCTACATCTCTCCTACTCTCAAGTGATGGAATTGCCCTTATAAAGGATCCTAACAAGATTCTCCTCCGCTAGACCGAGCATTTTTCTGATCTCTTTGACAACCTCTCTAATGTTGATGAGGACGTCATCAATGAATTTTTATCACAACAGAAGCTTATCCATAAATGTCCGTGTTCCCATCTGAGAATGAAATTAGAGATGCAATCAAGGAAGTGAACGTTGGGGGAGCTCCTGGGCTTGATGGTATTCCTGTGGAAGTCCTCTTACATGGGGGTGATAAACTTGTTCATGAAATTCTTCATCTTATCACTGATGTCTGGAAGGGTGTTCCCGTCCATCAGGATTGGGTTGATGCAATTCTTATATCACTGTACAAGGGAAAGGGACCCAGGACCGACTGTGGAAGTTATCGTGGGATAAGTTTGTTGGAAGTGGTTGGCAAAGTATTTTCCAGAGTTCTACTCAATAGATTGTTAAAGTATATTTGTCTATCCGTCATTCCAGAAAGCCAAAGTGGCTTTCGTCCGGGCAGAGGAACCACGGATATGATCTCTGTTCGGCAGTTGCAGGAGAAATGTACTGAACACTGCGTTCCGCTTTATCAGGTTTTTGTTGATTTGACTAAGCCTTTTGATACGGTGAACAGAAGTGCCCTATGGATAATTCTGGGGAAGTTGCGATGCCCACCTCAATTTATACGATTACTCAGGGAGCTCCACACTAATATGAAGGCTCGACTGAACTTCAACGGATGCCTGTCGGAACACATATCGGTTGACAATGGCGTGAAGCAGGGTGATATCCTAGCACCTACACTTTTTTCAATTTATTTTGCAACTATGTTATCGTATGCCTTTAGGGAATATTCTCTAGGTGTTTGTTTGCGTTTCAGAACCAAAGGTAGGGTCTTTGATCTTCGTCGTTTTCATGCTTCTACAAGGATCTTTCAGCACTTGGTTCGTGAATTGCTTTATGCGGATGACGCTGATCTCGTGGCCCATGGTGAGAGGGATATGCAGGGTATCATGGATCTGTTTTCGGGGGCCTGTGTGTCTTTTGGGCTTACTATTAGTCTTAAGAAGACTAAGGTCATGTTCACACCTCCACCCGGTAGTTTGTATGTGAAACCAAATATTTTTGTCAACAATCAGAGACTTGCCGTGGTTGACACATTTGTGTATTTGGGTAGTACTCTCGCCAGAGATGGAACCCTGGATGCTGAGGTCAACTATAAGATACAGCGTGCCACTAAGGCTTTTGGTGGCTTAGAGAAGCGAGTATGGTCTGACAGGGTATAACTATTCATACAAAAATCAGTGTCTATAAATCTTGTATTTTACCATCCCTGCTTTACGCTTCTGAGGCCTGGACAACTTATGGTAGACATATAAAAGTCATGGAGAGAGTGCACCAGAAATTCCTGAGACACATTCTGGGCATCAGGTGGAGCACTTTTATATCTGATGTGGATGTTATCATGCGGGCTGATGTACCTTGTATCGGGAAGTTGATTATACGCAACGAGATGAGGTGGGCTGGACATCTGACAAGGATGGACGACGATAGATTGCCAAAGCGCCTGTTCTATGCTGAAATTAAACAAGGAAAACGTCCACAACAAAAACCGAGGAAACGCTTTAAGGATAACATCAAAGATAATCTTAAAGCTCTTGGTATTGACGTGTTCAGTTGCGAAAGTGCTTCCAATGATCGTAAAAAGTGGTGCTCCTTAGTCTATCATGGCTGTGATAGTTTTGAGAAGAAAAAATATGAGCATGCAAAAATGAAGCGTAATATCCGGAAGAACAATCTGTCAGATATATCAGGTCTGTTGGAGGATATCATGCAGAACCACACCTGTGATTTTTGTGGTAAAATAACTTTATCCGAAGCTGGCCTGGCTAGCCACAAGCGTTCACATGGAGATCAATCTTTCTTTTTTTTTTTTTTTTTACACATTGATCACCACTTATCAAGGCCCGGAAGCCACTCAGGGATAAGGGTTATTGCAAGTACATTACCTTAGTGTGGAGCTTTGATGAAGTGTTTACTTAAGGGGGCGGTTCATTAGGAATTTGTTAACATTGGACTTGAAGACATCCAAGTTGTAGTCCGGAGGGAAGCAGGCAGACGGAACAGAGTTCCACAGGCGTGCAGTTCTAAGATTCCAGTTTCACTTAGAAATAATATGTCCGGTTTCGTCTCCTGTAATTGGGTTTCAACCTCTGGAAGGTTGGAACGTAGACCCCTGATGTTGGAGAAGGAGACCTGGTAGTAGGGGTCTACGTTGGAAGATGGGGTTCTAGGTTTAATCGAGTTTTTATTCTGGAGATATTTCATGTTGAGTTTTTGGGATTTGTGGAATAGGTCGGCATACTTGGTTAGAGCAGTACAGAGAAGGAAAGTAAGAGAGAAAAAGGCAGGAATTTTTTTTTTTTTGTGGCACACGAAAAGGTAAAGCCGTAACAATTACCCACTAGTATGGCATCGAGAGGCCCCACCAGAGACTACTGCATGGTCCAGATCCACTCACCAAATGGCAATACAGCAGTCCCAGTACTTTGCGCCTGCTGATAGGACAGCCTCCTTAGTGGTTAAGCCAAGCTTCGGGTCCCTGACTATCAGGCGGATAACGTCAGCCCAGACAAACGTTTACCTCCAGCACCCTTACTAGTGACATGGCCATAGGGACAGACAGAGACAGAAAAATTTCCGACATCTCAGACTACTGGTCACCAAGTACTACCGACCTTTAAGCAGCTTTTTCTTCACCCTTTGTCAGAAAAATCACTCATTGAATGAGGACTGAATGACAAAAGAGGAGAAGCGAGAGTTACTGGAGCTGCCGATAACACATCCACTGTATTATCTTTGATGGGGTAAACTTTGCAAGGCACAGATGTTCTGTTTGCTCTGTGGTCTGCAAATCGAGTGGAGGCCTAAAGCGTTATATGAGCGTCCACAGTAGAGCAGTACCAGTTGGCATCCCTCAATCTCAGTTTAAGTGTGACCTTTGCAACAGACTGTGTAAAAGCAGGGCTGGTCTGAAGAGCCACCTTCGTTCGCACAGAAAATAGGAATTGATGCATTCTTGATCACATCTCCACATGTATGTGTGTGTGTGTGTGTGTGTGTGTATAAGTGTATATATGTGTACATAATTATAATATAAGAAAAATATATGTTTATATTTTCAAAAATACATGAAAATAATTGAGTAATCAACAATAAAGCAAGGGGGGAAAAGAGGGTCTTCTTCTGTCAAGAAGTGACAACCACCATGTGTGTATTATGTATGTATGTATGTATGTATGTATGTATGTCTGCCTAAAACTTTCGACAGATGCAATAGATTTTCACGAGATTGGGATCGTTTTGAAGGGTGATCCTTCGGAAGACAAATATCGAAAAATTGGCTAAAAATATTAATTCCTTCACCCTTAACTGGGCATTTTTCTACAAGAAGGTTTTTCCTTTTTTCGCCGATATTTTCGAAAGACATCCCCCCTTTTCGATTGACTAACCTTAATTTAAACCTTCTCCACTTCGGGTTTGGCGATGGACGCAACGGCAAATACGTCACTTTTTTATTTTCTCACTTTGTTTTCCTCCTTCGCGGTATGGATTCAAGCCTGCCTACTATCACTTTAATTTTTAATTTTTTTTTGCTCAACACACACCTACAAACACCAGGCAACGCCGGGCGCCCAGGCTAGTACGTACTAATCAATAGAGGATTGATTCTATAATAATACATACGCAATCTGCATAAATTAAAATATCATGTTTAAGCGCATTGTACGACGGGCAACGCGTATTGTCATTTTATTCTAAGGTGAAACTATATTGAGTTGTGTCTAACGCGAGACCGTAGGAAGTTGAGCAGCAAAATGCCTGGTCACATTACACTTAAACTTCTGCAGGCTAATACTGCAAGAGAACAATGAAAACGTGGATTTGGAAGTAAGAAACTATCAGAGTGGACGTCTTTCTGGTATGTAAGGGCATAAACAGTGAAGGGGTGTGATTTTGTTGCTTGTAAGGTTAGGAGTACGTACATCGAGAAGACACAAGTGCTACGAGTTCATCAAAGTACATTCAAATTAAAGTGCTTGTAAAACAGGCACATGGATGCAACATCGAGGTGATGGGACAGAGGTTATAGCCATGCCGATAGTGCGGGACTGATTAGATTAGAAATTTGTTAAAAAAAAAAGAGAGACTTGTGGTAGATGCTCCAGCTCAAATGTGTCAACTATACTCCATGGATCGTCGAATGGTGTTGATGTATAGAATACTCTCAGGGATGTATAATTTTCTAGTACAGTAGAGAGAGCCTACCTTCTTTGCATGTAAAAATATCAATGGTGAAGGGGTGTGATTTTGTTGCTTGTCAGGTTATTCAGTATGTACGTCAAGAGGGCACACGTGTTGGGAGTTCATCAGAGCACATTCAAATTAAAGTACTTGTAAACATTGCGGGGATGGGACAGAGGTTAGAGCTTGGCCGATAGAGCGAAATCGATTAGACTAGATACTTTTTTAGACTTTGCCTACCCCCCCCCAGAGATTTGTGATAGAGGCTCCAGCTCTGATATAGAAACTAAATTCCATGTATGGGCAAATTTTGTTGGGGCATAGGATACACTCAAGTGCGAATAATTTTCTAGCACATTAGAGAGAGAGCCTACCTTTTTATTTCGGCAACCTTGTCAATGCCCTGAACATTGCAACCCATGTTGCTTGTGAATTTCACGCAGAGAAATTTGAACGATGAGCTCTCGGGCAGGGTTCTATTGATCAAGGAAGTTTCTGGTTGAGAATGGTTTTGTAATTGTTAAACATAAAGCCTAGACTTAGCAGAACGAGTGTTGCTACCATTTACGGCACCATTCAACCTCAGACTGAAAATGGGTTTCTAAGTTTTCTACCTTGGTCTCAGATATGAATCCATTCGCTTTGCCTTCATCTATATCATTATAAATTTTAGTTTTTGGTCGCACTTACATTGATGATAAAAACCTACATTTTCTTTTTAAAAATCATTAAAAGAAACTTCTTATAATATTTAATCATGGATATGCGAGCGACTCCATATTAACTAATTTACATATTCTTTAATATATATATATATATATATATGTTTTATTTATTTTTCATTACCGTTTTATCTGTTTGGTTACATATGTTTCAGATATGTAACCAAACAGATAAAACGGTAATAAAAAAAAAAAAAATAAAACACATATTTGCTCTGCAATAGTATTGAGCACTCTCTTCAGGTTTTTACTAATTACCATATATATATATATATATATATATATATATATATATATATATATATATATAGAGAGAGAGAGAGAGAGAGAGAGAGAGAGAGAGAGAGCGAGAGCAAAAATTGGAAACATTCCATTTAAATACCCCCTCCCCATCGGACGATCTCATTTTATGAATATGTGTGAAGGGTCATAGCGTACGGAAAAAAAACATAAAACAACGGACATCATTTTATAGATAAATGATATTTTGCCTTACTTGTGTAGAGTCAATGTTAATACCCTGCATTGTAGAAAATGGGATTGTCCATTGCTTTCAAATAGCGTTCATCTTCCGGCGGAAATAAGCTTGTTGTTTTTGACCTGTACCGATCGAATTCTACCATTTTTCAACATGACAACCACGGGTAAGTAATACGTACCTTCTTAATAGGCATGCTTATATGCTGTTGCTTATGCATTTATGTTACCGTGCTGCTTTTTAAATAGTATTTTAAAGTTTTACGATATTAACTTGTTAGGTGAGAAAGCTGGATGTCTACAAAACTGGCTATTCTCACCATGTCAAGAATGGCTTTCTAAATAACGTTGTTTCAACACTAACGTAAGCGCATAAGTAGGATGTCAGAAATTTCGGGAAAAATACTGAATAACTCCTCCCCGTCTTTCCAAGCTTATAACTACTCGAAAAATGTAATTCAAGCCCTAAGCTTTTCAATTAAAGGAGCAAGGGCCAAGGTTTCATTTAAAACAAAAAAAAAACAACGTGGTTTTTAAAGTTTAACTTCGGATTTACAGGTAAATGTCTAAACTTTTTTTTTTTTTTTTAACTTGATTATATTGATCTTTTATCTTTAATTTGTGATATATAAAACTGAGTAAATTTACTTTTTTAATAGACACTCGAAAGTGGGGAGGGGGCGTGAATTAAAAAGACGTTTCTCTAAAATATTTTCTGTTTATTTGAAAGAGCATGAAATTTCACATTGACTCTGAAAATATCGTAAAAATAGAATCAATAGAAATTGATCGATTTTTTTTTTTTTTTTTTTAAGTTTAAAAATTGAAAAATACTTAACTCGTAAAATTTTATTTCATTACTGTTTAAGAAATAAAATTTCTATTACTTTTAAAACTTTAATAGTTTATTTTTGAAGTATAATACATAAAATAAACCCACTTTTAAAAAGAAATTACGAGTTTATTTTATTCGCCGTTTCGTGTTAGGTGTCAAATTCCTACAAAAATTCTGATACACCTAGCGCATACATGTATATTTAAGCAGTTTTCTCCGAAGTATTTCATTAACAGAAAGACTTTGTCCATTCTGTTGATCCTTTTTCAACTTCCGAATATCATTTCGTCATTTGCCGTAAGTCCGTTATTTTAACCTTTTTATCCTTGTATATTCATCACATTAGCCAAAAGAGAAGACTGTTATTCATAAGTTGGAGAGGATTAGAAGCAGACTTAAGATAAAGTAAACATTTTTTAAATGTTATAAACATTGAATAGCGATTAGTGTCATAATTAAGAATCGTTACTGATAATTTTTTTTTTTACAACGGAGTCTCGAGTCCTGCAAGATAACAGTTAATGTGTAAGGCATTAATCTTTTAATGGTCTAGTTCAAATAGAACTTGATTATGTAGGGGTTCTCTTCTAGAACCTGTGTGAGAAATATTTCCATTCCCTCCATGTAGCCCTTTTTTTTTGGGGGGGGGGGCTAGCAGTGCATGAAAAAATATAAGCAAACAACAAAATTACCTTGAAATTGAACAGACGTCTTAATGTAATCCTCGAGGTTGCAAAAAAAAAAAATGCTACACTTTTTTCAGCTGCACATAACTGGCTCGGGTATAATAGCATCTTATGATCCAAAAGTTCCCTTGGGAGTATCAGAGTTCGATTTACAGAGTTAACAGTTTATCCAGAGTTAAAGTCCATCTCCTTCTCGTTTCAACGTAAGTCGTCACTGTCGACAAGTTGAAGTGTTTAACTTAGACTTTTCGTCTAAAAATGATTCGTTAACATCGGCACGCTGAAACACGTTTAACTTAGATTTTTCATCATAACGGTTCACTCATGCCTTGTTGGACAAACAAGTCCGAAAATTAATTAAACCCATTTTTTCTAGGGTTTTTAAAATCCCCTCGTGGGGAATATCTTGAGGCAAAGGCTGCCATATGGTGCGGCGGGAAGGGTGACGTCTCCTCCGTTCGCTGTCTTGTCGAAAACTGTCTCCTGAAAAACACAAATTTCGCGCCCAATCTCCGAGTGGCGTGACAAATTATTAACCAATGATAACTCCGCTGCCACTGCTATAATTTCTCACACCTGGTTACATTACTTTGCGTCTACCATACTATAGTCGGCTTGGAAGCAGGCTACTAGAATCGTGTTCCACAGATTGGCATTTAAAGGGGAGAATCTTTATTCGTAGGATATGCGTTTATATTTAGGCACAGATGGTGAACGAAATTGTTCTTAGTGATTGAAGCTTGTAAACATTCTCTTCACTGGAGCAATTAATGTAACAGCTATCGTTTTTTAACTTCCAAAACCGCTACATAGGAAACTACTGCTTCCAGTTTTCCATTTAACAATCTTTAAGATTGTATTTTCTTTGTCATATAACCAGATTCTGGCGGAAGTTTGCCTATGCAAGTGTTGTCTGCGATGTTTTTAGTTAGCTTCCCTATGCATTTAAACATGTTATATTTCTACAATACTCTTCTCTCGTAGACAAAACCATTGATACCGTTTTTGTCAAAACTGAACAAAGGGGACCAACATGACTGATTTCAGCTGCCGCGTATGAGGTTTCGGCACAGGAAACCAGATATTGGTGTTTGATTTGAAACTGACTGTACTGATTAATCAAATATTAAGCTTTTTCTTCTAAACTGAGCCTTCTGCTAGGTTCTTCCACTAAACTATCACATTTCTTTACATGAATGTCTACGAATAGCTATTACTGCAAATAGCTTTAATATAAACTCTGGATATGCTCTGAACTTGGTTATGAATGACTTAACCTATTAAAGAGCTCGGAAATGGTACCAATGAAACTAGCGACCTTTTGTGCTCAAATTGATTTTTTTTCCATCGCTAGTTCTGAATGACTCTTTGCAAGGAATTCAATGACGCATCTTAATTCTCGTCTATGAATCGTGACTTGTCTTACACCGTCAATATCTACAACTAAGACGAAACTTTCGGCTCATGAATGCGTAAGTTTATAACAATGCCATTTGCAATCCCATGTCCATCCGAGCGGAATTAGGAAAGGTAATTGAGGCCCGCTAGACAACCCACAATCTACCCTAAAAAAAAACTTTATTTTTAAAGTTTTCGAGTATGTTGAAAACGAATATCGCATTTATAATTTAAGTTGGCAGCTAGTTATTTTAATACGAAAAAGTTTCCGCATATTTTATACGTTAATGTAACGCGGCGGCCATGCTTGTCTAAAACTACGAAATCATTTTCAAGATAATGTAGAGCTCGTCTCTATCTTTCCGAAAAGGGAAAGATTAAAATATACGGAAAAGTACGCTCGCTTATAGTAACAATTGCATTGCTTGATATCCCGAAAACTAATTTGCAAAAATTGATTCAATATTCCTCTTCAGCTTATCGTAAATTCCCGGGATACGGCATTAAAAATTAGTAACCATGCAGTAAGGCGGGAAAATACTTTAACCAGTGGCCGGAGAAACCTCGTATTCCACATCGTAACAAAAGCCGTATCCTAGGGCTACCGTATCCGGGGTTCTACTGTACTCGGAAACCAATTTCACTTTAAAGGGAAATGTTACTATTGAAACAGTAAAAATTTATAAAGACTTGTTTCCATTGTTTTAAGAAACTTTAATATAATACACTCGCTTGTGTATTTACTCGTAAATATATTCGAACGCTAATTGAAACTCGAACAGTTAATTATCAAACAGAATTTTCGTTTAGAATACATATCACCCCCCCCCTTCTCCATGCTAAGAATTTCTTCGTGTAAACGGACGGCTGCTGCGTTCTATTACATTTCCTGCGGAAACGTAAGCTTTCAGTATCGTATAAAACTAGTTGCCGGCCTCAAGTTAAATGCAGTGTTCGTTCTTAGCACATCCGACTACTTCAAAATAATTTTCTGAAGGTAGGTTGTGTTGGTCTACCAGGCCACAATTACCTTAGAAAAGTAGGCGGCTTTTTTTTTTTTTTTTTTTTAGCTCAATAATAAAAATAGCCAGCAAGGCTAATATGTAGATACCAGCTCATAAAATGACTTTCTAATAAACATCGCTCGTGGAATGAAATGAGGAAGCAAGTGAAGTTTGTCGAAAATACACTTACGGCACAGTTTTCTTTTTCATATAAACGATAAAACTGAGTTATAGCAAATTGGTACACGTACACTATATAATAAAAGTTAATGCTTCAATAGATGAGTTATTTGTCTTTTTTGTTTAATAAAAAGCAAACTAAAAATCTAGTTTCATTATCAAAATGAGTTTATAAAGTAATATTTTGTTTAATAGGTTTTAAACAGTTTAGATCTCCAATTGTTCTATATCACGGTGAAGAACGTACCTTTCATCTATACACAAGTACGGTCCTAGGTGGTTCAGTTTCTGAAAACCCAAGTTCAATTGCGTAGTATGACGAGGCTAATGTGAAACTCTTGTACTTTTCAAGTGGCTCCAGGGGGGGGGGGCGGAACAAGCTTAAGCAATTATATTAGTAGAACCTGTAATATAAGACTTGAACTCCAAAATTGTCACTCGGAACAGTGTTAATTTGATCAGTAATGCCACGAATAACGTACTGTTGACTATTTTCTGAGATTTCCGTGAATAATTGCGGATTAAAAGACATACGGAAACCTTAAACCAAACCATTCAGGGTTGACCAATATTTTACCTTTGGAATTTATTTGAAACTGTATAAAGCATAATCTAGTTTGATACACTAGTGCTCATTGGATTACCAAGTTTGGGCAACATTAACCTTACTACTAAATGAATTACCATATAAGTATACCAGGTGCTGTATGTATAACGTCAACTCAACGCCGTCATTCCTCCCCCCCCTGACGGAGATATAAGCGACTGGGGGTCGCTTGGGAATTTCTCATTCCCAGAAAATTTCATTTGGAAAATGTCTGTCTAGGCCGAGTGACATTCCGATTTCCGCTAATACTTTAACCGGAAAACATGGCGTAAGTAATTGACTGAATATTAAGCCTATTCTTAAAAATATATATAATAAATTGCTCCAGGTTTGGTTACTGTCTTATTACCATAACGGTTATGTCCTAACTATAATTTTGATATAGTACCCGGCAGGATTTTGTGTAGACCCCCCCCCCACCCCGCCTATGAAGTAGGGGTTAGACCTAGTAATTCACTCCAGTTTTCTTGTTCACTTAATAACCATTCCTTGGAGGCTAAGACTTTCCAAAGTTTAGTCATGGTAAAAATAATTGGTACTTGTAGAGTTTAATCAAGACATTAAAAAATGAAAATATCGGAAACGTTATATTTTACGTATTCGTTGTGGACTGAAGATCTCCGGAAAAAAAATTCACTTCATTTGATTTTTTTTTTTTTTTTTTTTTTTTTTTTTTTTTTTTTCAGCGGAAAAACGTTTTTATGAGAGCGTTGAAGTCATTATGAAATTTATTGAACACGCCACGGGAGATAACTCAAGTTAAAGCGCCAACACCCCTCACATCTTTATTGCTAGCTTTTCTTCCTAAATACCGAACCTTTTGCTCGGTATCATATTTTTCGCTGTAAAAAAAAAAAAAAAAAAAAAAATGTGACCCCCCCCCCCCCGGAGAACTTCGTTCCATAACTATACATACAACTTAAACTTTTTCTTCGATATTCTTTTTTTTAATGTCTTTGTTAAACCGTACAATTACCAAGTAATTTTATTCAGTAACTTTCAAATCCAATTTTTCCCGTCCGACATAACTCTGCTCACTGACGTCAACGCTCGATCTACAGCCATATCATGATCGACATGCCCAATGTCCATTTCCTTCGATGACCAATTTACAGCATTTGGTCTATAGATTTCATCTGCGCCTGGCAAGTTTTCCTTTCGTCGATTCATCAATCATAACAAATGCTGCTTGCAGCTTTCAACGTATCATGCCCATGCGAAACGAGGAAAACGAACCCACTTCTCGCAAGGTGTTTCACCTTCCTTGACATAGCAGTCCTCTATTCTGGTCACTAGGAATTGTTTTTCCAGTCCTTCCCTCGTGGAGAAGGACCCCGCATGCTCGGCCTTTTAACATGAACCTAACGTTTCATTACTTCGTGTGTAAACGTTGACGTCATAAAAGCTGAATAGTTTTGCGACAATTCAAAGCTTTATGGAATTCGCGTTTTGATTCTGATTAAATCGTGGCCACTTTAACATTGTGACAGGACTTGAATTTCTGAGTTTGTTTCGAGTGCAGCCCCCCCCTCTCCAATGCTGTTGTAACTAGTTTTACAGCAAACAATACACATTCCATTTTTTTATAAAACTAAAAACACGGTGTTTGTGCAGATTTTGAACTGGATATATACCTATACTCCTATAAATTCGTTTTTTTGTGTGCATTAAAAACCCTCCTTTTTCTTTTTAAATAGAAAACAATTTTCTTATAGCTTGTGGAATTGCATTCACTAGCAAAAGATCTGGCTAATTTGCATATTCTTTTAAACATTCATTTTAATTCCCTATTAGTTTTTCGGTTTTCTAATGGGATAATCATCTAGAGTTAACTATTACGTGTAATTATATAAATGCAGATATTCTACATGATTTATACTTGCATAATATTTGCGTAAAATGTTTACAGGACACAATTGTTTCCATATTTATGCATATGCATATATTTGTTTAATCTATGTATCTATAAACGTGAACGTGTCTGTACAACTTCCTACGCAATAACTCTGTTAATTTTCAGTCTAGACTCGAAATTTGATATACAGGGTACTGAGATTTGGAAAAATCTTTGATCGGTTTTCGGCCAGAAATTTGGCTGTCAAAGTTTAACGATTTGACTTTTGAGAACTTTACCAAACTCCAACAATTTTTGGCCTAAACACTTGAAATTTTAGATATAGATTCCTTCGACATAGATCTTAATAACTTTATTTAAGCCCCAAACACTAAATGTCAAGGTCATAATAGAGGTCATTTAAAAAAGATTGACCGCTTTTTTTTTTCTCAACTCACACCTCCAAACATCCGGAAAACGCCGGGCGTAAATGCTAGTTTATATATATATGCGCGCGCGTTTGCTGTTTTGCCCGGAATATGAGTCAACAAATCGAGTTTGTCGTGAGACGCCAATCACAATGCGTGGCAATGGACAAACAACTTCTGGATAAACATTGGAAAAGAATATAGAGCGTCATTGCTGCTTCAGTTTGGGGTGATTTTAGGCATTTACCAACATGTTGCTGAAGTCATCGACTGAGTCGACAGATTTTCTAATTTAAACTATTAAAAAAAATACTGGATTTAATTTTACCATAACGTTAATTTACTAGGTGAAATAGTAAGCATATTACCGGCTAGTGCTCTGTAAAGTCATGACCGCCGTGGATATAGTGTTCCATTGACATACATATTATCATTCCTCCTCACGAAACGCGAGGGTTATATCGGGTAAAATGATTTCATAGCAAGTCACTTGTATAATTTGTGTACTGTAAAATTGTTCCAAGACCATGTTTGACGCCCCCACCCCACCTTGACAAAGGATTGGACCTAGTAATTCACTCGCTTGTTCGCACTTTTCTCAACCACTTATTGGAATTTTACACAAACATTAGCCATGCAAAAATTTAAAAATCATTACACAAACATTAGCCATGCAAAATTAAAAAAAAAAAAAAAAAAATCATTACACAAACATAAGTCATGCAAAAATTAAAATTTTGCCTGACGGGATTTTCCGGGGTAACTCCCGCTGCTTTCCTTAGAGGACATTATAGAGGTGCAATTACCCCCCAAACGTTGATTCCGTTCATTTGTTCGCACTTCTTAAGAACTACACTTGGGATTTTAAATTTTGAACATGATTCAAGGTGAAAGTAATTCTCGCCCCCCCTCCTCGTGCTCGGCTTGTGATTTGCACTCGCACTTATCGGTTAGAAGTCGCTTGTCACAATAGTGAACTAAAATTCGTATTTCTTACATTTCTAAGTGCCGATGAAATTTGGCTGTGCATTTTTTTTAATGCTGATTAATGTATTACCATTGACGTCATAGAGGATGAACTTTTTCCGCGCGACTATTAGTTTTCAACTTGCGCGGTCAAATGGACACGGATACAAAAGGCATTTACTCGCGTGACCTGTGGATATTCCACGCACATAAAAAAATTGATTTCTACTGATGCCTGAAATACATTAATGTAATGTTCAATAAAATTAAACAACTTGTGCTCTTTCGTAAAAACATGCCATTGTCGTTTAAATAACCCGAATGTCTTTCATTTATTGAAAATGAAAACGCTCTGTATATGAAGGTCGTTACGAAAGTAAAGCCTATTAAATTCCAACATTGAAGCGCTACAAATACTAAGGTGTTGTCAAAGTGATATTTAGTGCTCAAATTCTCAATGTACTTGCTAGCGATGAGATGAGCGCTGTGCATGGGCGCCCGGAGCGCGCTTTGTCACTCGCATCTGTCGCCATTTTAAAATCGACAAGCCCATCCAACTGAAATCGACTGCATCGGCTTCGTAAATGCTCAACAGGTGCCAGTAACTATTTTTTTTTTTATTTTTTTTTTTTTTACATGGAGAAATTCATTGACACATCTCTGGTTCAGACTCCCGCTGATGAACCCAAGTCTTTTAAATCGTAACTTAATGTGTAAGAATTGATAGTACACAACTTTATAATATACGAAATCTGCAAGAATTCAAATATTTAAGCATACTTTACAACCGGGCTATGCCGGGCGCCCCTGCTAGCTTAGATAAATACTTTTGTGCTTCTAGCAAGATTTACAATACCAGAGCGCCTCCCTTTACGCTGAGCATCTACAAACTGCTAAGATTAATATTACATGAGTTTCTTGTGGATTTTCCACAGGTCTCGCTTGTTAGTTTAAGGGCATTAAATTTGATTGTTCAAACCTTTCTAGTCTTGAGTTACCAATGTTTTAGCCGATATAACTTCCGACCGACTTTCAGGTATATATTGGCGAACTTTACATTTTTTTTTTTTTTTTTTTTTTTTTATTGAAATCTGTGCACGGAATTTCGAATGAAACTCCCGTGGTGCAACTAAAATATTAATGTTAATTTAATTCAATATCTTTTTTTTTTTTTTTTTTTTTACATTAGATGCTCTTCATGATGCACTGTAGGTGTCCTAGGTAAGATGAAGAAAAAAACATAGCCCCCCCACCCCTCGGTGAGTGTCTGACAGGCCTGGCACTTGTAAGATAATTTATCTAATTTTAAAACTTAAAATTTGTTTGGCTTTCGTATTACA
This sequence comes from Euprymna scolopes, assembly GCF_053919585.1. NCBI lineage: Eukaryota > Metazoa > Mollusca > Cephalopoda > Sepiida > Sepiolidae > Euprymna > Euprymna scolopes. The sequence continues at coordinate 53,332,327 of NC_136521.1, forward strand.
TGGATTTAATTTCCGGTACTGCTTAATATTTAGATCCGCTGCGAAACATTAATTTAATGGTGAAATGATACTTTACCGTAAATATGAGATATTAGAATTTTCGAGCCATTTATTTTAATTTATTCCTGGCGTTGCGCAAATAGCCTGTGCACGAGATGCTAGCCGCATTCCCACCCCCGTAACGCTAGGTACCTCGCTAATATTTCATAAAAATGAATCTAACAGATTGTCCCACCCGATGTTCTTGAGAAAAAGGATCGTTGTGTACAAATGATGTCACACCTAAAGTAAATGTGTTTTTTATTTCTTTTAAACCTCTTGCTGCTACTTTGTAACCGCCCGTCTCAAATGGTGTCGCGGTCCAGGATATGACCTTAAATTATATCCAATGGTGAGGCTCCAGCTTGGGAGCTTTTGGGAATGTGGAGGCACACCTTAATTGCCATTACTCCCAGGTCCACTCTGAAACTGATTGTTAGGGTCCCAATTATGGGTTAAATCGATAATGACTTGAAGAAAAAAATTAACAAATATAAATAAATATTAACAAATATATTAAGAACTAATTCTTCCGAATCACTGGATCCGGCATTAAATAACCTTAAAAGGGATTTATATGCCACAAGCAACCAACCAGATGGTGTAGCAGAGAGGCTACATAGCTTTGACAGGGTGATAAGAGGATAGATGTTGCTCGTGCAGACCTCTTTCCGTCTCCGAAGCCAGAGGATTTATGGGAAAGACTATTGATACAGCTTGGCTCTAACTATGCCGCAGGAGTTGCCGGTGACGATATAAATAAGGCAGCCTTCGGAGCTCCGTTCCCGGATTTTTTTTGTGATTTACTTTAGCCTTTCCTCTGAGGGGATAAACCCACAAGGCTGCGGGAGTTTTGAATGGGTTGTCTTCTAGGTAAGCTACCATCCAAAGTTGACGAGCTCAACCTGCCGGATGTAAACGGGTTTTAAGGCACCAGTGCCCCACATTTGCCCCTTCTCCCACTTAGTATAAAGTTTCACCGGTCTTAGTAGCTAAACCTCACGAAGATCAGAAGCTGGACTGTTAGTTTTTATTTTTAGACTAGAAGATTGCGAGCGCAAAAAAACAAAAAACGGTAGGTGACAGGCAGGCACCACGAAGGAGGAAAAGTGAAAGTGATGCGTTAGCTGTTGCGCCCATCGCCAAACCTGAAGTGACTTAATTTAAATTAAGGCTAAGTCATCTTAGAGGCGATGGCCCTCGAAAATATCGGCGAAAGAAGCGACACCCCCTCTGTAGAAAATTGCCCAGTTGAGGATGAAGGAATTAATGTTTTTGGACAATTTTTCGGTATCTGCCGTCCGAAGGGTTGAGCTACAAAATTATATCAATTTCGTGATAATCTGTCGCCTCGGCCGAATGTTTTTGCGCGAAATACATACGTGATTTATATATTGTAGAAGGAAATTATCTTTACAACCGTTCTCACGTGGGATTACTTTTGAAAATGTCCTTTGTCTTAAACGTCCTGGTCTCCCTCGTAGGAATGCTTACTAAATTCGCACCCATTTCCTGTTGAGTTTTCTTAGTGTCGAAAACCTTCAATGTGCAAGTTAATCAGAACATTTATTTCATCGAGTTGATGCATTCTTTTTTGCGGACTGTTTTCATTCTCAGTAGTTTCGCCAGGTTTCAACCAATTCATCCTCTGGCCTTTTTCAGGTGATTGTTAGATAGTCGATGGTATAACGAGCGTATATGTTTGCGTCTGTACGAATTACTTGCACATATATACGGGTGTCTGTGCTAATTCTTCTACTTTGTGTTAAATGTTCTAATGTAATTTGCCTAGTGTATCTCTTAAGTTTGAATATCGTCAGATGGAACACCAACAAAGTCTAATACGTCTTGAAATTAAACGTGCTTTTATCAGAAAGTGAAAATACTCAGGCGGGAATTTATATTTTAGTTTATTGCTTGCTGGCTTCGTTTTCAGATTGGCACGCTGTGTATAACATATTTTAAATCTATCCCCTTTGTGGTTTCCATGGGTGTCCTGTCCAAAAACCGCGTCCGTCCACTAACACGTGACGTATCGAAGTCTACCTTTCCCATCAAGTAGCCTAAAGATCCTTTGTCGTGTCTTGTGGATAATTCTAATTCCATTTATCAAACTAACTTCATAACATAAATTTAATCTGTAAATATTAATAACGTCGGAATTGCCCGGCAAATATCAATTAATTGCGACGAGGTAGGAATGCTGAGTCTTGTAACTTATCCCCAGTAATTACTGCCTTCCATAGTTTTCATCATGTTTTGGCCAACTAATCCCCCACCCCGTGGCGCAGTAGATAGACCTTGTTTTTCTAAGGATAAAGGTGGGCCTTTTCTGAAGATAACGGTTTTTGATTTTTTTTTTTTTTTTTTTACATGGGGGAGGGCACCACTTATCAAGGCACAGGAGCCACTCGGGGATAAGGGTTGTGTGTACAGTAATGACTAGGATAGTATCGTAGTTAGTATTGGATTTGATAAGGTGTCATTACTTAAGGGGGCGGTTTATCAGGAATTTCAAGTGTTGGACTTGAAGACATCCACGTTTACTTCGGGGGGGGGGGGGGGACAGGCAAGCGGCAGTTCCACAGGCGTGCATTTCTAAGAAGCTTTGTTCATGGAATCTACGTTTTGATTTAGGCACGGATACGGAGTGGGGAAAATTGACAGTGGTTTCAGCTAGTCGGGTGTTTTCGTGAAAGATTGGCGAGGGGGGGACCAGATATTGGAGTTCAGACGAGCACCTGCCATGGAAATAACGATAAAACAGACAGGCTCGCAACGTCTCTTCTGTGGGAGAGAGGTTGCAGGGAAGAGAAAAGGGCATCCCCCACCAAGCCACGATGTCTATTTTGTACTCTGTCAAGGCAGGATAGGCTGTTTTTAGCAGCTCCTGCCCAGATGTGGCAGCAGTATTCCATCCTTGGACGTACTTGGCTTTTATACTGATAGAGAATTGCGTCATTAGTGAGATCTTCTGGAGCAGTAGAAGGATCCCGCCATTTTCCCAGCGTCCTTGGCCACAGACTTGATGTGTTCCATTTCAATCGGGAGTAAAGGTCAAACCCAGAAGCTTATAAAAACATGGGATCTCCCCTAGACGAGAGCCATTCATTTCAATCGATGCCAGATGGAGATCAGACCGTTTATTATGTAATGATAGGAACTTGGTCTTAGATGCATTAAAGGTAACCGGCCGCCTCTTCCCCCACTGAACCACGCGCTCAAGATCTGAGAAGAGAGAATCTGAGAGAACGCTGTCATTTACGGCCTTTGATGTGTTGCCATAGATAGTCGTGTCATCAGCATAGATGTCAACGAATGATTTTGGTATGTGTTTTGGGAGATCATTGATGTAGATCAGGAAGAGAGTTGGGGCCCAGGATGGACCCCTGAGGGACTCCAGCATTAATACTGTGGGCCTCTGATTTCTGCCCATCAACCACTACTCTTATGAACCTATCAGAGAAATGATTTAATGATAGAGAAAACATTTCCAGTTATACCGTAGCTGGAAATCTTGTGAAGTAGGCCTTTTTGCCATACCTTATCGAAGGCCTTTGATATGTCAAGAACAATTGCCCTAGAAATGAAGCCTTTGTCGAGAGATTCGCTAATTCTATGATATAACTGTTAGCACGTCTGCTGTAGATCTAGCAGAACGGAAGCCATATTGCGTGTCACTAAGGTTATTTCTGCTGAGGTGGTTGACGACTTCTCTATTTAATATGGATTCTAGCAACTTATGACACTCGGAGACTTATTGGTTATGGAGAGGGAGATGGCTTATAACCTGAATTCTTAAATACAGGACATATTGATGAAGTTTTCCAGGGTGTTGGAAAGCACTTCTCCTTAAGGCAGCGCTTAAACAGTTTGGTAAGTATGTGGGGGGGCAAGTTCTAGTTGTAGCTTTTAACCTGAACCGGCCAGAGGATGTGTTGGCCGAAACGTAGTGAAACCTCCTAAATTAAGATAATTCCCAAAAGAAAGCTTCATATTATAAAGCTTCATCTCAAAGGGTTCCAAAACATTCCAGCTTAGTCCTACAAATTTTCGAAACTTTACTATGAAAGCCGTAAAAAGGCAGACGATTTCTAAGACTGCAAGGGTTTAGAATGTAAATAACTTAAATTGAAATAAATAGAAAACTTCAAGAAACAAAGATGGCGTTTAGTTCAGAAATAGCTCGATCCTCACCCACTAGAAAACATCATATCTTGTTCACGAGACAAGTCCTAATATTTCAGAGCTACTTCCTCTTGTGTATATAGATCCTTGGCTTCCAATCTTGTTTGGTATGCGCCTCCTAAAAAAAAAAATTCAAAGCTCGCATCCTCTAAATTTTATATTTATGCAATGAATTTTCTTATAGATTAAATGATCGGAGAAAAAGTATCTAAACGTAGTAAAAAAAAAAAAAAAAACAAAAAAAAAAAACAAAACTTAGAAATTTCGAAAATGCAAATTATCTGCATAAACTTTAACACGTTCTATTTTTCCCAGTTTGGTCTGCTATACAAATTACTCCAGCACTTTCAAATCCATGTATTGGTATCTCTATAAAAAAAATGTTAGGTTTTTTTTCCCCCCCGCTATTGACTTTAAAACTGGGCATTTTATATAAAATTTAACACTAAGGCACTTGCTGTGTTTTTTCAGATGTTTTGTATTAGAATGGCTTAAAAGTATAGAACCGTAGATATTAAGCAAACTCCTTAGTCAAACATCGCAAATGCATTTGGCAATTTTTATTACAAGCCCAGATTCGACCTAAAATCAATAGTGGGTTCTATAAGTTGGAAATTAATGTTTTTTAGAGAGATAGAAGATACTTGACTTCTGAAGTTTAAACATTAATTTGAACCATTATATATTGTATGAATCCTTTTATTTTATAAAACCAGTTTCCAGTGCAATGCATTGTGGACTTTCACTATAGGCATGTGAGCTACCTCCTGGTGCACCGATCCCCCCCCCAGGTAGAGCAGGCAATTAAACGATCTGATTGAAAAATGGGTGATTTCATGGATTTCAATAACAATAAAAAATATGGTATTGTGAAGCCTTTATCGTTCAATCTCGGGCAACGTCAGGTCACCATGCTAGTATTTAAATATACATAAACATCAGCTCATTGAATGTAGTTGACTTATCCTGATACATTTGAAATTTTAAATACTCGTATCATCACATTTAACGCACAACCTAACATTCACAGGCAATGACTCGAAACAAATACATTGAACTTTGCTGTAAAGGCTCTAACTTTCTGGTAGAAAGTTAAAGCATTTTAAAGATAAAAAGCCATAATGCACGGAGCAGTGTCGCCATATCTGGGTTGGTGCATTTACCACTTTCAGTGCTCAAGTCTCGAATCATTGACTAAGCTCCAACCTATGTTCAATCGCCGCAATGTTTCATCCCTGTAACGGTTTTGAGCTCTTTAATTTTTTTTTTTTTTTTTTTTTACACAGGAATCACCACTTATCAAGGCCCGTAGACTACTCGAGGGTAAGGCTAAAAGGGGTATACATCAGTCGGTGATTATAGCGTAGTAAACATCAGTGGGAATTTCGTAAATTTGATTACTTAGGACGGTTCAAGAACTTGTTTACATTGGACTTGAAGACAGATTGTAGTCGGTTGGAAAGCAAGCAAAGTTTCACAGGCGTTCAGTTCTAAGAAAGAAGCTTTGTTCATGGAATTTACATTTAGGTTTAGGCACAGTGTGGGATATTATTGATAGTGGCTTTGGCTAGAAAAATGTCTTTCGTGAAAGTTTGGCGGGGGGGGGTCATAGATTGAAGCTCTGATAATCACTTGCCATGAAAATAACGACAAAGCAGACATGGTGCGATTTTTAAACTCGTGACGCTTGTGCCTTAAGTCAGACCAGCAGCAAAATCACGCCCCTTCGCTGATGTTCCGGAAATTTAAAAGAATAAACTATACTTGAAAGTTTCATTTCTTCCCCGCTTATGCAGACATATCTCGAGAGCTGTAGATTAATAGTGATGAGTTAAATTTACATGTTTCAAGACTACCTAAGATAATGAATAGGGGTGAAACTTTAAGACTAATTTATTCCTTCTTGCTGTACTAAACTGTAGAAGTTTAAATATGATATCGCTCATCAACTAGTCTATTATTGACTAGCCTGGGTGCCAGGCGTTAACCGGGTGTTCTTGAGTAAAAGTGGTGGCAGCGAAGGAGGAAAAGAACGTTAAAAAAAAAACGTGACATCTTTATCGTTGCGCCCATCGACAAACCTAAAATGGGGAAGGTTAAAATCCGAGCTAGTCAATCGAAAAGGGAACGACTTTGAAAATGTCGGCGAAAAAAGCGACGCCTTCCTTGTAGCAAAGCGCCCCGATGAGGGTGAAGAATTAATGTTTGTAGTCAATGTTTCGATATTTGTCGTCCGTAGGATCAAGCTCCAAAACTATACCGATCTCGTGAAAATCCGTCGCCTCTATCGAATGTTTTAGACATACATACATGTAAACACAGGTGTGATTTATAATAGACTAGTCTGAGGGCCCTGCGATGCCCGGGTGTTTGGAGATGTGCCGAGCAAAAAAGCTGTAGTAGGCAGAGTCGAACCCGTGACGCGAAGGCGGATAAGTGGAAGTATGTGTAAGGTTAAGGAAAATTGCAAGCGCAAAAAAAAAAAAAAACCAGTAAGCAGGCTCGAACCCGTAACGCGCCAGAGGAAAGGGAAGAAAATCTTATTGATGTGCCTACCGTGGTTGTGACGTCACGCGCGGTCGAAATAACGCCTTTGATGCAACATCGTTTAAGTGAGCTTTGAATGACTTTGGTGGGGAGACTACCCTCCCTGTATAAAACTACCCAGTTGAATCTGTTTTTGGCCATTTTTTTTTTTTTTTTTTTTTTTTTTTTTTTTTTTTTTTTTTGTCGTCCGAAGGGTCGGCTTCAAAACGATACAGATCTCGTGAAAATTTGTCGCCTCTGTCGAAAGTTGTAGGCAGACATGCATACAAGTGCTCCATATTGTAAATGATCCCAAATACCATTCCCCCACCACCATATGCTTTTCAAGTGTGAATAAGTTTTGTTTGAAAAAATTTTAATTTTTTTTTTTTTTTTAATATAGATGAGCCTGCGAAGGAGCTGATAGAAGAGCTAGAAATTGCGAGTAAGGAGTTAATCAACAAGGTGACCGGCTATGCGGAGAACAAATCTGAGTGGTCTCTTCGTAAGAATCAAGATGGAGTGACAGTTTACCAAAAGAAATCAACCGACTTTCCCGGCATGATGTTCAAAGTCGAAGGCATCGTCGACGCTTCGCCGGAACTGATTTTCAAGTACATGGCGGTAACCCCCACCTCCCTTCGCCTTCAGTGGGACAAGCGGATCGAAAGTGTCGAACAACTGGACGTGGTCAACCCGACGACAAATCTCATGCGAACCTACACCAGGTCTGAACTGGCTGGCGTCCTCACTGCTCGGGACTTCGTGGACCTGATCACAACGATGGAAACCACCAACTATCTGGCGACCTTTGCCGTAAGTGTGACCCTCGAGAAATATCCACCTGCTCCGGAGTTTGTTCGTGGTTTCAACCACCCTAGTGGTATTTTCTGTTATGGTATAAATGGAGAGCCGGACAAAACTGAGGTGGTCTGTATCCTACAGCCGGACTTGAGGGGAAATGTGTCAAGTTTACTTGTCGATGCGGTTATGCCTTCCTCATGTGAAGAATTCTACAGACATCTGCGTAAGTTTGTAGCAAATAAGACTCAAATCTGATTGTGAATAATAAAAACACCTTGGTATGAATTGAATCATATTGTTATCTATATACTTTGTTTATTTTATTTTTTTTCTGACATTGATACTAAAAGTCTACTTTATTTATATGTATAGTTGACAACAAAAACAAAAAAAAAAAACGGAAAGTGGTCAATACGTTAGAGCTAAATGTTTGTTTCAACCTCGGATTCTGAAATCACTACAAGTTGGTTCAATAGACAGGACAACAAAATTATCCTGCCGATCTCGTCAGACGGTCTAAGCCACAATAAATTAGGAAAAGATTCTTTTAAATTACGTATGGGTAGAGTTGAAGTGCTGGATAGAGGGGGGGGTAGGGGAGGAATAGATTATACCTATTTACAATGTATCCCCCCCCGGGACAGTTAGACACGGGATCGTGTTTTTTTTTTTTTTTAAACGTGGACAAGATACAAAAATTAAAAATTGTCTCGGTCGGGAAGGATTTCGCCTCCACTGAAAGAACAAGAAATCGAAGTGCAGTATCTGTTCTTCAGATACTACACTTTGATCTTGGCTACATTGCCAAGGAATGTAGATTATAATTAGAACTGAAATTAATAGGAACTAAATTAAAATAGATTGCGAAAAGGATGTATATGAGTACATACTACTGACTTAACTAATTTCCTTTTTCTTCTAGAAAACAAGCGTTTATGGATATTTATTAGATCATTAGTTTCGCTGAACTGTTACGCTTATTCAAAATATCCATAATTTCTTACACCAAGCATAGTTGCGTAAAACTGAAGATAAAAATGTTCTAGCACACGGACCTGTTACTTGTATATAAACAAGTGACCTGGTATGCATGTGCGAAACTTCTGTATGAGACTGTCTTAATATTTGGTCTAAAGACTTGAAACTTGATGTGGTAGAGTATTTGGATCTCTGAAATTTCAATTTTGATTTTTAACCTGTAAAAAAAAAAAAAAAAAAAAGGGCCAACATTTAAAACTTTCCTTTAGCAGAAGTACATGTAATTTCTGAGAATGCGTATCCATCTATTTTGCCTGAAATCGCTTAATATTTGATCCATAGGGTGAAAGCTCAGATAAGGACTATTGCTAGAGCGCTGGATCTTTTGGTTTGTCAGTTGATGCACCGTATATTTGCTTCTGAAATATATATTGGGTATCAAATAATACAATTCGCTTAACTATGACCTCTGCATGACTTTAAATTATCATAACCATATTTTACAACCGACGAACGCCGGGATGTCTGCTAGTTACGTCTTTCTTCTGGAATGTTAGCTTAAGTATATCAAGCCCCCCCCCCCGTGAATAAAAGAACGTTGCATCTTCATAAATTATGAGTCGCAGACCGGTAGTTTAAAACTCTGGTTTTTGCCTTTATGTCCTCATCAGTAAAACGTATCCTAACTGGAAATTCGAAACTAGAGTAAGTTGCATGTTGTCACCTGGGCCCTCATGTCGCATATAAGCTAGTCGCTGACCATGCAAATCGCAGCGACGTCGGTATGGAATGGACTCCCTTTTCAGCAAGGAGTGTAATCGTCCAACTAGGGAGAGAGAAAGGCCTGCCCCAAGATTATACACTCCGTAGAACGAGGTCTTCTAACTAAGCAAATTAAATCCATAAACGTAGAATGTGATTACCACAATCGAGCAACATCACAGCTCACACAAGCTACTATGTACTTAAATGATGGCCTGAAATCGGAAACAGAAGAAAAGCTAGATAAACGTATAGCTAATCATAAAGATGGGGTAAGATTCATACCAGTTCTGAATGTTGCAGACATAATCTAAACCTCTTAACTGATCTTAAGTGCGGAATAAATGAATTATAAATTTACATGTTTCAAGACGACCGACATAATGTACGACGATATCGGATTTAGATATGATCTAGTATTCAGCGCAATGGGAGAGGATGACAGCAAAATAGACCAATATGCAACATTGATAGTAAGTTGACTGACTATTGTAAACATACACCACTTTGATGTAAATAGTTGATGTACGACTAAATGGTGAACACTGAATATCGGATTCAAAAATGCAAATTGTTTCGAATAAAATTCGCGCCATATGTAGAAGATACTTAATTTGAGAAAGCTGTTAATTGATGTTGGGACGATTAAGCTAGTTTCCAAATAATCGGAAACTTGGAGTGTCGGAATGTGGAAGAAAAAGGAGAGCCTAAATTTCACATTTTACAAATGTAAAACTTTCTATTGTTGGATGAATAACCTTTAGTTTAAAAATGATTTTTTTTTTCTCATAAGAGCGATGTTAAATAAAATGGCTCGGGTGGGGGAGAAGAATGACATGCGTAGATAAAGAGAACGCGATGGTTCAAGTAAAAAAAAAAAATAGATTAGAACCTCATGTAGGGTCAAAAATATTGGCTATAGTACAAAAAAAATGGAAGTTTTTAAAAACTTACCGAAACAATTTAGTTTCTGACGTTTTCAGATGAGGGTTGATTATTTGGCTTCATCAGACTACTGTTCATCTTACTATATACAATGAGTAAAATGTTATGAAGTAACACTTACTTCTAGCTTTATTTACAGCTAGAAATAGGTTTAAGGCTCTCAAAATTCGCCTGCAAGGACCCGTGACGCAGTGGTTACAGTACTTGGAATGATGAAGGCCTCTTGAAAGCTCAATTCTCGGTGTGGACGACCGAAAAATACAATTGCGAATTACTTAGGACCTCTGAGGGAACGAGAGCATGCTACCTCCTCCCCCGTGAAGTAAATGACTCCGAAGTTCTGTCAAAATCATAGTTCAACAAAAGACGTTCCTTAATTCGACAAGATACATCTAAAGATCGGAGGTTACATTAACTGAAATGTTTTGAAAATAACACTTAAAATGAGAATACGAGGAATCCAAATAAGACGGAGGCACTGTCAAATTTTCTAACAAATGTCACTTTAAACAATTTCCCGGAAATAGTAACTACTAGTTGGTTTTGTTTTACGGCATATCAACACTTTTCAGGTTATTTAATACCGAACCAAGTGATGTTGAAAAACAATTTTAATAGTGTGTGTATATATAAATTTCAAAGTCTTTCTATTTAACTCCTAGTTGGGACCTTAACAGGTACTACCAGTCCGGGTCAGAGTGGACCTTGGAGCAATGGCAATTAAAAGATGGCTCCACACTCCCCAAACCCGGAATCTGGGGCCTCATCATCGGATATAGTTTAAGGTCATATCCAGGACCTTTAAACATTAAACTAGGGCGTATTCGTGGGAACTATGCAGTGGAAATCGCCTCTTTAGCAGTTCTACATTGAGTCACTCATTTTTTTTTCTTCAATTCATTTTTTTTTTTTAAATAAGCAAAAACCGAAAGAATTGTGCTTCAATGCAATGTAGGGAAATGAGTGGTACAAATTTAGAGATGACAAACACCTAAATTTACTTTTTAAAATTGCGTTGTTATTTCACTTGGAAGTCTACTCCAAGATCCAGAGATTCTGATTGAGAAAGCAGCTCTCCTTGTGTCCAATCAGAATCGGAGGTGGAAAAGTTTCATAGTGTCGACGTAGTCTTCTTTCTGGTACAAGTGCTCATTTTCCGAGGTATATCATGATGCCCATTGAGTAGTTAAAAATCAGATCACCGCACAATTCTCAGTGCTCATGGTGGGGGTGGTGGAGAAAGTTAAGCTCTTTGAGTCGGTTATCATAGGGCAGAGCCGATAGACCTGGCACAATTCGAACCTTCCTGTTTATTAGATATGAAGAAGCTGTCTGGGTTCCATATTTTATCGGTGGTATTAAAATAGATAAATATTTCAGGAGCAAGTTTGCAGAATGCCCTATGAGAATTAGGATACTCCTTGTATTGTTAGAAGCCTAAATGCAATGTTTAGATGGCTTGAAGGGTGAGTCGATCAGAAGGCCAAGATTATTTGTCTCGTTTACCTCCTTCAGCAAGACAGTGTCATTACTTAAAGTAAAATAAAAACAAGTCGCAATGAGAACCTATTGCAATTTATATACATAGAGGGCTAAATTCTATTTAATGGATCATTTTCCGGAACGTTGAAATCAAGATTTGATTTTCAGTTTCGTTTGTTCGAGCTACTAATTTAATATCTGCAAATAGGAACACGTTCTCACCAATCATTCCGTACATGTCGTAAATATAAAATAGGACCTAGTCCGGAACCAAGAGCAACACCACCGCAAGCTTGTATTGCAGAAAAACCCAACTTTATCTGATCATTAAAGATCTTTTCCACTTTTAAATTAATTCATGAAAGCCGTAGCTGTTGGATTTATGTAAAAAACATGATTAACATTTCAAGGCTTTGGAAGAGTTCAAATAGACAATGCCTGCAGTATCTTTCTCGTGCATTATACAGGTAACTGATGAGTCCATGACTTGAATATTTTGAAATGAAACTGTCAGGATGAGATGATAGCAGTAAGTGTAAGATGAGCAAAACCTCTATGGATTTGGAGACGATAGAGGTGAGGCTTATTGACCTGTAATTCATTGGGTCTTTTCTTTATATAGAGATAAGGGCAGATTGTGGCCACCTGTCAATCAGTATGAACGACTCGGAATTCGAAAAGTTTAACAAGATTGCTAATGCTACTTCAGGTGTAACAACTCGGAAAATTGCTTCATACAAGAAAAAAAGGCTTTCTTGACCTCATCCCAAATGATGCTGATCGACAGCACTGGTGGTGCTACCATGTGACTTTGTAGCTTCTCTACCATCATCTTTGCAAATAAAAGCATCAAAGAGAAATGCTTGTAGTTTTAAGTGCGCGATCCTTTCTCCTTTGGGATCACGTAAAGTTACGATTTGAGTGTTCGACCTTTCATTTCTTCGCATCTAAGCATAATAACGTTTTGGATTATTATTACCAAGTGCAAACTAAGTTTTTTTTTTATGGTTGTTGTTTATTCATGTTGGAAATGTATCCAACATGATTACGTTGTTTTTTTTTTATAGATCCCCCCCCCACGAAGCTGGCACGGACACCGTCTCTTGGAAATGCCCCCCAGGCTGCATTTCTCAATTTCTGGTCACAAAGAATCTTCCCATTAATCCGTGATTTATACTTCTTGTATTTGGTGTTTTCACCGGCACGGACAACAGTCAAATAATAAGGGAGTCTATGCAAATCTTACCCCCTCGGAGGCCATGATCATTAAAATTAGATCATGATTCATAGTAACACATTTTTCCTCGACTTGTGTGAGATAGGGGATGGAGCAGACGAGGTAGGCGGGTAAACGCCTAGAACTTGCTAAGTGGAGATAAAATTTCGCAGATAAGATACGGAATATGAACAAGTGAATTCAAAGTTAAGCACAGACGGCCATTGCCCAAATCTGGTTCATGTGGATTTTGTAACATGCTGGTATTAATAACTTTCCCCCATTGTGTCCAGACGTGAATTATCGACAATGAAACTTGCCATACACGTTTAAAAGTGGAACATATGCCTGACGAAGGGAATACGTCCCGAAATATAGTACCACGGAGCGTATTATGCAAGTAAGAATAACAATATCCTAAATGTAAAATATTGTATATTATATATATTAGTTAAACGCAATTCAATTAATAAAAGTGAAACTGCATAGCTTGTTCCGTCATTATATCTTAAGTTGAATCAGTTTGAGTCTTTCACATCTTTGTTCTGCCTTATATAAACTTAAATTTCTTTTTGTATACACATTAAACAATGCTTCAAACAAACTACTTAAACCTCTTATCAAACGTAATCATTGAAAGTACATAGATTTGACTGCCAATCGAAGGTTGGACATTAAAATCTCCAAATATAAGAAAATCACCATCGTTTGGAGACCGTTTTCATGGCATTAGTAAGACTTTGATCAACATTTGTAGAACGTGTGCATTTCGCATATCTCCGTCCAAGAATATTTTCTCTGTCCATCTTTATATCGCAAAGAACAGTATCAACTTTTTCAGATATTAGGAGTTGAGGTTGAGATGGCTCGAGCGAGGAGATTGCTTAAACCATAACTCCTCTATCTTTTCTCTGGGAAATGTCACAACGAAATGAAGTGAGACGAAACCTTGCAGGTGAATTTCTGCATGGTTTACTTCTAAGGATGACAAAGTTTCGGTTATCAATTCCAGGTCTGCGTTCTCGTTTATGATAATGATTACACTTCATCCAATTTGGATCAGATACAGCAAGCACACTGTTAAGCTCTTTCCCGCTGCAAGAACTCTAACATTAGGCTCGAGAAGTCAGCGATTCAGGGAAAGACCACTCTGACCTGCAAAAAGCGTCTGTGCATTTCCCGGTACGGGCGTCTTAAACGATTAGCAATAATGTAACCCCTTCTCAAAGTGAAGATAAAGCTTGGGAGGATGGGATTCCTAGAACTTCATAGAACCACCATTTAACCGCAATCAACATGGACCAGGTGATTACAGGAATGCTCTAATCGCTGTTGATTTTTAGAAAGCCGAAGGTAAAAATCTCTAACCGCTGCGCAAGCTTCTATATACAGGGTGTCCACAAAGTCTGACTACATTATGTAGCCAGACTTTATGGGCACGTTGGCTGTGTGGGTTGTTCCTTGCTAATAGTCAGATGGTTTTGTGGCCAGGTTGGAATCTCCCAACCAACTGTAATCATAACTCTCTGCATTGATAGATTCCTGAAAGGATTAAACATTAATCTCCATAGGTATTAAAAAATATCATAGTAATAATTATATATATACAGGGTGCCCATAAAGTCTGGCTACATAATCTACACGGTGCCGACAAAGTCTGGCTGCATAATAGCCAGACTTTGTGGACACCCTGTTATAATACAATAGCATGTGTGTTATTTTCGATGCCATGCTTACATCCGGGTCGTTTAATTGTTATGTACTTCCATTTCTTGTCATAAATAATTTTATCAAGAATTCTTCATAAGTTTTGCTTTCAGTTTCGATTATGTCTGAAGGAACTCAAATTAAATATATACATATATTTTTTTCATAAGTTTTTATTTCGGTTTCGATTCCAGGTATTGCACCCAAGTCATATGGATATATATTTTTATTTTTGAAATCGAAACTTTATAAAAATCGATAGAGCATTAATTCTATAATAATATATACGATATCCGCAAGAATTTAAATATATTTAAGCGTACTTTACGACCTGGCTTTTTCGGGGGTACGTGCTAACTTAGATATATACTTTTGCAGTTTTAACAAATAAGCTACAATAATATCAGAACGTCTCTATTTACGCTGAACATCTACAGAATGCCAACATCAATTTATTACATATGAATGTGTCCCTTGTGGAATTTCCACAGGTTCTGCTAGTTAAGATACTTTTGAGGTTGGGATTAAGTCTCTCTTCAAGGATAATCGAATGGAAGTTACAAAATTTGGTTCCTTTTTTTTATCTAATTTTTGTTTTTAGTTCTGCCAAGAAAATGTTAGAGCCCTTAGAAACTCTTGTGACCAGAAAAACAAATGTATTGTCTACCCATTCTGCATTCCCTGAGCAGCGCTGCCTATTTGAAGTTCGGCCTTTCGTTTTTAATCACACACACACACACACACACACACACACACACACACACACACACACATACACATACACAAAAATCCAAACATTAGTTTCTCAGTTAAGCTTCCATATACATAGTTAAATGACGACGTCAAGAAATCTAATCTTACCGTCGGCTTTTAAAATAAAATTGAAAGTTTGTCACGCGAGAAAAATTTGCGCACTTTCGTTTTTCTTATATAGCATTCAGCGCCGAAAGAAATTTAATTTTTATACAGGTTCCATCAATAGAGTCCTTACTGTTATCATTATTTTGATACTTTGTGTCCAACAAGTAGCACCAGCTGGAGTATCGTCCGACAATTACCAGTATTCTATGATCAAAGCATACAACGATCAGGCAAATACGTATCGCATAACTTGCTGCGCCAATAATAACGACGAAATATTTAAATCCAGAAAAAATTGCTTAATTCGTGTATATACCAGCTACCTTCGATAAGCTTCCAGATTTTTTTTCGTATGGGCACATTTATTGATAGTAGACAAATGAAACTCTAGTCCTCTTCGAAGTAATCTCCTCCGGCTGCAATGCACTTGTTGTACCGTTATGACAACCTCAGGAATGCTCTATAGAAGTTGACTTGTGGGCGTGTGTCGATGACCCTAGTCACAACCTTTCCATCTCCTCTATTCTCTAATAACAACACTATCTCTAATATTTTTCTTGATCGTAGAGAATAAACAAACTTATAGGAGTATGGATTTTTAATCGTGGTCTAAATATTGAAATTTCATAAACTTCAAAGGTAGCTTATGTACTGCCAGCAATGACCGACAAAGGAGTATAGAAAATACGAGTCATATACTCAGTCCAAAGTAGAACTGCGACTTCATTTCTATGAGTTTTGGCAAATCACAAACTGAGCAGATACGTGTCCTCTATTCCCACCATCATCAATAGCCTCTGACAAAGTAAAGAACTTTGCAGCAAACTCAAAGCTATGCGGTCAGGGCCACACACCTCCTGAATTTCCTCTCAAGATGATAGTCTGAGAAAAATTCCACACAAAAAACTCCTCAAGGTATTTGAAGCCAGCAAAATAACTACTCCTGACAATGTTTCAGTTCTAGTACTCAAAAAGCTGGAACTAGCACTTGATTTTTACAAAGCTGTTCCATTGATGTCTAAAAGGTAAACACTTGCTAATACATTGCTAAAGCTCATTAGTTCAATAGGGTTTGGCTAAAAAAATCTACTTTACAAGATTTCCAGCCATGAAATATTTGGAAATGTTTTCTTAACCATCGAAAGTTTTCTCTTACAAATAGCCGGCGATGGGCAGAAGCCAGAAGTTCAAAGTATCAACACAGGCGTACCTCAATAATTCATCCGAGATTCAACTCTTCTCTTTTCTTTATCAACTAACCTGACATGCATGCATGCATATATACATACATACATAGATGAATGAATTATTTATGTTATAGCTGATATCCCAAATTATATTTTACGTTCATTCGTCGATACATAAACAAACAACACTGCCATTTTGAAATATTTCGAAGGCCAATAAAGAGAAGAGTAAAAATCTCTCGGGGTCCCTCTCCTCCGACCCTGAGCACGAGTATGGAGTTGATTGAGATTGTCGGACTGACTTCCTCATCTTGGTTGATATAGTCACAACGTTTCGGCCGCTTTGCCCTCCGGCCTTCATCAGGTGTTTTGTATCGAACTGGGGAACCGTTTGTTAGGAGTCTCGAACCCAACCCTTTATTATTATTACGGGGGTACCGTGTTCGGACTCCAGCTAGGCCCTGGGACATAGTTGCTGATTCTCGAAAATACCTAATCTCAAAAATACAGCCAATGAGTATGGAGTGTTATCACATTTGGGCTGGTGCACCTGCCCCTAGTCTCTCACTCCTGGACCAAGGAGAGTCGCAAACTTCATAAGCTCAGAACTATCAGTGAGACTTCAACCTCTATCCCATTGACGAAATGTTGCATCCCCCTGACTCTTTTACAAGTATTTTAATGGTAGGTGCTCTGACGAACTACAAGCACTTGTATCTCCTTGACGTAAATAACCTCGACAAACCCGACATGCAACAAAATCCCACCACCTACGTAGTAAAAATCCCCTACTCTAATTATTTCTTCCCTAGGATTGCAAAGCTTTGGAATTACTTTTCTGATTTCTGCTTCCCTGATTATACTGAAATGCAGAAGATAAAGAGATAGCTTCGAATTTGGGGGTATCAAAACCAAAGTAAAATATGATGAAAGTAAAAATAAAATAGATAAACCCCATAATTTTTTATACCATACCTGTTCACACTGAAACACTTATCACAATATTTTGTGGATCTATATTAAAAAACCTTGTTAAACTTTGTAACATATTTACATTCTATGGAGGTCAGGTGCGAACGAACACACCCTAATTTTATTATACCATATTTCTTCAAACTGAAACATAATTATCAAAGTATACTTACGCAGACAGATATGAAAAGTCTTTATTAAAGTTTGTGCCTATTTCTATTCTATGGAGGCCAGGCGCGAACGCAGCCCCCGCAATTTTATTATACCATCCCTATTTAAGTTGAAACATACTTATCAAAGTATTATGTACATCTATATAAAAAAACACTTGTAAACGTTTAAAAAAAAAATTATTTCAATACTTTGTGGACCAGGCGCGAACGCAGACCCTCCCCTAATTTGAATGAACCACCGTTCTGCCAGATGTAATCAGTTTTTTAAAATAGTCAACTATATAGGAACCTATTCGTGACCACACACACACACACACACACACACACACACACACACACACACACACACACACACACACACACACATTCAGCTTTATATTATACATATATATATATATATATGAAATGCATGTTTGTTTCCATATGAATAGACATAATATTAATTAATATAATTATTATGTTATATTTCATGAAATAAATGTGCGTTTCCATGTGCATAACAGAACCACGTAAATTAAGGATTTTTTTTTATTGAATTATGGTAATTGACGATGTCTCCTATTGTCGGTCTTAATAACGGGTAAGTGTATGAATCAGCAATAATTGGGGAACAAAAACGGCGCCTTATTGCTTAATGAAATCATTTGATTATTTATTTCATTATGAAATATGACATTTCTGAAAAAAAAAAAATGTAACACCACAGGCATGGAATTGTCGATGGATGCTTTTCCCCCATTTCTTAGATAAATAACATATGGTGCGTTTTAGCCTTTATAGATGCTGTAAGGGACTCTGAAATACCGGTGTTTTCCAGCCTTTTTGTATTATGGCGGAGCACTTTTGAGCTCTTTAAAAAATTTCGGCACTCCTATCTCAAGAAAATGCATATATTTTACTATAATCAAATTTTGCATGAGAAAATTATCATATAAGGATATTTTTTTATTCACATGAATAAAAGTTATCCGGTATTCAAGAGTGAGAGGATTGTGCTTGGTGCCTTCTTCCTACCATACATGTGCTAATATGAGATAGACACATCCTTAACTCTGTAACATGGCGCGCGTGTGAGAAACTCAGCAGCAGCCGTAGGATAGCTGATGAGCGAAAATATAAGCAGCAGCTTTCTTAACACATATGCAAATGAAGCAAGTGTGCGCGGGATGACGTCACAGGAAGGAGAGAAAGACAGCGACGTTGTTTGGCTGTGGAATTTATTATATCCATATATCTATAAAAGTGAAAACTGTCTGTCTGTGTACATTTCCCTACCCAATAACTCTGTCAATTTTCAGTCTACAGACTCGAAATTTGATAAAAAGGGGAGTGATATTGGGAAAAATCTTTGTAATCGTTTTTTTTTTTTTTTTTTTTTTTTGGGGCCAGAAATTTTGCTGTTAAGGGGGTACAAAGTTCAACGATTTGACCTTTGCGAACTCTACTAAACTCCTCCGCCAATTTTGGGTCTAAACACTTGAAATTTTAGATATAGGTTCCTTGGGCAGGGATCTAACTTAATAACTTGATTTGAGTCCAAAACAATAAATGTTAAGGGGTCATAATAGGTGTCAAAGTTAAAAAAATTGACCTCTACGTTTGTATTATGGCGGAGCACTTTTGAGCTCTTTACCAAATTACTCAGACAATTTCTGGTCTAAACATTTGAAATTTTAGATAAAGTGTATTCAGAGATAAGGCAAGTTTTTTAATCGGTTTGGGTCGAAAAATTGTGTTACCAATATATAAATGTGTATGTATGTTTGCATGCCTTCCTAAAATTTTGACAGAGACGACGGATTTTCAAAAGATCAGTATCGTTTTGAAGCTCGACCCTTCAGACGACAAATACCGAAAAATTAGCTAAAAACATGAATTTCTTCATCCTCAACTGGGCACCTTTCTACAGGGAGAGGTCGCTGTTTTCACCGATATTTTTTGAAGTCACCCCTTCTTTTCGATTGTCTAGCCTTAATAAAAACCTACATTCCGTTGGGCGTAACAGCACAGACGTCACGTTTTTTCCCCATCCTTTTCCTCCTTCACGGTACGGGTTGGAGCCTGTCTTCCTACTATGATTTTTTCTTTCTTTGCTTAACACACACCTCCAAACACCCGGGCAATGCCGGGCACCAATGCTAGTGTATATATATATATATATATATATATATCTGTGGATATAATTTATCTCTGTGTGTATATGTATATAGGTATATATATATATGTATGTATAAAAGATTTGAGGATTTCAAATCAAACTAAAGAAAAAATGTGGAAATATGTATATCTTGGATAGTTACCAGTTTCCTTGGATTTATTACAATACGCATTGGATCTTTTTACCTGCCGCAGACCAAGAACTTCCATTACAGGATTTAGCATGCATTTTCGATCTGAGGTTCAATATCCTTTTTCTGCTGTATCCGTATCCAATTTCTCCATGTAACTAAAATGATTTAAAAACTTTAAAAACATTTAATTTAATTTTCTATGTTCATTACCTTTAGCAAATTAGGTGCAAACCTTTTATAATATTTGCTAATATTTTCCTGCGAGGAGTTGTATAAACATCGAAAACTCATGGGTTAAGGAAACATATTTAACTATACTGTATTCTTTGTCTTGCATACAATAAAGTTTCTTTATTTTAAATTTAATTTTTCCAAATCACAAATTTAACATTCCTAAATTATGATGTATATGTATACATGTATGCATATATGTATGTGTATGCGTATGTATGTATGTGTGTGTCTCTGTGTGTGTCTATATATGTGTATATATGTGTGTGTGTCTATATATGTGTATATATGTGTGTGTGTCTATATGTGTATATATGTGTGTGTGTCTATACGTTTATATGGATGTATATCCATGTATATAGCACATTGTGTGTTTGTCTGTATGTATGTGTATGCTAGGGTGGAGAGGGCTCCCGTAAGCCGTGGTAAATGCAACCTTTCTAGGAGAAGCAACTCTCTGATTCAAAAAAACATAAAGCGGAAGACCAGTACCCACATTAAGCTGGTCTTCAGTTTAACTTGTTGCTGGCTTTCTTGCTCTTACTTGTTGCTGGATCTCAACATTTTGCACCGAGAGAGAGACTTAGCTGTCGTACAAAGCTAAGACTCTGTAACATCATCTGTGTATAGATACTCCCTCAGGCATTTGTCTATAAAAATGGTCCTGTGGCGATGGAAGTCATTTTTGAGCTGATGGACTTTAAGTGTCTGAGGGAGTGGCACTCGTCTGACAAGACGTTTCAATCATGCATATATATATATGTATATGTGCATGTATGTATGTATGTATATATATATATATATATATATATATATATGTGTGTGTGTGTGTGTATGCCAAAATAGGAATTCGCGCTAAACGTAAACTTTCTACTTAGCTACGTATTTTTCGAATTTTCCATGTGAGTTTTCGTATCAAAGATTATTTGTAGACATTACGAACTTATACGGATGATTTAATGTTTGGCACAAAAATGGGGTTCCGTTAGGAAAATTTACTATTAATTGTTCCGACATGCGACACGAAGTTTCTGAATATGCTTTTGCAAGTCCTGCTTCTGCCAATTGTTGTTTGTCTTACCGCAGACACAACGGTGTTCGCTTAATTCCGTTGTTGAGATTGACCACTTTGTGTTTAACTCACTGATATAACCAGCGGCGACGTGCGTCTGATCCGCGAGCACATTTTTCATTTCACGGGCGATTTGTCTATGTCCAAACCAACGGTTTTAGACATTGAGACCGAGTCCAATGTACATGCAGGGCTGCGAACAAACAGATGGCAAGACATTCATTTTCGATCTGCTACTCTCAACCGGCATTTTAATTTCGTTCTTTTTAAAGATTTCTATATAAGCAACGCTTTCGTAAAAAAAAAAAAAACCGAATACTTCGTTTTGTTTTGAACTGAGGGGGGGGGGCAGAATTCACCATTGGTTAAAATATTTACAACTAATGTATAAAATGCTATACGCCTGTTTGTCTCCATATTTTCAAACTTTGTCTCTACCGAAACTAAAAGTCGCAGAGCGGCGCTAGGGGCCTCAAAGAATTGGATTTTTTATGGACCGTCCTTTTATGGGGCGTTAGTCGGTAAAAATAGATCCCATATGAGTAAAAATTGAAAGACATCATTATACATTGCGTCTATAGATCTTAGTCTGTTTTTAATTTTTAATCAGTTCATATTCGTATCGCGTTGGTAGAGTAGTATCGCCACCAGCTTTTTAATCGCATTTCTTCAATTATCGATTTTCGATACTTATCAAACGCATTCCGATACGAAACCTACGTAAGAACACTCCCAGACACACCAAGTATCTTCGGGTGAAATTTCAAAAAATCGGCCTAGTAGATTTGAAGTTTATAGGGAAAAAACTCACACACACATATGCACACTCTCTCTCCCTCTAGGCGGGTTGAGCACTATAAAAGTGGTGGACGAATGTTTGTTTTAAATATACATTTGTGGAGGTTATTGCAGGCACCGCTCCCGTGGGTCGATTGGTAGAACTGCCGACTGCCAATGCGATGATTCTCGGTTCAATCTCCGGCTTGGGAGAGGTGGTAGTCTAACGGCACTGATGAGTTGTGATACAACGAAATCGTACTGTAAGTCGATGACTAGAATATATATATATATATATATATATATATAACATTATCCAAGATTTTCACATTTAATTTGCGCGTCTAATATTGAAAATACTATCAAAAACTTAAGTCTTGTATAGAATACCCCCCCCCCTGAAAAATAAGAAGAAATCTAGATGTATATACCGATGACGGAAAAGAAGTATCGTATACCAAAAATCACGTAAATTGATCAAGTCGTTTTTTATTTAAATAAGCAAGCCAAATTTCATGGCTAAACTCCAAGCGACTATCTCGCAACACTATCTCGAAAACCGTTTGAAGGGGCAGGGGAGATAGCTCCAAGTAATTCAAACTTGTGAAATTTTAAAAATACTTTACTCAAGATGGTGAAAAGGAGCATAGAAATAACTTAAATTCGCTTCAAAAAGATGATGTCACGAGATAGTCGCTTGTAGTTTACCCATTGTATTTGATTTCCTTATTTAAAAGTAAAACTATTTGGTTAATTTACATGACTTTTGGTGTACAATATTTTCTTTCTGTCACAGCTACGTACATTATATCGATTTCTCTTTATTTTTGTTTTGTAATTGTGAAATTTGTTCAAGACAAACTGATTAACTTACAATTTCGTACATAAGCTTGACAAAAAAACTCGCATTCCATTTCACACTTAAGCATCACACACGTACCTGCTATTGCAAACTTAAGAGATTGGCCTACTTACACGTCATTCCAGATTCAAGTGTGACAGACAAACATGATGAAACAGGATGCTATCTCAAGCTTTACTTTGACAGACAGATATACTTTTTAATCGTAAACTTGACTAACAGGTGAGCATTGTATTTTACACTTAAGCCTGACAAACGAATGTGATATTTTACATTTAAGCGTGACAAGCTAACGGACATACTAGTTAAATCTTAAAGGCAGTAGACAGATGAACATGATACTCGACAATTAGACTGCGCGGACAGAAGAGCATGCTATTAAAAAAGTTTAAAAAAAGAGACGTTTATTTAGAATTTAGTTCTCACAAACAGACGGACATGCTATTTTAAACATAGGTGTGACAGACAGGCGAACATGCTATTAAAAACATACACGTGAGTGACATACAAATAAAAATGTTATTCAAAACGTATGCGTGACAAACAAACGAAAATGTTCTGTAAAACTCAAATATTACAGACTGACGGGCATGCCATTAAAAACTTAAAACTGATAGACAGAGGAATATACTATTTGCAACTTAAGTATGGCGGATAGACAAGCTTACCATTTCAAAGGAAAACATGGCAGATGGATTGACATTTCATTTGAACGTAAGGGTAACAGTCCAATTAACAAGTCGAATTGATGAAATATAAAGAGTCTATTTGGCCTTCGGGACAAGATCAAAGTGTAGTATCTGTTCCGGCAGATACTGCAAGCAAAGACCAGATGTGGGGGCAACCCCACATACCTGACCTTTAACCAGCTCCCATTTCCCACCTCTCGGGAGCTGGTCCCCTTTTTCCCTTCCCCCTCCCTTCACTCCTCACATTAAAAATTGGCCTTGTGCCTAATTTGCTCGGTGGGGGAGCAAATAAATACCATCTGCTCCGGCAGATGCTGCACTTAAGATAATTTGTGCCAGTCAATGGAGGGGAAGCCCTCTATACTGGGACAATTATTATTTTTGGTAACCAGAGTCCCCCTTTTTGCCTACTTTAAGGGGAGCTGGTTTTTACCTCACATTAAAAACGGCCTTGTGCCTAATTTGCTCAGTGGGGGAGCAAATAAATACCATCTGTTCCGGCAGATACTGCACTTAATATAATTTGTACCAGTCAATGGAGGGGAAACCCTCTATACTGGGACAATTATTATTTTTGGTAACCAGAGTGCCCCCTTTTTGCCTACTTTTAGGGGAGCTGGTTTTTACCTCACATTAAAAACGGCCTTGTGCCTAATTTGCTCAGTGGGGGAGCAAATAAATACCATCTGTTCCGGCAGATACTGCACTTAAGATAGTTTGTAACAGTCAATGGAGGGGAAACCCTCTATACTGGGACAATTATTATTTTTGGTAACCAGAGTGCCCCCCTTTTGCCTACTTTTAGGGGAGCTGGTTTTTACCTCACATTAAAAACGGCCTTGTGCCTAATTTGCTCAGTGGGGGAGCAAATAAATACCATCTGTTCCGGCAGATACTGCAAGCTATGACTAGCTAGGACTAGCAAAGACCAGATGTGGGGGCAACCCCACATGCCTGACCTTTAACCAGCTCCCATTTCCCACCTCTCGGGAGCTGGTCCCCTTTTCCCCTTCCCCCTCCCTTCACTCCTCACATTAAAAATCGGCCTTGTGCCTAATTTGCTCGGTGGGGGAGCAAATAAATACCATCTGTTCCGGCAGATACTGCAAGCAAAGACCATATATGGGGGTAACCCCACATATCAGACCTTGGTCAATGTAGGGGAAACCCTTCATACCAATTGTCACTATCCAGCTCCCCTAATCCCCGGGGAGTTGGTCCCCATTTCCCCTTCACTCCTCACATTAAAAATCGGCCCTGTGCCTAATTTGCTCGGTGGGGGAGCAAATAAATACTATCTGTTCTTCTGATGCTGCACTTCTATTTCTTGTTCTCTTTCGGTGGAGGAGAAATCCTTCACGACGGAGACAATTTTTATTTTTGTACCTTTTCTCCACGTTAAAAAACGACCCTGGTGTCTAACTCTGTCCTGTGGGGAGGCATAGTAAATAGGTACAAAGAGTCTATTTTGTATCCTTTCTCTGATTTAAATGATGACGTCATCATTTTCTCGTTTGCTTATCCCCCATCTGTTTTAATTGCATGAACCCATACTTTACTGACGTCATTGACTGTGCAATGTTTCTGACAAAGAGAGAAGTATTGGTATATCTAAGGTCAGAATCTATCCAGGTAACACTTATTGTTTTTTTTTCTTTTATAATTACTAAAGTATCATGCCTTGTCTGGATTGGTTGGTTTGGTTGTTTTACGGCATATCAACCCTTTTCAGGCTATTTAATGCCGAATTGAAGAACATTTTTTTAATAAAACATATTTGTTTTTTTTTTGTTTTTTTTTTTGCAAGTCGGTTTCTATTTAAATCATAGTTGGGACCCTAACAGGTACTACCACTGCGGGTCAGAGCCCACAAGCTGGGGCCTCACCATCGGATATAGTTTAAGGTCATATCCAGGACCGCTTGTCTGGAAAGATTTCCATAAAAAAAAAACAAGCAAGATAAAACGCAACCATGCATAATAATGTTTAGTAGTATATACGAGTAGTTTCAAAAGTAATGCTTTCTATTTTTTATGGATCAGAGGGCATTGAATATTATATTGTTACGATGACTGAACTTATGCATTCATAACCTGAAGGTTCCATCTCTGTTATATATATTGACGGTGTAAGACTCTAAGAATGAAACCCCTGTCAGGGATGTGCGTCAGAAACAGATATGCAGCATTGAATTGCTGGCAAAAGTGCATTGACAATGATGGTGACTATGCAGAAAAATAAATTCTGGAGCACAAAAGGTCGCTCGTTTTAATATTACCAACCCCGTATTCGTAGCTCTTCAACATTTTCATTTTAAAAATAGAAGGAATTACTTGTAGAATGGACTTCGTATGATAAAGCGCGTCCCAGACGTCTATACACAATCATTGTTCCTCGCTTGCAAAAGTTCAATGAGAATGGAGGTGATTATGTAAAATAATATCTTGCTTCATAAAAGGTTGCTCGTTTAAATGATATAACTCCCATCTTCGTCGCTCTTTAATGTTTTCAGTTTAAAAATATGAGGAATTACTTTTGAAACGGCCCCCGTATAACAAGGTGCCCTCCGGAAATCGATGTACAATGATCGTCTATTGCTTGCAAAAGTTCAAACAAAATGCTGGTGACTAAGTAGAAAAAATACAACCCGAAGCAAAAAATCAAATCCGTTGCCAATGCTGCTGGAAAAATGGTGGAATCGTTCTTCCGCTCCAGTAGATATCTCACTGCTGATGCAATTTTATATCTGTATAAGAGCCAAGTACGTTGCCACATCTGGGCAGGAGCTGCTAGAAGCGACTTATTCTGCATTGACAGAGTTCAAAATAAACTTCGTAGGGTAGTCGGGGATGCCGTTTTCTCTTCCCTGCAACCTCTTTCCCACAGAAGGGACGTTGCGACTCTGTCTCTGCTTTAACGTTATTTTAATAGCAAGAGCTCGTCTGAGCAGCAATCTATGCTTCTCCTGGCCTGGCTTTCACGAAAAACACTCGTCTGTTTGAAACCACTATCAATAATTTCCCTCACTCTATATCTGGGCCTAAAGCTAAGCGTAAATCTTTCTTAGAACTGCACGCCTGTAGAACACTATTCTATATGGTAGTCTTCAAGTCCAACATAAACAAGTTCTTGATTAACCATACTTATAAGTAATCCAGTTGACCAAATTTCGATTACTTCGACATTTTCCCATTGACTTCTGTGCACTCAGTAATCGTAATTCTCGAGTGGCCTCCGGGCCTTGATAAATGGTGACGCCTTTGCATAAAAAAGGAGTTCGTCACTTTAATGGCAACACTCCCGTCTTTGTGGCTCTTTTTTTGTCTTTTTTTATTAAACAAAATAGGAGTATTTAGTTTTGAAACGATCCTTTTTTTTGTAGGTTTTCATCTTTATATTCCTCTACTATTAGCTGGATATTTCCCCCATGTTCCCATATAATCAACCCACCTAATCAGTTTATTTTTTCGGGGGGGGGGGGTCGTGGAATATCGTCTAGAGTAAAAGTTCCTGTCGGCCATGATTCAATCTCTTCTTCTGGTCGATGGATCGTTTTTAAGGCAGGAATAAATAACTCGGACTGGAACTTCTTTCATGTTTATTTTAGTGTCGCTCTTTTGTTATTAAAGCAAAGAAGAAATTTCCGCTCAATAATTAAGTCCATTGTGCATTATTAATCTCCATTGATTTCTTTCCCGCTTCTCTTCCCAGCATTCTTTTCAATTTCGGTTTTGTGTTTAGGAAGTTTCAATATGTTACTATTTGCAGAAACCTCTAAAAAATTAAAAAACAAAAAAAAAAAAACAAATAATTGAAATATTATAATACGCTAAGCCACTTATTTTTACTACAGGGTGGAACGATGAAATTGCTTTATTTTTAAAATTTTATTAAAAAAAAAAATCAATTCAGGTAACTTGATTATGTAGTACACCGGTCATTTATTCCATGTAGCCGCCTTCAGCCTCAATCACCGCCTCGATACAGGTCCGGAACGAGAAAACATGTCTGTTCCACAAACACCGACAGGAGCCCGGCAAATACTCGGCGGACGGCGTCGATCACGCTGGCTTTGATGTTGTGGAAGGTCATGTTGCTGATGTTCTCGACGTATGACCAAACGACGTAGTCTACCGGATTCAGGTGAAGGGAAAGAAAGACCAGTGAGAGAAGGATGCAAAATCATAGCACTCTTTCTGAAACCAAGCCTGAGTCTCTTTGAACTTGTGGGCCGGTGCCGAGTCTTGCTGCCACACCCAGGGTCTGTCAACAGCCACCTGATTGCACCAGGGGATCACCACACTCTTCAGTTGCCCACCTCCCCGCAGAGGAGGACCTTAGTGGCCTTCAGGCCAAAATCAAAGTGTAGTACCTGTAGATGCTGCAATCAAAGACCATTGTCCTTGTGTCAATGGGCTTCTGGCCCATGTAAGGACAACCCTATATACCAAGAGGCTCTCACTATCCAGCTCCCATTTCCTACCTCTCGGGAGCTGGTCTTCTTTTCCCTTCCCCTTCCCTCTCTCTCCACATTAAAAAACGCCTTGTGCCTAATTTTTATTAGTGGGGAATCAAATAAATACATGCTACACTCTTCAGTACATCCAAGTACACTTTGGTGTTGACTTTCAAGCGAAAATGTAAGATAACATGACGTGGCCCTCACTTGAAACCATACCAAAGACCATAACATTGGATGAAACTTTGTTTTCATCACCCTGTGCACGCTCTCAAGCGCTGAATCGTTCGGATTGCATGTGACTGTGCTGGCAATGGTCCTGTTGTCATAACTTGGATCGATAGTTACAGGGCTCCCTTTATCCGAGTAGAAATAAAGCTTGTCATCGCTGGTTGATGCATGAGGAAGTAACAGCACTAATAGATCTTTATCTTCGCCAATGACAATCTCCACATCTGCAACCCCCATTTCATTGCATTACGTGGCATTCTCTGTGTAGTAGTAGTTCTTCTAATGCACTCATCTCCAAAAGACCGAAAGTCTGTTCTGTTTGCTGTCAACACACAGGAGGTGGGAGAGGAAGAAGACGTAGACGTGGTTGGTTTTATGGGAAAGAGGGTGAGACTAACCGCGAGAATTCCCAAGATCTGAGAAAAATAAAAGACCGAACTCGGACAGATAAGCGACTGTGATTTTGCTCAAGCAGATAAAACGGTAAGAGGAGAGAAAAGTTCATCTCTAAAGAAAGTTCCGGCTCAAGGTGAGAAAGAACGTGAGACAGAAGGACCCAATAGTTTTAACTCTGTCCTTCATGCGTTGCGAAATCAAATTGATAAGATTGATGAGACTTTATTTTGCGCATTCAAAACGAAATCCTCTTTTGTTTACGTTAAACTTTAAAATGACCATGTTTTAGTCGGCTGGGAAATAGCTCCGCGATATTGTGTTCCACAGAGGAGTAGTTCTGGGGGGGGGGAAATCTATGGTAACGGAATTTTTGTTTAGCTTTAGGCAAAGATAGAAAGCAAGAGGAATTGCTGACAGTGGCTGTAGCTAGTTGAGTGTTTGACATGTATATTTCACTGAGGGAGGCATAGATTGAACCTAGTCGAGCACCTGCTATTAAAATGACGATAGAGCAGACACTTGCTCGCAACATGTTTTCTATTAGGAGATAGCAGGAAGGATGAAAGGACACTCCCCCACTAGATGTAGAATTCGGTTTTGTCTCTTGTATAGACAGAGAAGGATATTCAGCGGCATCAGCATGTTCGTATGTACGTTATCACATTTAGCACTCTTTCATATGATCGTCCAATTAGTAAAGATCTGATGAGCCTAACGACGCCAAGTTACAAAAACCACAATCGAACCTTTTTACAATGAAGTGTTCCAAAATCAAATTATGTTGTATAATCGACGGAAAATAGTATAATTTGGCGTCTCTACAGAATTGTTGGGACGAGATTTTGTAAAGTATAAATGGAGTTTCAAATTAAAAAACAAACAAACAATAGTTTCTAAAAGTTTTCTGTTAAACGAGCAGTAAATGCTCCCCCCTTCCAGTTTCTAAAAGAGAGTAAATTGTATAAATATTATTTTAAAATGTAGAAACTATTCAATTTTTGTTATTTTTCATTGAGAATTCTTCCTAGACTGAGTTAAAATAGCAATAAATGCTTCCCTGCCCCTCGTTTCCAAAACAGAAAGAGTAAACTTCATGAATATTTTTTTTTAAAATGCAGAACTATTCGATTTGTGTTGTCTCTAATCTTTCATTACGAATTGCTCCTAGACAGAGTTAATGATAAATATGTCCAAAATAAGTATTTTTAAATGCTGAAAGTATTTGTTTTTCATTATCTGAGACCTTTCCTTGTCTGAGAATTTCTCCCAGACTGAGTTAATTATGAATCAGTTGGAAATAAGTATTTTGAAATGCTGAAACTGTTTTTCATTATCTCTAATCTTTCCTTGTTTGAAAAGTCCTCCTAGACTCAGATAATTATTAATTTGATTGAATTCAGTGATCCCCCTGCCATAAAATTTTTTTCAGAGTATGAAAATGTGAAATATTGCGTTTATATTATGGACACCTTAAAACAACAATCTTATGGCATAACCATTTGTAAGGTGCATATGTGCAAGTGTTATTAAGAATAAATAAAAAAATAAACAAATGCTCAAAATTGGATGAATTTATTTATAAAATGGAGTTTTCATGAAAAAAATGCAGGTTTCAAAAAGTATATATTACAAATTGCGAATAAAGTATATTATAATTGAAATATTAATATTTTAGAGAAATAATAAGTTACAATGGTAGCTTCCAAATTATGCAGTTGAAATTACATGAATATTATTGAATTATTAAAAAAAAAACTTTAATCGTGTTAGAAGGTGAACAACGGAATATTCTTTTCATTCTTTTGAGTCCCAAGTATATATCCGACAACGTAAGACACATTCAATCAACCGAGAACCACATGCGTCTATATAAAATCATATAAGACATTAACGGATATATACTCAAGAGTCAAAACAATGAAAAGAATATGCTGTTGTCACAGCCCTAGTTATAAGCCCCCACGTCTTTATAAATTATAATGTTGTCCAATGATCGAATTTATAATGCAAAAGAATATGTAAAATTTCGTTTTATAGCGGAGATATCAATAAATACACATTCTTGGACTTCGGATTAGCACAATAATATTGCGGGGTCTGTGTTCACACCGGCGAAACATTGTTAAACACAGAAACAATATAGAACAGATGACGGATTTCCAAAAGCGACATGGTTGATAAATAAAAATGATGCGTAGTCTGTATATCTTTTCAGCAATCGTATGGATCGTGTCCACAGATGAAAAAAGAGACGGGTCTGGTAAATAATTTCGTTCCAACACGTTTTATGTAAATGTGTTATTTTTAAAATTTTGTTTTTACGAATTATTGAGTATTTATAAGTAGGGCTATGACAACAGCATATTCTTTTCCTTGTTTTGACTCTTACGTATATATCCATTGATATCTTATGTTTTTATGTAGAGTGATGTGGTTCCCGGTTGATTGTGTCTGTGTCGTATATATACTCGAGAGTCAAAACAACGAAAAGAATATTCTTTTGTCAAAACTCTATTTATAAGTGTAATTTTACCCCCCCCTCCCCCTAAAAAAAGATATTGATCTTAACACAAACAAATCACCTTCAAGAAAATATTTTAAAAAATTTTCGGATCTTCTATTCTGCAGACAGATTTGCGTAACTATTAAATAAGTTACACGACTCACGAAATTCCTACGCAAAAAAAAAAGAAACATAGTCTTAATAATCTATATGGAATATTTCTACCAAGGACTGAAAAATTGTTTTTTTTTTTTTTTTTTTATCAGAATCTATTCCACCTAACACGTATTGCTGGTAAGTTTTTCATCTTGGACTCTTACTCTTTTTGTTTATTGCCTTACATAAAATTGTTTTCTGCTTTGCCTGAGGCGATTGCAACAAAATATTAACAAATACAATCCGATCTTGCCTTGAAGTAGTTGCTTGTCTAGCCGCATTAATTAGCTGTGATACAGCAAAACAGTACTGTATGCTCGTTATGTAAACAAATTAAGCCTAGGCGTTTGGACAATATCAAAACATTGTTATTTCACTACCTGCATAGCAGCAGCCGAATAGCGTAACTGTTAGAAGTGCCGACTGTCGTTTGGGCGGTCGAGTTTTGATTATGGCTTAAGGAGGTAGTTGCTTATCTAGCCACACTGATGAGTTGTGAGACAGCGAAACAGTACTGTATGTGGATAACTATATATATATATATATATATATATTGACAAAATGTCTATATTCCAACTCCAAGATGTTCTTTCACCATGTTAAAATGTTCAATTCTTGACAGCCACTTTTTAAAAATCTTTCCCACCCTGACTCATTAGAAGAATAGGGACATATCAGCTTTAAAATAAAAAAAAACAAAAAAACATGGACATGATTACATAAATCCGAAAAAATCGGAAGAGTAATTGCATAATGTAAATATCCCAAAAAATTGCAACTACTCTAAAAATAAATGGAAAGATTGACAACTTTTGGGAATTTGGAATATAGACTTTTTGGCATTTATTCTTATATGCTCTGTAGTTACATAGAGCTTCATAAATTAAAGGAGTGGTACGAATAAAATGTAAAATATAATTGAACTAGCATACTTTTCCGATAAACACACATATATATATATATATACACATATATATATATATATAAAGCTGAATGTGTGTGTATGTATTTGGTCACGAATAGGCTCCTACATGGTTGACTATTAAAAAAAAACTGATTACATATAATTATAGAAGATGTATCGAGACACAGGAATGGGTATGTTTGATCTGGCAAAACAGTGTTTCATTAAAATGCTGGGTCTGCGTTCGCGCCTGGTTCAACAAAGTATGGAAATAAAAGAATTTAAAAGTTTTAAAAAAATAAACGTTTACAAGTGTTTTTGATATAGATGTACATAAGAATACTTTGATAAGTATGTTTTAACTAAAATAGGGATGGTATAATAAAATTGTGGGATCTGCGTTCGCGCCTGGCCTCCATAGAATGGAAATAGGCACACACTTTAATAAAGAGTTTTCATATCTCTCTCTGTAAGTATACTTTGATAATTATGTTTCTGTTTGAAGAAATATGGTATAATAAAATTATGGGGCGTTCGTTCGCACCTGACCTCCATAGAATGTAAATATGTCACAAAGTTTAACAAGGTTTTTTAATATAGATCCACAGGATATTGTGATAAGTGTTTCAGTGTGAACAGTTATGGCATAATAAATTATGGGGTTAATCTATTTTAGTTTTACTGTCGTCATATTTTTGCTTTGGTTTTGATACCCCCAAATTCCACCCAAATTTACAACCCTTTCTTTTCATAACCTATCATACTTTCATAAATCAGTCCTGTTTTTGAACCCAGTCAACGACGGGTACTTTTGCTAGTATATATATATATATATATATATATATATATATATATATATATTATTAAAGGAATTAGAACAACAGTCTAAAGAGCAGGATCTATTTAAATGCATTAATACAATTTAAAGAAAACAGTGCTCGTTGTAATGTAGATATATAATAAACTCGATAGGCATAGATATCCCAGAGCTACCATTCATAAACTACATTTTACAACATCCCAATGAATGGATTGACGATGATACTTACGGGCTTTAAAGGAGTGCGAATAAAAGATATATCTGCCTTACTTAAAAAAAAATGCTAGTTTTATTTTTGGTGTCTTTAAACCCCCACCCACTCTTTTTGCTGATGAGGAGACTTTGTTTTATAAAATCAAATGATAAAATTATTGTCCAAGACGTATTGTCTGTCTCAATAAAAACATTTCCGAAACGATCGTACAATTTATTGATTTCGTTTGTTCTTCCTTTGTAAACCGATTTTTAATTTTTAATATTAATTATAAATTATCAATTATTTTACTTATATATACACACTAGCTGTATATACCTAGCGTTGCCAATTCGAAACATATTGCCGGGCGGAGGATTTAATCGCACATTATTTAAGGTACACCGAATATCCGAATTTTTTACGGTTTTCCTGAAAGTCTAACACATGTTAGATTTAGGAAAGCATGAATCGCATCCATATTTATCTATGAAAATCACACGAGAAATAACCCTTTCAGCTTAAAGGGGAAATAACTCACAGCTTAACTGAATAAAGCTTAATTCCGTTTTTAAAGGCAACTCATGAATGTTAATAATAGTAAATTTTACTACTACAAAGAAATGATAACATTAAGCTAATTATTAAAAGAGATTTTCATAATGCGATATGCAAATGAAGTTACTTCTTGAACGTAAATTTTCTTTAAATAAATAGTATACATAGACTACATGGAACAAAAGTGCAAAAATGTCTTAGTATGAAAATTAATTTGTGAAACAGTGTGCGTTTTGTACATATTAATAAAATTGTAAGCAAACAGATAGGAATACGACTCATATATATACTAGCAGGAAGACCAGGCGTTACCCGGGATTGAATGATGATCAACGAATGTTTCACACTCTAATATATTTTTATTGTCATCGAAATCCGTGAAATCGCCCGGGAGGAAACTTCACACGCCTCCATGCAGTAACTTAATCCAAAATATATGCTATTTTACAATGCACTCTTGAGAACCTACAGTTTCTTCTATAAAATTATTTTATATAATCTTCTTTTCCAGTTAACAAAAAAAACATTAAGAAATTTACGGTCAAGGTTTCAAACTTCAGACCATGTCCTGTAACCCCCCCCCAAAAAAAAACCCCAAAAAACAGACAAACAAACAAAAAAACGTAATTTTCAAGTCTTAAAAAATTCTTTGCGGTTAATGAAAAAAAAAAAGCACATAAAGAAATTTACGTGTGGAGTTTGTATCTACAGACTTCGTCATGCAAATAAAAAAACAAACACGCTATCAACACAGTAAAATTTTCACGGCCCGTTCTTCTCATTGTTGCTAAGTGACGACATTTTAAAAAATGGCTTTACCGATGATACATAAATTAAAATAACGGTTTCGATTATCATTATCAGTAATTATTGGGGGTATTCGTAGACAAAACTTAACTAAGATCACTCCCAGACTTATACACAAAAGTTCTGTAAATTTTAAAGAAAATCTGTTCAGCCCTTTCGGAGTCTATAAGAAACGAACTCACACACAGACAAAGTTGCGTTCATATAATTGTAGAGATAGAGAAATATCTTTATAATTTTTTGTTTTAATTTCATTTCGAAAAAAAACAATTTTTCAGAACAGATATTTATTGTTTGAATAAAGAATACAATTAAAATGTTTTCCTTAACCCATGAATTTTCAATATAAGCTCCTCACCCCAGAGGAAAACTTATTCGCAAATATTAGATCTAATTCTGAAATAAGTTTGCTATTTAGCACATACAATAAAAAACGTATTAAAGATTAATTACATCTTTTTTATGAGGCATAAATAAATAATATATAATATTACCTTCTAAAAATATTTTGGAAGACAGTCCATTAATCTGTGTGCCTATTCGCCTCAGGATTCTGAGATATATATTCAACCCACTATAAATGATATCGCATTCGACAAAAGTAGTAACGTTCTAAAATGTCTTGCGTAGTTCGTATTTAACGGACTTTGTTAATGGCGTCCACGAACTTGCTGATTTTAATACTCGAATTTTTAATCGACCTATATTTTTAATCGACTTTTCATCAACGTACATAGTTAACTTTTTTTTTTACACAGGAATCACAACTTATCAAGGCCCGGAGGCTACTCGGGGATAAGGGTTAATTGGTATACATTAGTCAATGTGATTATGGCGTAGTAATCGCAAGTAGTGGGAATTCTGTAAATTGGATTACTTAGGGGGACAGTTTATCAAGAACTTGTTTACGTTAGACTTGAAGACAATCAGATTGTAGTCAGCTGGAAAGCAGGCAATCGGAAAAGTTCCACGGGCGTGCAGTTTTAAGAAAGTCTTGTTCATGGAATCTATGTTTAGGTTTAGGCACAGATAAAGAGTGTGGGAAATTATTGATAGTGGTTTTGGCTAGACGAGTATTTTCGTGAAAGTTTGGCGAGGGGGGGGAGACCATAGATTGGAGCTCAGACGAGCACTTGCCATGAAAATAACGATAAAGCACAGACAGACTCGCAACGTTTCTTTTGTGGGAGAGAGGTTGCAGGGAAAAGAAAAAGGCATCCCCCACTAGGCTACGAAGTCTATTTTGGACTCTTTCAAGGCAGGATAAGCTGCTTCTAGCAGCTCCTGCCAAGATGTGGCAACAGTACTCCATCGTTGGCCGCACCTGGCTTTTATATAGGTAGAGAATTGCATACTGTATATTTAAGTTTTCACTTTTAATTCTGATTTTCGCTCCTCCGCCCTTTTACTTCACCTGAACATGATTCCCGGACGAATCGAAAGCGCTCCTTACAGCAACAATTTATGGAATTCTTATTAATACGTTTGATTTTGACATAAAAAAAAGATTATACGGAAACTCGAAAAATTAAAAAAAAAAAAAAGAATCATAAAACAAAGTGTCTTCGTTTATTTGCTTGAATACATGTATGTGTGTGTGCGTGCGTGCGCGCACAGGAGGTGGACTATACGTTGGAGGTCAGTCGAGAACACTCCATGCAAGTAACGGCGGAGCAGAGATTGTCTTGCGACGTCTCTTCTGTAAGAAAGAGAGAAATAACATTACTTACTAGGTTTCGACACCGCTCAGAAAAATGTGCTCTTAGCAGCTTCCCCTCCGGTGTAGCAACACTATTTTATGACTTTTGTACTCTGATCGATGTATAGGGTTGCGTCGAGGCTGAGATATTGTTTTCTTGATGAACTAATAAACCTCCACCATAAAGTAGTAGTTGTGCCTTAATAACCATAAACACATTAGTATATGAGAAATTTTGACCGAGAAAGTCCGTGGAATTCGAACGCTGGACGCTCAAGAAATGTATAATCGGCTATAAGAATCATTTGTGGAAAAAATAGTTGTCATAGTTGTTAACGAAAAAGTGCTTTGTCTTGATCGCCTTTAATTTGACTAAATTTTGATCCTATTGAATAAAAGCAAAGATAGACTCTATATTTGTAAACGTTAGCAAGATGTAATATGTTTGAATTTAACACGGCGGTGATCGCATGAAGCTGATAAAATCACGCGTTAATCTCTCGCCTTCCTGTTCAAATATTCTGTCCACGTCTTAAGTCTGACCAAGTAAAATACACAGATTTCAGCTAACCGGAAGTGAAGGCGAAAACGTTACAAATAGTCGAAAGTTTATTTTCTTATTGTAATTTCTTTTTTTCTTTTTTTTAACGAAGGTTAGTTTATAGAAATAAACGAATTGGTGCATAACAAAATAGTGCAGGAACAATGGCCCTCAACATCAAAAATAAAATGTCGAAATCCTTTTTCCCCACAAAACCTGAAAATAGATAGAAATTAATAAAGGGCTACAAACACGCATGCAATATTATAATAGAAATAAATACGAGCATGAAAAGTAATATGGTTAAGCCTTAACATGAAAAAGCAAAGGACTAGATGTTAAAACTGGAAAAGAAAAGGACAAGATATTTTAGTAAAAATATAATTTAGAACTTAACATATTGCTGCATTAACTATTGATTATATGATGTTATAAATTAAATTTTTAAAAATCTGATAAAAAATTCATATTACTTTTCATGCTCGCATTTTTTTTTATTATAATGTATGATTTTTCCAGGCTTCCAATAAATTCAATTGTTTGTTTAATTTCAGTCTTATTTTTTGTCCCCCATAAACACATGTACGGCACCCGTCTTCATTCAATAAAATATCCAAAATTACCTCCCCTTCATGCTGCCATTCTCTGTTTCACTTGGTACTTCTCTTTTCGAATTAGTAGCAACAGTAGTCGCTGAAGCGACGTAGTTGCTATGGAAACCAGTCATAAAAGCGTCGCTTACCTCCTTACATATTTTTATGATTTTGAACACCAATAAACATAACTTTTGTTTTACTTAACAATATAGTTGAGAAGGTGATCTATAAACTGTAAGAAGAATGAAACAAAACTACAAACCTATAGAAGGAACGATATGTACGAAAACATTGTAATGGGAGGATATTTACCCCATAAAAATATTAAAATTTCTTATAATAAAATTAAAATGTATAATTATTAAAAACATTTCATTAAAATCAAAATATAAAACGCTTTTTAAGAGTTTCTAGAAAGTTCTTAATATAGAATATAGACATTTTTTTTTTCAAGAGCTTCTGGAACGTTCTAAGTTGGAATATTCCTGGAACTTTCCATTCACCAGACATAAAGAACGCTGATAGTGTCAACTTTTTACTTGGTCAGTTAGGAAGTCAGTTTGAGTCGTTATGCCGCTCCAGGTTGTCAGACGCTGACAAGATTAACTCCGACCAATATGTCCTGGAATCCAAATCCAGTAGAAAGAAATCTTATGAAAAGAAATCAATTATAATCACCCTCAAAGAAAAACTAACCTTCTCTCTGCCCCCCCCCAAAAAAAAAACTATTGTCATTAATTCTCAATAGCTCGGTCTATCGATGTAAGGCAAACGTAATTGGACTGAATTAAGAACTTGTTTATCTCCCTTAGATTATTTTTAAATATTTTTGTTTCGTTGTTAATAAGTACAATAAACACTAAAAAATATTTTTCTTTAAACTCTGAGTTTTTTTAATATATGTTGTATGTTTAATACATTTAGACTCAAACACGTAACAATGTCATATATTACTTATCAAATTATCAAGTATTACTCATTTGTAATTTT
Source organism: Euprymna scolopes (assembly GCF_053919585.1). Lineage (NCBI taxonomy): Eukaryota > Metazoa > Mollusca > Cephalopoda > Sepiida > Sepiolidae > Euprymna > Euprymna scolopes. The sequence continues at coordinate 53,370,942 of NC_136521.1, forward strand.
TAAGAATCTTTTATTTTGACTTAAATTATCTGAAGAAATCGACAGGAAAATATTATTGTCCTGTCCATTGTAATGATTTAAGCAAACAAAACAAGAAAAAAACAAAAACACACACACACACACACACACATATATATATATGTATATGCAAACAAAAAAAACACCGAGATTGAAATATTAAACACATATTCAGCTCTACTAAAATATTGAGCACTTTTCCTTGTTATTTTTTTTTACTAAATATACCTCTTATATATATATATATATATATATATAAGGTGTGAAAATATATTTGACAATTAAGCTACATAGAATATTCCGCGTTTCATCATCGTGAGAATTCGTCAGGCTTATTTTCACAACTTACTACATAGCTCTATTTATGTCGACAACAGTATTTACTGTTGAAGTAAATACTGAAATGTTACACATAAAATTATATCTTATAATAATTTATGTGATTAAATGAGTGTGATATATATACTATTACATAAAAGGCAGTGTCTATGAGTTTTTTCCCAATAGACTCGAAATCGGCTAGGTCGATTTTTCTGAAATTTCACACAATGTACCTTATGTGTCTGGGAGTGTTCTTAGATAGATTCTGTATCGGAATATTTTCGATAAGTATCGATAATCGAAATAATCTGATGAAAGGAAGAACAGACGATTGTGATCAAAGTTAACACCTTACACAACCTAAGAGCACAAGTGCATTTAAGAAGTTTTATTACCGCACAAGCTGAAAGTCCCGACATATAAAATCAGCAGTTAGTTTTTTACATGACAGGTGCCCGTTCAAAATGTTTCTGTTTCGAACAAAATTGGAGTATGATACTTGACTTTTGTATTTTGGACTCCAATTCCAGCCATTATGTATAGAGAATAAGTTTTTAAAATGAATAGTATGTTTTCTACTGCGCATGCTTACCACAACGTATTGTGGACTAAGTCACTGGGGGGGGGGGCATATAAAGATTATTTCCGGTGCACTGCGTCAAGTCCCCAACTAGATCAGGAAATCAATCGATTTGATTGCAAAAATGGTCGATTTTTACTGATTTCGATAACAATGAAAATATGAGTTTTTTTTGGTTGCCTTTATGAAATATAACTTGATCGATTAATTGGGTGAATATTTTCTTAATTAATTGCGTGACAATTTGATATTTTACTTTCAATCATTCTATTTAATTCTAATAAAAATGTTTTTTCTTCACAATTTTATTTTATTATCTTATAAGCTAATTCTTGTTAATCAGTGATACAAGTTTATTCATAATTAGAATTGTTAGGAGCACTTCGAGGGTGAGAATAAAAGAGGGTGAGAGAAAGAGAGGAAGGAGCAGAGAGAGAGGGAGGGGAGAGAGATATAAATCTGTCCTTCCCCTGTAAAACTTTCTCTAAACCTCGTCTTGCTACAACAATAGTTTTCCTCTCCCTACCTTTCTTTCTTTCTTTCTCTCTCTCATTCATTCTCTCGCTCATTCTCTCTCTCTTCCCCCCCTCTCTCTCTCTTATATCGTGAAATAAACAAAACTTCCATGGTAAAGTTTTTTTTCTAAAACTACCCGTCTATAGAACACGTTATCGCCGAGTTGTTTCCCAGCTGAGTACAACATGGTTGTTTTCAAGTCCAATGTAAATAAATCCTTGTTTAACCGCCAGTAATCAAACCCTGCTCAATCATCACCATCATTATCAATCATCGTCATTATTACCAACAATCACGGTGCTGCCTACACGTCCGCTGGTACTCTTTTGACCCTTGCCCTCGAGTGGCATTAAGGCCTTTATAATTGAGAACACATTTGCAAAACCAAAGAGTTTTAAGTGATTCTTGAGATCTTCATATTTGTACGTGACTTTTCTAAAATGGCAGTATGCTTTAAATAATTTTAATTTATTAATTTAACGATAAAATAACACGTGAATAAATTACATTTAACAGAATTAACATTTCAAACAACAACAAAAAAAAAATCAGGTTCGAAAAAAATAGATAGACGTTCCCCCCTTTTATGTCTGCAATCCGTTTTTCGCTACAAGGATTGTTTCTTTTTTTTTGTTTTACATGGGGGTCACCACTTATCAAGGCCCGAAGGCCACTCAGGGATAAGGGTTATTGCGTGTACAATAATCAATGTAGTAATCATTAGTATTGGGGGTTTTGATAGAGTACTTACTTAAGGGGGCGGTTTGTTAGGAGTTTGTTTATGTTGGACTTGAAGACGTCCAAGTTGTAGTCAGGTGGGAAACAGGCAAGCGGCAGAGAGTTCCACTGGCGTGCAGTTCTAAGAAAGAAGCTTTGCTCATGGTATCTACGTTTGGATTTAGGCACAGATAAAGAGTGGGGAAAATTATTGACAGTAGTTTCAGCCAGACGGGTGTTTCTCGCGAAAGATTGGCGAGGGGGGACGAGGGATTGGAGCTCAGACAAGCACTTGCCATGGAAATAACGATAAAACAAAGACTGGCTCGCAACGTCTCTTCTGTGGGAGAGAGGTTGCAGGGACGAGAAAAGGGCATCCCCCACTAAACCACGAAGTCTATTTGTACTCTGTCAAGGCAGGATAGGCTGTTTTAGCAGCTCCTGCCCAGATGTGGCAGCAGTACTCCATCCTTGGACGTACTTGGCTTTTATACAGATAGCTAATTGCATCATTAGTGAGATATCTTCTGGAGCGGTAGAAGGATCCCACCATTTTCCCAGCGTCTCTAGCAACATATTTGATTTACGTGTTCCATTTTAGATCAGGAGTAAAGGTCAAACCCAGAAGCTTGTCAAAACATGGAGCCTCCCCAAGACGAGAGCCATCCATTTCAATTGATTTATTCCTTATTTTTTTTATTAGGACTGTTACACGTATTGAAGCTAATACAATGTTAATTAGTTTAAGAAGCTCTGAACTTCAATCTATATCTCTCCCCTCTTAAAAATTTCACAGAAAAACATCGTCAAACTACAATCATTGTTTTTCTCTCACCCTCTCTCTCTTCTTCCTCTCCCCCTTTCTCTCTCTTATGTCGTGAGGTAAACAAAGCTTCCATGAGCAAGATTTCTTTTCTAAAACTTTTCGTCTGTAGAACACGTTATCGCCGAGCTGCTTTCGAGCTGACTACAAGATGCTCCTTTTGAAATCTAATGTAAACAAGTTTAAATACTTATATTTTGCCTCATCATCATCATCATCATCATCATACCCAATCATCACGGTGTTGCCTCACCGTCCGCCTGATGTTTATTTGACTCTAATCCTCGAGTTGCCTTTTGGTCTTTATCATTGATAACACATTAGTAAAAGAGAATATTTTAAAGTGATTCTTTGGGTCTTGATATTTGTACGTGACTTTTTCTAAAATGACAATATACTTTAAATGATTTCATTTAATTAATTAAACGATAAAATAACACCTGAATAAATTAGCTTCCACAAAATCCTATTTATTGATATTTCCCTACCATTGTGCAATATGTCTTTTTTAGTCGGCATTTTCTCTAAAATAAAATTCCTTTTTAAAAAAAAATAAGGTTTCTACTTATTCTGACTTCAGTAAGTTCAAATAGATCAAGGGAGCTAACTCGTCTTGGAGCTAACACTTGATTTCATCACGATTTAAATCGATGTACAAGGTCTCTTTGAAAAACTAGATGTTGCCTATTTTATGGCTTTCATCTGTATTTTGTTACCGTTTAGCTTTTGAAGGATTGTCTCTGTATGTCTTAAGATGTTTTGCCGTACAACGACTGAGCTAAGATTAAATATATGACTTTCATTTTGGATGAAAGTCAGTCCCAGGAATTTTGGAAAACAACTGGTTTCCCTCAATCGATTAACTTTCACAAAATTAACATTTCAAAATAATCCAATTCATAAAACTCACTCTGTCAGTCTCCATATTTTCAAACTTTATCTCTACCGAAACTAAAAGTCGTAGAGCGGCGCTAGGGGTCTCAATTGATTGGATCTTTTATGGACCGTTATTTTATGGATCTTTAGTCCGTTAGAATAGAGTATAAGGGGGTCCAAATAGAAAAAAAAGTTGTTATACATTTTGTACATTCATCTTAGTTTATTTGTAATCAGTTCAAATGCATGTCACGTTGATACAGTGGTAACGTCACCAGCTTTGAATGCTACAGCTTTGCTTTTGGTTTCAATTCTAGCCGATGGTACGTAAATACGTTTTGTTTTTACTTTTGAAATCACGACTCTATAATAATATATACGACATCTTGATGAATTAAAAACAAAAACAATTACATTATCACAGTCACCTTCGCAAGCGATTGGCAAAAATTAGACACACACACAAATATATTATATATATAAGAAAGAAAATGAAAACTGTAAGTTGAACTTTACAATCAAAATTTATTAAATCGAACAATAAATTTTGATTGTAAAGTTCAACCTATTGTTTTAATTTTTTTTCTCTTTATTGCGTATTGAGCTTTTATTTTATTCTCTTTATTGCGTATTGGGCTTTTTTTTAAACTCTGTTGGGATTACATTTTCTATCTATAAATACTGTTATTTATATTAGTTTGAATTTACCCTTGTGTATATCAGGTAAACACTACATACCTTTGTTTTCATTAATATATATATATATAATATATATATATATATATATATATATATACTTAATTTACTCACATAAAATTAATATACGAAAGTATAGATTTGTGTACACTTGAAGTATTTACTTCAAAAGTGCTCAACACATAGGTAGAGCTAGTTAGTAAGTTATAAAATGTATAAGCTACACTGAATATTCCGCGTTTCATCCACTCTAGGATTCTTCATTCTTCGCATAAGCCTGAAAAGTGGATGAAACGCGGAATATTCAGTGTAGCTTAATCGCCATATACATTTTATAACTTACTAATATAAATATATATATATATATATATATATATATATATATATATATATATTATATGGCGGGGGGGGGGTCTTGCCCCAGGCGTAAAATACGCTTAAATATGCTTATTTAAGCGTATTTTACGTCTGGGACAAGCTCTCCCCGTCAGGTTTCGAACCTGGCTTGAGGTAGTTCCTTGTCTAGCCGATGGACTGTGAAACAGCGAAACAGTACTGCATGTACATGACTCTCTCTTTCTCTCCCTCTCGCGGTTTGTTTAGAAACAATCGTTTGAGCACTTTACAAGTAGCGGACGGATGTTTATTTAAATAGACATTCGGACAGATTAGTTGCGGGCACCGCTTCCGTGGTGAAGAGGTAGAACTGCTGACTGTTATCACGACGGTTCTAGGTTCGATCCTCAGCTTCGGATAGGTGCTAGTCTAGCGGCACTGATGAGTTGTGATACAACGAAACAGGACTGTATGTCGATGACTGCAAATATATATGTGTGTATGTATGTATATGTTCGCCAATCACTTGCGAAGTTGACCGTGATAGTGTAATTGTTTTGTGGGTTCAGAGATAGCTTTTTAGACAGATTCGAGCTCTTTAGTATTTACATATGTTGTACACATTTGGGATGATTCTCTAGTGTAGGTGTTGACTGCTCTCTTTTTTTTTTGTTCTTCATTGCGTGCGGATTCAACATTTGTGAGTTGCGGTACACCAAGAACATCTGTCTTTGGTTAGCTTTTCTTTTTTTTTTTACACGGTGGTCACCACTTATCAAGGCCCGGAAGCCATTCAGGGATAAGGGTTATTGAAAGTACAGTACGTTAGTGTGGAGATTTGATGAAGTGTTTACTTAAGGGGGCGGTTCATTAGGAATTTGTTAACGTTGGACTTGAAGACATCCAAGTTGTAGTCAGGTGGGAAGCAGGCAGACGGAACAGTTCCACAGGCGTGCAGTTCTAAGAAAGAAGCTTTTTCCCATTAGCTAGAATTCAAACAAAACTGTTTGATGGAGGCCTTCAGATTGTCTCTGAATCGTTTATCCTGTCCCCCTCCGGGTCATTTTCCTTAATATAATATTACTAGTATTCTGTAAAAAAAAAAAAAAAAAAAAAAAAAATCAAAAACGTTAAAAAAAAAAGAACAGGCACGCAATGATTATTGTATTCAACAAAATATGTATAAAAGAAGTATTGCTACAAACGAACAACATACAAGTTGACTATTAAATGCGACACAAATACCACTCAAGCATCGCCGTGTTCTACTGAAGAATTCCTGATAGGATTTTAATGCGTTATGCCTTGCAGAATCCCGAGTATCTAATCAACTCGTGTTGTTGCTCTCAATAAATTCGACTATAATGTAGCTCATAGACCCCACATTACAGTGTAATTTGATTCGATAAGATTAAACTTGAAAGCAGACCACCCACACAATAGTACGTGCTAAAGAGACACATACTCCATTTTTTTCTATTATCTTTTTGTGTCTGTATACTCCGTATGAGAAATCTTTTCGTGATTCTAATCGTTCTCTTAAACGCAAGTGTTTTTACTGTGGATCGGTAAGGATCCGGCGTGAACGTACTACTTAGTATTAAGTGGAAACAAATTATGAGGAACGATCATCTACTCCATTGCTTGATATGAAATGATTCTGAATGTTTTATTGATTCCGATACAATTAACAATTCTGTTTTAAAATTACGATTATGGTATTATTGCTTTCGGGTCTATTAAATAGTCTTTATATTTAGCTTGTGTTGTTGTTGTTATTATTGTTGCTGTCATTGTTGCTGTCATTGTTGCTGTCATTGTTGCTGTCATTGTTGCTGTCATTGTTGCTGTCATTGTTGCTGTTGCTGTTGTTGTTGTTGCTGTTGCTGTTGCTGTTGTTGTTGTTGTTGTTGTTGCTATTGTTATTGTTGCTGTTGCTGTTTTTATTGTTGTTGTTGTTGCTGTTATTGTTGTTGTTGTTGTTACTGTTGTTGTTGCTGTTTTTGTTGTTGCTGTTATTGTTGATGTTGTTGTTGCTGTTGTTGTTATTATTATTGTTGCTATTGTTTTTATTGTTGTTGTTGTTGCTGTTATTGTTGCTATTGTTGTTTTTTTTTGCTGTTGTTGGTAGTGGTGGTATTTGTTTTTTGTTTTCTTTTACTCATTAGGAAATCAAACATGGCTTTCAATTCAATAATAATAAAATTGTTATTTTAATGTAACTTTAGAACATTAATGCAATGCAAATACAACAGGAACCCAATAATTTAGTTAATATTAAGTAGCCTTCTGCAATTTGCCAGCCTGCAATCTTCTTGGTATTCCTTGAATTAGTCTGCGGCAATACTCCAGTGAAAGAGCATCTAACTTCTCTTTAATTATTGTCCAAAGTTTTTATGGATTTGAAATTCATCACTGCGTAGCTTTTGCATGGTGTAATGCCATACGTTTTCAATAAAATTGAAGTCTGGAGATTGTACAGCCCAATCCAAACACGAAATATCATGCCCTTGAAGAACCTCATGACATTGCCAGCTGTGTGAATGAGACCGTTATCCTGCATGAAAATGGGATTATAATCTAAATTCCGGCTAAAGTAGGGTGGAAAATACTCAATTAACATGTTAATACCTGGTCGAATTAATTCGACCATGCAAGCGAACTATAGGTCGTAGACCATTGCCACTAATAACGGCCCACACCAAAGCTGAACCTCCACCACATTGCAGCATTGAAACTGTGCACCTATGTTCAAATTCTTCGTCCTTCTTTTTACGGACGTACTACCTACTATCACTGCCTAGACTACTGAACTTGCGTTGATCGTAAAAATTCACTGTCATCACTACTCCGTCCTAGTCCCAGAAGACTGTGAGCACGACCTTGCTATCGGAGGGCTACACACTTGCCTTGTTTGGAGGTGGTGAGTCCAAGTGCTTCTACTGCATTGATTGGGCTTTGGTCTCTGGATCATAGTGATGGGCCCAGGTTTCATCCTGTGTAATCAGTCTTTTTAAAAACTTTGACTAATCTTCTTGGCACATCTCCAAATTCCTCGAGCACTAAACGCGTTCTCGCTTCTGGAATGGTGTAAGCAACATGGGAATCCATCTGTCAGACACCTTATGCATATGCAAATGGTCATGAATGATATTTTTCACAGACCCTGTACTAATCTTGACATCTTGGGCTATTTGGCGAATAGTAATGCGCCGATCTTCCAAAATGACAGCCTCAACTTGACGGACAGATGCCTCATCAATGGCAGAAGGGGGCGACCAGGTCTGGGAGCTGTTTCTACAGACTTCCGGCCATGTTTGAATTCACGATTTAAGCGTTTTACAATGTCATATGATGGGGCATTATCACCATAACTTTCTTTCATTTCATCAAGTCTTCTGTGGTGTGCGCCTCGACAGTGGTTACCGCAAAACACGGAGAGTGAGATTCAGTAGTGTGTTTTGTAAGAAAATTTACATTGGATATAAGATTATATTTAAGTTATATTATATTTTGTAAATTTGAGTGAATTAATTCGTAGAATAGACACATCTGAGTTTGTCTTTCTTTTTGCATGCATGAAAATCTCTTCACTTCCAGCGTGATTAGGCATATCAACCCGAAGATGAAATCGACGCTAAAACGCACCCAACCATATCCCGCTGCGCTGAGAGAACTCGTGAAGAATTCCCTGCGAAAGATGATCACAACGCGTGTGTGAGGGTTCATACCTGTTACCAGCGACCCTGAAAGGTCACAGTTGGTGACCTGGAACAAGAGCCCGTTCACAACTATATATATATATATATATATATATATATATATATATTCACTGAATAACAAAAGTATATGGAAGCAATTTTTGCAATTTTAAAAGATAAATTAAGAAGTAAAAGATGTGACCAAAGCAAAAAAAAAACAAAACAACAATTTACGAATATTATTCTTTTTTTTTTTTTTTTTTTGTCGTTCATGTCAAGAGTTCGAAACACTATACTTTCGACGCGGCCGTAGAAGCAAGCCATAATTAGATACATAAATAGTAGAAGTTAATCCTGTTATTCAGAACGGGAGAAGCCAAAAAATCGGATATCTGGTTATTTACGGCAAAGGAGACACATGATAAATGATGGCCCTAAGCGATACACGTATGGCGCCAACGTGAAAGGAAATCACGCGGAATCTCGTCTCATAACGAGAAGTCGATTAGAAATGGCGCTGGCACATGTCATCATTAATTCTCGTTCGTGCGAATGGACAACTGTACGACTAGCTACCGCGACGGAAACAGAATTGCAACAGGTCGTTGAAGAATCTGGAAATTAATGACAACTTACACAAGAGTAATGCACATGTGAACAATTAAGACGCATATATCTGTATATGTGTGTGTGTATATATGTGTGTGCCTACGTATGTATATATGCATGTGCATATATATCTATGTATATATTATATATCTATGTATATATTATATATCTAAGTATATATTATATATTTGTATAATCCATATATATATATATATATATATATATATATATATATATATATAGGTATATACAACACTAATGAACATATGAACAACTAAGACGCATATATATATATATATATATATATATATATATATGTATATAATATATATATATCTATAATATAAAGCTGAACGTCTGTGTGTGTGTGTGTGTGTGTCTGGTCACGAATAGACTCCTATATGGTTGACTATTTAAAAAAAAAAAACTGATTACATATCATGATAGAAGATGTATCGATGATCAGGAATGGGTATGTTTGCTCTGGCAGAATGGTGGTTCATAAAAATTGTGGGGTCTGAGTTCACGCCTGGCCCCCAAAGTATGAAAAATAAAAATGAAAAAAAAAAGCGTTTTTTTTTTATATAGATGTACATAAAAATACTTTGATAAGTATGTTTCAACTTAAATAGGGATGGTATAATAAAATTGTGGGGTCTGCGTTCGCGCCTGTACTGTATGGAAATATGGCATACACTTTAACAAAGACTTTTCATATCTATTTGCGTAAGTATACTTTGATAATTATGTTTTAGTTTGAAAAAATATGGTATAATAAAATTAATGGGTGTTCGTTCGCGCCTGACCTCCATAGAAAGGAAATATGTCACACAGTTAAACAAGGTTATTTAAAAGGGATGAGGACCCACAATAACAGCTTAACTTTTATCTTAATTCACGTTAGCTTTTATTTTTTTAGTTGAATCGTATTGTGTCGAATAAATTCACCTCATAAATTCACGTTCTTAATAAAGTGAAAGCTAAAAAAAAAAGTCGGAACTTTAGACAATTCTCGACACGAATTTTGCATCTGTTTTTTCGTTCTCCACTTGCACGTAGCACGCTTTCGAAAATGGATAAATAGATAAATAATAAAGAATGAGAACATTACTTGTTATCGTGTCAAAAGAAGGAAAAATCCTGCTCACGTGATTACGTGTCTTTTTAAAAACATTTACAGAACCTTATTATTTTATTTATATATGTGTTTAAGCTTTTTTTGTCAGTGTACTAGAAAGAACTCAGTTGATTATAAGCCTTTCTGTGTGTTCTTTACATTACAATTGTACAACCCTGAATCCGACGGCGCAATACTACACCGTTCAATACTGTAAAACTGAAACGAAGCTATTCTCTTTGAAAAGGGCGCCATTTTCTTCTTATTCATATTTATATCGATTTTTTGCTTTAAAAAATTAAAGTAATTACGTGCTTACTTTTTTAATATCCCATTTTGCTGTTTCGGATTGTTTTACTAAAGTAAGTAAAGCTTCATTATTTTTCAAAACTGTTTTTGTTTCTTTGTTTTTCGATATTTCGTCGATATTATTTAGTAAGAGTGTTTAGCAGAAAAGCTAACAAACGACTACACAAAAAAATAAATATGAAATAAATGTTACCATAGTCAATAAAAGTTCAGTTCATGTTTTTTTTTGTTTTGAAATAGTGTTTAATGCTCGTTACTTGAAATAATTTTAGCGAACTGAAATTAAAACGAAATTTGAGGCGATAACTACTTAAATAAATTTTTATATAAACTACACATGCCATAATCGAATATTCCAAAATAATGAAAAACATTTAAATATGTTTATAAATATTCCTAATGTTGACGAAACTCTATTAAATTGTTAACACAGAATGCTCAAGTGCCCCTCTTCAAATTGAAAATGGGGCTGTCCATTTGAAAGTTCGTGAATTAAGTTTTTTTTACAAACTATTTAAAAATACAAACCAATGAACTTTTCTACGATAAAAGTAACTTTTATTGACTTTGGTAACATTTATTTCTTGTATATTTATATTATATATATAACATTTTCTCTTTGTAAGGAAACATTATTTTGTTGGTCACTCTTGGCTACGAATAAAAACAAAGTTGATATAAAAATAAATATTTCCGCGAAAATTATCTTTACTTTCATCATATTTTGCTTAGGTTTTGATACTCAAAAATTTTACCCTATCTCTTTACAACCCCCTCCTTTTCATACCCTATCATACTTTCATCAATCACAGTCCATTTTGTGTAGGCTGTGTTCAAACCCAGTCAACGAGGGGTACTTCTGCTAGTATAATATATATGTACGTGTGTGTGTATATATATGTACGTGTGTGTGTATATATGTGTGTGTGTGTATATATGTGTGTGTGTATATATATGTACGTGTGTGTATATATATGTACGTGTGTGTATATATATGTACGTGTGTGTGTATATATATGTACGTGTGTGGATATGTATATATATGTACGTGTGGATATGTATGTATGTGTGTATATGTATGTAAATATGTATGTATATGTCTGTGCATATATATATCTGTATGTATGGATATATGCATGTTTATATCTATCTATATAGCATATATATATATGTATGTATATTCATATAAACCTATGTACGTATGTGCTCATATATCCATGTATGTATATATGCATGTCTATGCATATATATGTATATATTATATATGTATGTACAAAATATATAGGTATACATTATAGTGTTTTTGATATAGATGTACATAAGAATACTGTGATAAGTATGTTTTAACTTAAATAGGGATGGTATAATAAAATTGTGCGTTCGCGCCTTGCCTCCATAGAATGGAAATAGGTACAAACTTTAATAAAGATTTTTTCATATCTATCTGCGTAAGTATACTTTGATAATTATGATTCAGTTTGAAGAAATATGGTATAATACAATTATGGGGTGTTCGTTCGCACCTGACCTCCATAGAATGGAAATATTGGAAATATGTCACAAAGTTAAATAAGGTTTTTAATATAGATCCACAGAATATTGTGATAAGTGTTTCAGTGTGAACAGGTATGGTATAATAAATTATGGGGTTTATCTATTTTATTTTTACATTCATCACATTTTGCTTTGGTTTTGATACCCCCAAATTCGAAGCTATTTCTTTACAACCCTTCCTTTTCATAACATATCATACTTTCATAAATCAGAGTCCATTTTCTGTAGGCTGTTTTGAACACCGTCAACGACGGGTACTTCTGCTAGTATATATATATATATATATATATATATATATATATATATATATGTGTGTGTAAAATTGAACGTGTGTGTCTGTCTGTCTGTCTGTATGCATGTCTGCATGTGTATATTTCACTACGCAATAACTCTATCAAAATATATAAATGCTTACTTACTGTTCAAGTCTGTGTGCATAGCAAGGTAGTAAACTTTAAAATACTTTAATATATATATATATATATATAATATATTTATATATAATATATATATATATATATATATATATATATATATATATATATCAAAGTAGATAGCATTTTAAGCTAAACCTAAACTGTTTAAAAACTGTTTAAAAATTCTTATCAAGCGATTAATTAGTATAGAAGAGAATCTTATCAGAATAAACATATACAATGTATATGTTGCAGTATATATATATATATATACCTATACTATATATATGTGTATACATATATGTACACATTATATATATATATATATATATATATATATAAATAAATAGGGGCATATATATATATTATTCCATTTTCACCCCAACACAAGGAACATTGCCACTTTGGTGTAGGTGGCTACTATCAGGGGCAGCAACTACTGGGGCACTATGTTGGCATTTGGGCAGCAAGATGTCGGTTCACGTTACCCTTGAACTTCTGTATGCCAGTACAGTTAGGGAAGCAGGGATTTGGAATGGAATTCCAGAGTCTAGCGGTTCTGGGGAAGAAACTACTGGAGTAGAAAGATCTTTTACATCTAGGGATCTCTACTGTGTGGGGGTTTGATTTAGCTGCCTGTCGGGTTTGTCAAGGGTGTCTACGTCGTGGGGGCACAAGTGTTTGCAGTCCATCAGAGCATTCACCATTAAAATACTTGTAGAACAGGCAGAGGGATGCAACGTTTCGTCGATGGGACAGAGGCTGAAGCTTAGATGCCAGTTCAGGGCCTATCAGATTGGCGACTGTCTTTTGGACCTTGTCTAAGAGCGAGAGACTAGCAGCAGATTCACCAGTCCAAATGTGACAACAATACTCCATACATGGGCGAATGGTTGCCTTATAGAGGCACAGGATACTTTCAGGTGTCAGTAGTTTTCTAGCACGGTAGAGGGGGCCTACCTTTTTCGCAGCGGCCTTGTCAATGTTTTCAATATAATTGTTCCAACTCATGTTTCATGTGAACGTTAGGCCAAGCAGTTTGAAAGATGTATTCCTAGACAGGGAGTCACTGGCCATTGCTATTGGTGGCAGAGAAGGTTTCTTGTAATTATTGAAAGAAACCAGTTTAGTCTTGGCAGCATTTAATGTGACCATCCATTTATGTCCCCATTCCACTACAGATTGGAGGTCATCCTCTAGTGTTTTTGCCATTTCTTTAGATATGTGTTCATTTATTTTCATGTCATGCCTGTTATAGAGTGTGGTGTCATCAGCATATATACCCATCTCAGAGGCAGTTTTGTCGGAGGTCATTAATAAATATTAGGAACAACAGAGGTCCAATGATAGACCCCTGAGGCACTCCCGCATTTATATCACACTGTTTAGATGTACGACCGTCGAGGACAACCTGGAATTTTCTCTTATCTAAGAAGGATTTAATTATGTTAAGTATTTTACCAGTGATACCGTATGATTTAATTTTCCTGAGGAGACCCTTGCGTCATACCCTGTAAAAAGCCTTAGATATATCTAGAGCTACCACTCTGCCCTCCCCCGCTTTGTCCAGTGAATGGTATATACGTTCAGACATTACAGTGAGGATGTCAGCTGTGGAACGGGCTTGTCTAAATCCATATTGTTGGTCAGTCAGAAGTTTAGCATCTGTAAGGTGATGGACTAGAGCATGGTTAATTATGGTCTCAAATATTTTGGCGAAAAGTGGGAGGAGGCTAATAGGGCGATAATTTGATGGGTCAGTTCTTTCGCCAGAATTCTTGAATACTGGTTCCACAGAAGCAGTTTTCCAACAGCCCGGAAAGCAAGATTCATTAAGGCATTTATTGTAGAGTTTGGAGAGAACTGGAGCTATTTCGGCTGAGCACTTTTTTAATAGCACAGCTGGGATGAGATCAGGTCCACATGCTTTTGAAGTGTCAAGGTTTTTTATGATAGCGTTTACCTAAGCAGGGGTGATTTTTAGATCATCTAGCGTGGCGTCTGTCCACAAAGGAAAGTCAGGCAGGGGGTGGTTGGAAGGGTCCAGTGTGGAGTTCGAGCGAAACCGGCTGGCAAGCATATTAGCCTTGTCGGTTGCTGAGCAAACAACCTCGTGATTGTTGGTTAGTGGGGGAATTCGTGCTAAAGTTTTAAGTTATTCTTATTTAAAATAATTTTCCTAACAGTTTATAGGGACATAATCTGTTTAAAATTTTAGATGTATCCGATTTTTATGAAATTTAAATCAAATGTAGAAGCAATAGAAACGCTATATATACATGACGGATGCTTACGTGTGCTTACCTGTAAGCAAGACTTAAGAATTTAACATCTTCAAACTATAAAATATATATTGTTTTAATGAAGTTCGAAGCATATGTTTAAGATATTCATTCGAAAAGTTTTCGAATCTATAATTTTCCAAGAAAATATTAAAGCGGCGGGAAACGGTGGGGTGGGGTATTAAAAACAATGAAAATAAAACGGACTCATTTGCACGAGGATCACAGCGAAAAATTGCGTCATTGAAATCATCATTAAATACCGGGTAATGCCGAGTTTTCTGCAAGTAAAGAAATATAATAAGGAATAGACAAAGCAAACAGTAAATCTAATATATAAAAACGGCTATATGCCTGTTTGTCGGGCTGTCTCCATATTTTCAAACTCCATTTCCCCCGAAATTAAAAGTCGCATAGCGGCCCTAGGGGCCGCAGACGATTATTTCTTTTATGGGTCTTTCGCCGGTTAAAATTGTTTCATAAGGGCCAAAAATTGGGTGAAATAAAAAAAAAATCGTTATACATGTCGTACATTCATCTTAGTTTGTTTTTAACTTTTTAATCGGATTATATGCGTGTCACCATGGTATAGTGGTAACGTCACCAGCTTTGAGTGCTTTCGATTCTAGCTGATGGCAGTTAAATACATTTTTTTATTTGAAAATCGTTACTCTATAATAATATATACGGGATTAGATTAGATATTATATTATAGTGTATTTTATGCCCGAGCAACACCGCTTTCACTGCGCTAGTCTTATATATAAAACTGTATATATGCCTGTCTGTTTGCCTGTCTTTAAATTTTAAAACTCTATCTCTTCCGAAACTAAAAGTGGTAGAGTGGAGCTAGGTGCCTCAAACATTGGATTTTTTGTGGATCTTTCGTTTATTGGTCTTTAACCGGTTAAAATAGTTTTTTTAAAATGGGTCACAAATGGATAAAAATTGAAAAGAAGTCGTTATGCATTTGGTACGTAAATTTTAGTTTATTTTTGATCAAATCATATACGTGTCACGTTGGTGCAGTGGTAAAGTCACAAGATTTGAATGCTACGGATTGTCTTTCGGTTTCGATCCCAGCTGATGTCACACAAATACATTTTTTTTTCTTTTGAAAAATTACGACGCCATAAGATTATATACGAATTTTGACCAAAAATCAAAATATCATATTTAGCATATTTTACGGCCAGGCAAGTAGGAAAAAATAACATAAAAATAAAAAGAGCGGGAGAAAGAGAGAAAAAAGAAATGAAAACTGGAGAAAACAATTGTACTTAAATAAAACGAAATAAAAATGACGAAAGTAATAATTTAATAAGGTAAGTAAAAAAGCGAAAATGAAAAAAATTCTGTGAGAGATAGAAAAATATTAATAATAATAAAAGTTTAAATAGGAAAATAATAAAAAAAATAAGTGAGCGATAGAAAAAAAAAGAAAGGGAAAGACATTGAAAGGAACGAACAAAGAAAGGGAAAAAAGAAAAGGAAAAAAGAAAGTGAAAAAAAGGGAAGAGAACAAAGGAAGGGGGGGGAAAGAATCGGAAAAAGGAAGGGGGGGAAGAATCGGAAAAAAGAAAGGAAAGAAAAAGAAAGAGGAAAGAGAAAGGAAAAAGACAGAAAAAAAAGAAAAAGGAAGAATCGCAAAAAAGAGAAAAAAGAAAGGAAACAAAAAGAAAGAGGAAAAGAAATGAAAGAAAGAGGAAAGAAAAGAGAAAGGAAAGAAAAAATAAACGGCAGAAAAAGAAAGAAAGAAAAAGGAAGAAAAAAGAAAGGAGGGGGGGAAGAATCGCAAAAAAAAGAGTAAGAAAAAAGAAAGGAAATGAAAAGGAAGGGGAGATGCCTCGGACGACAAATATCGAAAAAATTACGAAAAACATTCATTCCTTCACTCTCGACTCGGCCGTTTTGTACAAGAAGGGGTCGATTTTTTTTCGTCGACAGTTTAGCAAGTCATTGTCACCGCTGGATTGACTTCACTTAATTTAATCGCTCTTGACTTCCGGTCGGACAACAGAGACATCGGCTAAGACGTCACGATTTTTTTAAAATCTTTATTTTCTCCTTCGTATTACAGGTTCGAGCCTGCCTGCCTACTACCATCTTTTTTAACACCTCTGCCTACTGTTGTTTTGACCCCCACGGCTACTACCACTATTTTAGGGATTCCTTACTACATCACCTACCCACACCCGGGCACCTCCGCTATTGTTGTTTTGGACCCCCTATCTTTGGGGGCCCTTACTACACCAGCTAAACACCCGGACAAGGCTGGACACCTCGCTAGTTAGTTAATAAAATTGTACTCCGCAAAGTCCGAAAAGAAGAAAATGAAATCCAAAGTGTAAATCAATTATAAGACAAAAAAGAAAATAACGAAAGAATTAATAACGAATAATAAAAGAATGATTTTGAATAGAAACGAAAAACGCAAAGAATAGTGTTGGGGAGATTCTAACATTTTTTCCGATTCCGATACAAATACCGATTTCGATTCTTTATAAATTTCTAAATATTTAACTATCCAGTTGCTATTCCTCCCCTGATTACCGTAAAAACACACGTTAAATATCCATATATTTTCTAAACGGTAAAAACAGACTTGTGGGGGATGATATAAAGATTTTTAGTTTTACTGGTAATTTTAAATTAATAAATATTTATTATTTTATCATTATTACGAGTAGTGGAAGTTTTTGTTTTAAACAAAATAAAATTTAAAAAAATGATAATTAAAGGAAGCGTTTTTAGGCATCGGGGGTGGGGGAGCACAAATTTTCCCGATTTCGATAACGATTCCGATACTCCAAAAAGTTCCGATTCCCGATACCGATTAAATTGATTTTTAAAGTCAGATATAAAACAAAAACAAACACACACAAAAAAAACGAAAAGATAATAGAAATACACCTCTGCATTAAGAATTATCATCCTCATTGAATGGCTACGGTTCAAGTTGAAGAGTACATGAAAGGTCATGGATCTTCTACCGATGGTTGAACCTTTCCTAATACACAACATAACTCATACGCCATTGAACGATGCCTGTCACACACCAGTGAGCTTAGATCGTATCCCCACGAACCGCCACTCCAAAACCTCCCGGATCTGCATCTGAAAAACAGAGACAATATCAATGAAAACAACAATAAAAAATAAAGAGTAAAACGGTTTAAAATCTCAGAGCAAAAAAAAATTAATTCGGCTCAATTAAGTAACTCAGCCCGGATCAAGTATCAAAAGTTTCATGTTGGAGCCTACGGCTCAACAATAAAGTGATCGTTTTAAACAGGTCATAGGTCAAGTATCAACTTGACCTCAGCGATGAGGACGGTTATTTACGCGACACCGGAGAACATTTGAATGAACTCAAGTTAAATACAAGGAAAAGAAAATGCAAGTGAAACTGAAGCTGCCCCTAACTTTTCAATGTCAAACACACGTCATCATGTTTTGCGATTCAGGTTCGTTTGTGCAGGCATTTTGGCATTATGGCACCTTCTAACAATTCTCTCTATATAGATTAACAAGAATCTAACATTTTGCTATAGTTTTGTTTATTTCGAATGACTGATTTTAATGTGCTTGCGTGTGGACGTGGAGGTAGTTTACATTGATACTAAAATATATATATATATATATATATATATATATGTGAGGAGAGAGAGAGACAGGTGAGTCATAGAAAACGAATGTTATAAATATATATAGAGAGAGAAAGAGAGAGAAAGGGGGTGAGTCACAGCAAACGAACGTTTTTAAGGAAAACAAATCCCTGGGAAAATTTCAACAGAAATTTTATAATGCACATAAAAACATTTACTAAACCATGACATTAGGGAATATTTAGAAGCGGAATATTACGTCTGACAATTGACGGTCATTTTCACGGACACAAATTTGAAGTCCCTTTCTAAAGTTAGCCTCCAATTATATTA
>NC_136521.1:53397253-53402253 GCF_053919585.1 Euprymna scolopes
GTAATATATATATATATATTTGTAATATATATATATATATATTTGTAATATATATATATATATATATTTGTAATATATATATATATATATATATTTGTAATATATATATATATATATATTTGTAATATATATATATATATATATTTGTAATATATATATATATATATATTTGTAATATATATATATATATATTTGTAATATATATATATATATATTTGTAATATATATATATATATTTGTAATATATATATATATATATTTGTAATATATATATATATATTTGTAATATATATATATGTATTTGTAATATATATATATATATATTTGTAATATATATATATATATTTGTAATATATATATATGTATTTGTAATATATATATATATATTTGTAATATATATATATATGTATTTGTAATATATATATATGTATTAGTAATATATATATATGTATTTGTAATATATATATATATGTATTTGTAATATATATATATATATATTTGTAATATATATATATATATGTATTTGTAATATATATATATATATTTGTAATATATATATATATTTGTAATATATATATATATATATTTGTAATATATATATATATATTTGTAATATATATATATATATTTGTAATATATATATATATTTGTAATATATATATATATATTTGTAATATATATATATATATTTGTAATATATATATATATATATATTTGTAATATATATATATATATTTGTAATATATATATATATATATTGTAATATATATATATATATATTTGTAATATATATATATATATATTTGTAATATATATATATATATATATTTGTAATATATATATATATATATTTGTAATATATATATATATATATATATTTGTAATATATATATATATTTGTAATATATATATATATATATTTGTAATATATATATATATATATTTGTAATATATATATATATATATTTGTAATATATATATATATATATATATTTGTAATATATATATATATATATATTTGTAATATATATATATATATATATTTGTAATATATATATATATATATTTGTAATATATATATATATATATTTGTAATATATATATATATATATTTGTAATATATATATATATATTTGTAATATATATATATATGTATTTGTAATATATATATATATGTATTTGTAATATATATATATATGTATTTGTAATATATATATATATATATGTATTTGTAATATATATATATATATATTTGTAATATATATATATATGTATTTGTAATATATATATATATATTTGTAATATATATATATATTTGTAATATATATATATATATATTTGTAATATATATATATATATATTTGTAATATATATATATATATTTGTAATATATATATATATTTGTAATATATATATATTTGTAATATATATATATTTGTAATATATATATATATATTTGTAATATATATATATATATTTGTAATATATATATATATATTTGTAATATATATATATATATAATTTGTAATATATATATATATATATTTGTAATATATATATATATATATTTGTAATATATATATATATATATTTGTAATATATATATATATATATTTGTAATATATATATATATATATTTGTAATATATATATATATATATTTGTAATATATATATATATATATATATTTGTAATATATATATATATATATTTGTAATATATATATATATATATTTGTAATATATATATATATATATATTTGTAATATATATATATATATATATTTGTAATATATATATATATATATATTTGTAATATATATATATATATATATTTGTAATATATATATATATATATATTTGTAATATATATATATATATATTTGTAATATATATATATATATATTTGTAATATATATATATATATATTTGTAATATATATATATATATTTGTAATATATATATATATATATATTTGTAATATATATATATATATATATTTGTAATATATATATATATATTTGTAATATATATATATATATATATATTTGTAATATATATATATATATATATTTTGTAATATATATATATATATATATTTGTAATATATATATATATATATATTTGTAATATATATATATATTTGTAATATATATATATATATTTGTAATATATATATATATATATTTGTAATATATATATATATATATTTGTAATATATATATATATATTTGTAATATATATATATATATATTTGTAATATATATATATATATTTGTAATATATAATATATATATTTGTAATATATATATATATATTTGTAATATATATATATATATTTGTAATATATATATATATATTTGTAATATATATATATATATTTGTAATATATATATATATATTTGTAATATATATATATATATATTTGTAATATATATATATATATATATTTGTAATATATATATATATATATTTGTAATATATATATATATATATATTTGTAATATATATATATATATATTTGTAATATATATATATATATTTGTAATATATATATATATATATTTGTAATATATATATATATATATTTGTAATATATATATATATATTTGTAATATATATATATATATTTGTTATATATATATATATATAAAGATATATATATATATATTAACATAGACTTATATTTGTGATATATATATATATATATATATATCAGCGAACAGTTAATAAAATATGTAAAAACACACTTTGAAATGAGTTAAAGACATATTTAATCTAAAAAAGGAAACACTATATATATATATATGTATTTATATATATATATATATATATATATGAAATATATATATATATATATATATATATGAAATATATGTATATGAAAATAGAAAAAATAAAATACCAGTTTAGTATTTGAAAATATACTTGTTATGAAAAGGATATCTTTTTCTATTTCAGGACGAAAACGAATTTGGTATGTAAAAAATTGTATATTGGTTTATAGTAAGTTACACTTTTTTAACAACCATATAGTTGTTTAGATATTTAAAAGGTATTATGCAGTGTATGTTCTTTTTGATATAAATATAGCCGTTATTATTCAAATGTTGGTGTGTAATTTAAATATGAGTTGATCTTTTTTTCTTTGTTTACTGATTAAATATATGTTTAATATCGTAGGTATTATTTTAATGGTGTGTGTGAGTTTACCTGTGTCTAGGTTTTGTACTTTAAATATGAGTTTCTATATTATAAGCGATATATTTTAGCAATCTTTGATAAGCGATGATTCAGTCAAGATTTATTTGAAATAAATTTAACGATGTTTGTTTAAAGTTAAAAAATTACCATGCGTCAATTAATGAGAGAATAATGCATTAAGGTTTGTTGGTTGGTTATTTTTGTTTTACGGCATATCAACCCTTTTTAGGATATTTAATGCCGAATCCAGTGATTTTGAAGAACAATTTTTTAATAGAGTATATATATTTTTTCAAGTTGGTTTCTATTTAACCCATAGTTGGGACCCTAACAGGTACTGCCAATCCGGGTCAGAGTGGACCTGGAGGCAATGTCAATTAAATGGTGGCTCCACACTCCCCAAAGCCCGCAAGCTGGGGACTCACTATCGGATATAGTTTAAAGTCATATCCAGGACAATAATGCATTCAGGGAATTGCAATTTGTATATATCATTTATGTTCATTCAGCCTTTTCTCTAATCTAAGTTTATCCAACGTATATATGATATGCTAGCGGAGGGGGAGGGCGTCCGGTTTTGCTCGGTCGGAAATACGCTTAAATATGATATTTTAATTTGTCCAGGTTTCGTATATATTATTATAGAGTTATGATTTCAAAAGTAAAAAAAAAAAAAAAAAAAAAAAACGTATTCGTGTGCTATCAGCTTGAATGGACTCTGAAAGCAAAACTGTAGAATACAAAGCTGGTGACGTTACCACTGTACTAACGTGACACACATATGAACTGATTTCAATTAAAAAAATAAAAATAAACTAAGATGAATGTACAAAATGTATAACGATTTTTTTTCAAATTTTACCCACTTTTTACCCCATTAAACGCTATTTTAACCGGTTAATGACCCGTAAAAGAAAGGTCTATTAAAATCATTTGTGTCCCCTATCGCCGCTTTGCGACTGTTAGTTTTGGAAGAGATAGTTTTAAAATATTAATACAGCTAGAGACAGACAGACAGACAGACAGACAGACATATAGCCTTTTATATATTAGATTATTATGATATGGAACTTTATATATGCTTTCATTGGATATGGGCGTGTTTTGGAAATGTTTTGTTGCTTTGTTTTATAGTTTGTGATGTGGTTTGTAATATTTGAATTCCTAGTTTATTTAGAGTGTTGCAAATTATTGTATTACTGGCGGGAGTGGGCAAAGTACATATAACGTTATATTTTTATCGCTCTGAAATTAATAATAAAAGCCTACTTTTTTAGCTAACATATTAATTTTGTTTTATATACTCAATCATAGATATGCGGCCGACTACATAAAGGCTTACTAATTTCCATGTTTCTTTTAACAACGACTGTTAATTAATTAGTTAATTAATAGCTTATTAATCTTTTACAGTTTCTCATTTGATGATTGGTCTGATTTAACCATTACGCTAAATTAATTTATGCATAGTTTCTACATTCCGCGTAATTGCGAAGAATTTAATTATGCACACACACAAACACACACACACACACACATATATATATATATATATATATATATATATATATATGTACAGAAGAGACGTTGCGAGCCTGTTTTTTGTTTTATCGTTATTTCCACGACAAGTGCTCGTCTGAGCTTCAATTTCTGGTCCTATTTTGATTTTCACGAAAAAACCCAGCCAGCTGAATCTACTGTCAATAATTTTCCCGACCTCTTTATCTATGCCTAAATCAAAACGTAGATTCCATGAACACAGCTTCTTCCTTAGAAGTGCACGCCTGTGGAACTCTCT
>NC_136521.1:53407253-53414753 GCF_053919585.1 Euprymna scolopes
TGTATGTATGTGTGTGTTTTTGTGTATGTATGTGTGTGTTTTTGTGTATGTATGTGTGTGTGTGTTTTTGTGTATATATGTGTGTGTGTGTTTTTGTCTATATATGTGTGTGTGTGTTTTGTGTATATATGTGTGTGTGTGTTTTTGTGTATATATGTGTGTGTGTGTTTTTGTGTATATATGTGTGTGTGTGTTTTTGTGTATATATGTGTGTGTGTGTTTTTGTGTATATATGTTTGTGTGTGTTTTTGTGTATATATGTGTGTGTGTGTTTTTGTGTATATATGTGTGTGTGTGTTTTTGTGTATATATGTGTGTGTGTGTTTTTGTGTATATATGTGTGTGTGTGTTTTTGTGTATATATGTGTGTGTGTGTTTTTGTGTATATATGTGTGTGTGTGTTTTTGTGTATATATGTGTGTGTGTGTTTTTGTGTATATATGTGTGTGTGTGTTTTTGTGTATATATGTGTATGTGTGTGTTTTTGTGTATATATGTGTATGTGTGTGTTTTTGTGTATATATGTATGTGTGTGTTTTTGTGTATATATGTGTGTGTGTGTTTTTGTGTATATATGTGTGTGTGTGTTTTTGTGTATATATGTGTGTGTGTGTTTTTGTGTATATATGTATGTGTGTGTTTTTGTGTATATATGTATGTGTGTGTTTTTGTGTATATATGTATGTGTGTGTTTTTGTGTATATATGTATGTGTGTGCTTTTGTGTATATATGTATGTGTGTGCTTTTGTGTATATATGTATGTGTGTGCTTTTGTGTATATATGTATGTGTGTGCTTTTGTGTATATATGTATGTATGTGTTTTTGTGTATATATGTATGTATGTGTTTTTGTGTATATATGTATGTATGTGTTTTTGTGTATATATGTATGTATGTGTTTTTGTGTATATATGTATGTATGTGTTTTTGTGTATATACATATGTATGTGTTTTGTGTATATACATATGTATGTGTTTTTGTGTATATACATATGTATGTTTTTGTGTATATACATATGTATGTGTTTTTGTGTATATACATATGTATGTGTTTTTGTGTATATATATGCATGTGTTTTTGTGTGTATATATATATATATGAATGTGGTTTTGTGTTTATATGTATATGTTTTTGTGTATATATATGCATGTGTTTTTGTGTGTATATATATATATATGAATGTGTTTTTGTGTATATATGTATATGTTTTTGTGTATATATGTATTTGTGTGTATATATATATGTATGTGTGTATATATATATGTATGTGTGTATATATATATGTATGTGTGTATATATATATGTATGTGTGTATATATATATGTATGTGTGTATATATATGTATGTGTGTATATATATGTATGTGTGTATATATATATGTATGTGTGTATATATATGTATGTGTGTATATATATATGTATGTGTATATATATATATATGTGTGTATATGTATGTGTATGTGTGTATATATATATGTATGTGTGTATATATATGTGTATATATATAAATATGTGTGTATATATATATGTGTATATATATAAATATGTGTGTATATATATATGTGTATATATATAAATATGTGTGTATATATATATGTGTGTATATATATATGTGTATATATATAAATATGTGTGTATATATGTATGTGTATTTATATATGTGTAGGTATGTATATATATATATGTATGTGTATATATGTATGTGTGGGTATATATATATATGTATGTATGTGTGTGTGTATATATATATATATATATATATATATATATATATATATATATGCATGTGTGTGTGTATATATATGCGAAACTTTATATGTGAGTTTTAGCCGGGTAAAATCGGTGCAAATGCGTGACAATTAAACAGATGGAATTTTTCAGGTTATGTCGAACAATGGAATTACGAATATGCAGGCGTAACATAATAGCTATTGGTTCATGTTATAATTTTCAGCCCTGGAGGCAACATGTCCCCATAGGTCAGGTATTCACGTAAAAGGAAATGTTTTAGTTTCTATTCTTTTTTTAAAACTTTTTAAATCATTAGTAGGCTATAATAAGAGAATATTCTGATCATTGTTTTGACTCTCGAGTATATATCCGACACAATTAGACACAGTTACTGAATCAAGAACCACACAACTCTTTATCAAAACATATAAGATATTAACTGATATAAGCTCGAGAGTCAAAATAATGAAAAGGATATTCTCTTTTCATAGTCCTAATCATTACAATATATTGGGTCCATTTAATACAGTAATAAACACGAAATTGGCATTTGTTAAAATATCATATTGAAGCGTTTTTCCTGACCGGACAATGCCGGGCAGCCTGCTAGTACATACACACACACACACACGTTATGGTTTGGTCAGACTTATGTGAAGAGTTGTGGTTATTTTGCGTTTTTATATACGCATATTCTATTGAGTTTTAGTTAGCCAATAAGCTTCTTTTAGATATATCTATATATCTGTGAAAGTGTCTGTCTGTGTGTGCGTGTCTGTCTGTGTACATTTTCCTATGTCCATTTTAAGTCTACAGACTCGAAATTTAATATACAGGGTACTGAGATTTTGGAAAATCTTTATCATCCGTTTCCGGCCAGAAATTTTGCTGTTAAGGAGCCCAAGTTCAACGATTTGACCTTTGAGAGCTCTACCAAACTCCTTCGTCAATTTTAGCTATAAACAATTGACATTACTCAGACAATTTCTGGTCGCTACCAACTTACTCAGACAATTTCTGGTTTAAACATTTTAAATTTTACATAAAGAGTATTCAGAGATAGGGAAAGCTTTTTAATCGGTTTGGATCGAAAATTTGAGCTACCAATATATAAACGTATGTATGTATGTTTCTATGTCTGCCTGAAACTTTCCACAGAGGCGACGGATTTTCATAAGATAAGTATCGTTTTGAAGCATCGCCCTTCAGACGACAAATACCGAAAAATTGGTTAAAAACATTAATTTCTTCACTCTCAACTGGGCACTTTTCTACAGGGAGGGGTCGCGTTTTTTCGCCGATAGTGTCGAAAGTCATCCCCTCTTTTCGATTGTCTAGCCTTTATTTAAACCTACGTAAATTCTGGTTATGCGGGGTCGTAACAGCATAGACGTCAGGTTTTTCCCCCGTTCTTTTCCTCCTTTGCGGTACGGGTTCGAGCCTGCCTTCCTACTACCACTTTTTAAAAACATTTTTTTGCTCAATACACACCTGCAAACACCCGGGCGCCCATGCTAGTAGATATATAAAGGAACTCCAGTTCTTTTTCGGCGTTGCAAAAAGTTTCAGGTCGCTCATGTACATTAAGTGGTTCATTTCTTCCAGTTTCCAGTTTTTCATCTTCAAGTTCAATGCAAAATATCTTTTTGATTGTTCCTCCCCTAAAATATTCAATTCGCCACTCCACATAATGACTACGATATTGTTTATTGACACTTATAAACGTTTATCCTCACGTGGGCTCTTAGCCTTAATTTGTGCTATCACTATTTGTAAATAAATACATGTCTACGTATATCTATGCATATATTAGTCCTCGCGCGGAAGAGTAAGGCACAAAATGCGCTAAATAATAATAATAATAATAATAATAATAATAATAATAATAATAATAGAAAAACAATAACAAAGACTTTCGCTGGCAAGGACTACTATTGACCGTAACCAGTTATAAAGTCCTTTTGAAATTTTCATCTCTATTTTTCTCGTCATGAACTGAATATTTGTTAATGAAACCTATATGAAATATTTTCCTTATTAAATTTTAAAGATTTTCTATTCTGGAAGATGTTTACAAAAATTTAATCCAAAAGAGTTTTTAAAGTTTTTGTTAAAAAAATCAGATTTTCTCAATATTCAGACCTTTATTACAAAGAGGGAGTTGCAAACAATGAGTTGCGGTGTAAGGAGAAATACACACTGAAACAGAGTGAATATTCAGACCTGTAATGATACAAAGAGGGGGTTGCAAAAATGAGTTGTGGTGTGAGGAGAAATACAAACTGAAATAGAGAGAAGGAGAGTTTTTAAATATAATCTTAAAAAGATAAGATACAAGTTCGAAAAATATTTCATCCAAGGCAGGAAAATTGTTAAACAAAATGTTTTACTATAGGCTTTACAAATAAAGGTACAAAATTCAATTTGAAATTTATTTATCTTCAAATTGCACTTTTATTAATTTTACGAAGTAAGGTATAAAAATTTAATTTAAATTGAATCAAAGAATTACTTTGGATTTATTTTATGTAATGCACATTTTGTTGCAATTTAAAAACAGTATCTCTCATCTAGTAATTAATGATATAGATATACAATTTTCGATATTTTTCTAACTTGTATGTATATATGTGTATGTATATATCTATATATCTATCTATAAATATATATTATGCATATGTATGTGTGCATATATGCATATATTATTATAGATGTTTATGTATATATGTGTATGTATATATATATCTATCTATATATCTATCTATCTATATATATTATGCATATGTATGTGTGCATATATGCATATATTATTATATATGTTTATGTATATATGCGTATGTACGTATATATATATATATATATATATATATATATATATATATATATAATAAATCGATTGCACTAGCCTTTCGGCCAAGTGGGAGTATCAAATTTCTACAATGGACGGTTGACCTCCTTTGCTTCAACCAAACTTTTATTAGATAAAACCTGTAAACTTTTGATAAGATCGAAATTTTTTTAGGATGTTCTTACGCGCCGCTGGCTTCTTAAAAACGCGTCGAACAGGAAGTCACGTTTCTACTGAAAAAAAAAAGAAAGAAAGAAAAGACACGCACACGCACACAAACACACACACACACACACACACGAAAAAAAAAAGAAAAAAGAAAACGCATTAAAACTCATGGTCGAAAAGTGCCATCTTGTCCGCTAGCTGGAAGCTGAAGGATTTAGTATGGGAAAATTGTGCAATTTAGGGGAAATCGCATGCTTCTAGCTGGATATATTTACAAGTAGACGAATGGGTAATAAAGTGCTGCTTTAAGTAGTGATGACGTTATCTAACCCTAACCTTTTCTGGATCGAGATATATATATTGTTTTAACAAAAAACAAGACTTCAAAGAATTATTTGATAGCAACAAATAGTCTATTTTATTGTTAGTTAGTAATAATTGTTTCAAGACTATTTTGACAAATTGAAACACGAAGTCTTGTTTTTTTGTTAAAACAATATATGAATGCTAGGAAATATGATAATTTTGTAGCTTACAGTTAAACTCATCTCTTTTTAGCTTACAATTTATTAGTATATGAACGATTACTGAATTATATAAACCCAGTAAAATTCAGAATACTTCAAATAAGACTATATGTATTCATATATATATATACTGTGTGGGCAAAATAAGACTATATGTATTCATATATACATACATATATATATATATATATATATATATATATATATATATACATACACAGTGTGTGCAAAATCAAGACTTACACACAAGGTGTTGATGGCAACAAAGTGTATTTCATTTTACGTTACAATTGTTTCAATGTCCCGTTCGACAATTTCAAGCATTATATCGTTTGAAAATTTTCAAAAACCAGCATTTCTTCAGACTTTATGAATAAACACACTTTTGGCAATGTAGTATTTTTGAAGAAAAAGAAAAAAAGGGGGAGGGGAATCCCTAACGGGAAAAGCACGCGAGAAATATTTACCTTGGTTGTGGTTACGGAAATGGTCATCTAAATATTAATGTATCGCCTAATTTTCGTATCCTTATTTAAGAACAGAGTTATGCGAAGTTTCTACGGCGAGCTCTTAACACTTAAAAAAAAGAAAGAATATTTTTTATATTTATCCCATTTGTTGGGTTCCTAAATTCCTTTATTTCCCAATGATTGATTTTATGTAAAAATAATTTTTTACAATTTTTTTCTATATTATGCTATAAAAACCTTGTAAAAATGTTAAGGTTAATTTTAGTTTCGTATTATTGGCAAGTAATTTTTATAGATTGTCGTTCTATTGGTACATGGATTTAAGACCATTCCAGGTTTAGAATTTGATTGTATATGAGAATAAAGTGAAATGGGTGTATTAAATATACATAAACCTTGTAGGACATTTCGGGTGAAGTGTTCTAATCTATTTACTATCTGAAGATTCATAGTTATTTTACTTGAAAAATGTTTTTATGTCGTTGCTTAGGATGATTTGAAGGGAGATAATCCAATTAAGTTGTTAAGTACTGCTAGTTAATTCTGTTTGAAACTGGGTCGATTTTGTTTCTTACAATAGTTAAAGGGAGGTAATTAAGGCCGTTTGAGTTTTCGGTTCATTGATTACTAGAAGACGACTATGATTTAATAATTAATTTAATCAGATAGGTCCGGAAGTGCTACAATGGCTTTTTTTTAACAAATTAAGTATATAAATTATGTTTTTGATCTAAAGGAATAGGTTGTGTTTAACCCGCAGCTGTTATTAATCACCTATGCTGTTATTAATCACTTATGCTGTCATATAATCCAGCGATGTGTACTTGGGTTGTTTAAATAAATAAAATATTGTATCTCCTCGAATTATTATTCTGAGAGCAAAACCACCCATGGCTCCAAGTGTGTTTTACTCCGGTGGGAAGATGTCTACTCCTGCATTTATTGAGAAATAAAGGAATTTAGGAACCCAACAAATGGGATATATATATAAACAAATTTTTTTTCTTTTTTTTAAATGGCTTATGGCTCTCCGTAGAACATTTATATAACTCTGTTCTTAAATAAGGATACGAAAATTAGGCGATACATTAATATTTTAATGGGCTTTTCCGTAACCACAATCAAGGTAAATGTTTCTCGCATGCTTTCCCGTTAGGGATTCCTCCCCCGCTTTTTTCTTTCTATTCAAAAAATGCTACATTGCCAAAAGTGTGTTTATTCATAAAGTCTGAAGAAATGCTGGTTTTTGAAAATTTTCAACCAATATAATGTTTGAAGTTGCCGGACTGGACATTGAAACAATTGTAACGTAAAATGAAATACACATTTGTTTCCATCAACACCTTGTCCTGAAGTCTTTATTTTGCACACACATGCTCAATTATGAAATGTGATAATAATTTTAGCTTACTCCTTAAGTGAACCATTTTTGGCTTAAAACCTATTAATATATGAAAATTTACTGACTTACATGAACTCAGTATATTACATATAAGTCTCTCTCTCTATATATATTGAATTATATATATATATATATATTGAATTATATATATATATATTGAATTATATATATATATATTGAATTATATATATATATATTGAATTATATATATATATTGAATTATATATATATATATATTGAATTATATATATATATATTATTGAATTATATATATATATATTATTGAATTATATATATATTGAATTATATACATATTGACCTATTTATATATTGAATTATATATATATATATAT
>NC_136521.1:53419753-53454753 GCF_053919585.1 Euprymna scolopes
TGTAAAAATAAAAAAAAGTACTAAAGTTAAAAATGCATACATTTTTTTTTGTGAAATATGGAAGGGAGGGATGTTACATGATAAGGGCTGTCCCCTGTTCATGTAAGTATAAAAATAGAGATTAGTTAAAATGGAAATAAGAGAAAGCAGAAATCGAACCCTGGACATAAGTTTTAAAGAATAATAGGTTTAAATGGAATGTCCAGTAAATTGTTAATTCGGATGAAATAAATAATAAATAAACTATTCAATTGTTAAAAGAATGTGGATAATAAAATATGGTTAAATAAATTAGATATGTAGGTTAAATTCCTTTGTGGAAACAACACAAGAAAAATAGGTTATTGGGAAATCAATGTCGAAAACGTGCAAAGTCGCGCATGTTGAAACACGTGAATTTTGCTCACGTGGCCGAGATGCATGGATTTCTCAATATAGTAGGTGGGAGTTAGTTGGTCGGGGAGAGTCAGAGACAGTCAGGGGAGACAGTCAGTGAGAAAACTCAGAGACAGGCGGACGTCTGAAGCGAGACGTTACTTCAGAAACTAAAATGTGAAACTTTGAGTTCTTAATGAGGAAGTCGACCGGTCGTCAGAAAATAAATTCATCATGTGTTTGTGATAAAGCTCATCTTTGTGTTTGTGATTTCTACAAAAAGGTAAATTGTATTGTTATTATATGTCTGTGTTATAAAATGTCATTACAACAACATCTCTCTCTCACAAGAAAAAACATCACTTATAATAGTCTCTCTCTAAGACTCTTTAATAAAACAACTATATAATATATGTGTGTGTATATATGTGTGTGTATATATATATGTGTGTATATATATGTGCGTGTGTGTATATATATGTGTGTGTATATATGTGTGTGTATATATATTTATATATATATGCATATATATATGTGTGTGTGTGTGTGTATAAATATTTATATATATGCATATATATATGTGTGTATATATAAATATTTATATAAATATATATATATATATATATATAAATATATATAGAAGAACAAGTAGTTAATAAAACATGTTAAAAACACTTTGAAAAAGAGTTAAAACATATTTAATTTTAAAAAGTCCTTAATCCGCGGAGTTTCGAAGAAATATTTTTCTCCTCATCAGAGGGAAGGATTTAGCAAAATGCGGGATCGGATTTTGCTTGAAGTAGTATTTAATGAAACTACAAGTAAGTCATACATCTTACTTGGTAACAAATGGCGAAGCAGAGGGAATTGGCTGCAGAAAAAGGTTATTTCACGTGAATGGATAGTTTGGCGAAGGGTAAAATATCCAATAACCGTAAAATCCAAAAATCTAAATCCCCAAAAGTTTGTTAAGTTTCCATTTGGAAGATGGCCCAAAGTAATCCAAAAGTCAAAAATCCGTAGAATGATTCACAAATGGGGACAAGGAAAAGATGTGCGTAGAAAAAAAGAATTTAAATCGACTGTGTATGTATGTGTATCTGTGTATGTATGTGTGCATGTATGTGTGCATGTATGTGTATGTATGCGTATATTTACTTTTATCAATATCGCTATTTGTGTCACTATTCCTGTTGCTGCTATTATAAACATTGTCGACATATTTATAAGTTTTTTATACTTATTACTAAAGTTGTTACTATAATTTCTAAATTATTATTATTATTATTATTATTATTATTATTATTATTATTATTATTATTATGATTAATATTATTATTATTATTTTGTTATCTTTATGATCATAATGCCATTTTAATAGCCTTAATAAACTATGATTCTGCAAAACTAAAAAAATTATAATCATCAATCCCACACTTTTGCTTTTAATAATGACATCGAATATCTTTATAGACAGATTTGTTTCATTCCGTCTAGACAATTTCCGGTCACAGTAATACGAGATTTTACGTTTTTTCCCTCTGCTTGAAATCACTTTTTCTTTTAAGCCGAGGATGAAGGTTCTCATTTTGGATTTCTCTCTTCTTACTATTAGATCCCATTTGACTAGAGACAGACTTCTCTTTGGACTACTGCACTGCCCGAATAAAAAATAAACTACTTTCATTATTTCAGCTATTTTGTAAACTTTCCAATCAGATTATATGTATCGTCACGCTGGATTTATCTTGGTATACATTCTATCTAAAGAACTATTTTGCATTTTGGACCAACTCGAGAGGAGTTTTATTAAAGCTGAAACATTATGCGCGATTTGTTTTTATATTAGTTTTTTACATATCCAATTTTTTTTTTTTTTGCAATTTATAACTACAATAAATTATAGTTTCACCTTAACTAGCAAATTCTAGCATTGCTGCACATATAATTTGCTGATTTCTTTATGCCCTCTGATGAGAAGAATAATAAGAATAGCATTCTTTGAAAGCCCGCAGAATAAGGATTTTGTAAATTGTTTTTTGGAGTATTCAGGTCGAACAATAAATTTTGATTGTAAAGTTCAACTTACAGTTTTAATTTTCTTTTTCTCTTATAATAAGCTCTACTCTCTTTTGCGAATTGGTCTTTTTTAATTCGGTTGGGATTACATTTTCTATATATAAATGCTGTTATATATATATATATATATATATATATATATATATATATATATATATAAATACTGTTATATATACAAATACTGTTATATATAATCATATATATATGTGTGTGTGTATGCGTGTATATATGTGTGTGCGTATATGTATGTATATGTGTGTGTGTATATGTTTAATATTTATCTCTATATCTTCATCATCGACGTATATGTCTATTTATTAATATATCTATATATATTAGTCTTTGTGCTTCTCTCCCCCCCCCCCGGTATCTTACAAAATGCTGACATCCCTATAGATACGTCCGAGTAACGTAGAATCGCCCCACCCACATACTTTGCCACGGGGCCTTTCCCCTACTTCTGACATGTCTGCTTCGTAACCATCACGGCACAAACAAACTGAGCTGGGTGAGAGACGGGGGGGGGGGCAGAAAGAGGAACAAGAAGAAGGGCATCATTGCATTACCGCTTGTCCTAAACGAATTGTTGTCGACCAGTAACGATCGCCGTTCGGAATCCGATTAGGAAATCAAAGGCCTTTACCGAAATGTGTCCAATTGAAAAGGATGATGGCAACTTCGTGTGTGTTTGCATGTGTAGTGGTGGTGGGAGGGGGCATGCAAGCTAACCTTTATAGACAAGGACCTTCTTTTCTTCAACTAATTCTCCTTCCTCTTAATTCTTCTATTTCCTTTTTTTCTTTCTTCCACTGTTTCCTTTTTGTCTACTTCTGTTTCGAATCATTATTATTCGTCTTCTTCTTCTTCTTCTTCTTCTTCTTCTTCTTCTTCTTCTTCTTCTTTGTGTTCGTCCTTTTTTCTTTCTTTTCCTTCTGCTTATTTTTCATTCCTTTTTCAATTTCTTCATTGCTTTTTTTTCTTACCATGCTGCTTTTTCTTTTTTTTCTTAATCCTCTCCTTCTTTGATTTTATATCTCTTTCTTTCTCTTCTTTCTTGTTCTTCTTTTTCTTCTTCTTCTTCTTCGACTTTTATATCTGTTCCATCCCCTTTCTTCTTATTCTTTTTAGTCTTCTTCTTCTTCTTCTTTTTCTTCTTTGACTTTTATATCTGCTCCTTCAACTTTCTTCTTGTTCTTCTTTTTAGTCTTCTTCCTCTTCTTTTCTTCTTCTTCTTCTTCTCTTCCACTTCCTCCTCCTTCTCCTTATTCTACTACTACTACTACTACTTTTTTCTTTTTCCTTTTCTTCGTTTTCTTCTTCTTCTTCTCTTCCACTTCCTCCTCCTTCTCCTTATTCTACTACTACTACTACTACTACTACTTTTTTCTTTTTCCTTTTCTTCGTTTTCTTCTTCTTCTTCTTCTTCTTCTTCTTCTCTTCCACTTCCTCCTCCTTCTCCTTATTCTACTACTACTACTACTACTTTTTTCTTTTTCCTTTTCTTCGTTTTCTTCTTCTTCTGCTTCTTCTTTGACTTTTATATCTGTTCCTTGTTCTTCTTCAACTACTACTACTTTTTTCTTCTCCTTCTTTTATCTCTTTCTCCTTGTTTTTCTTCTGTTTCTTCTACTTTTATTTCTTCTTCTTCTTCTTCTTCTTCTTCTACTTAAACCATTTCTGCTTCTTTTTCTTCTTTTTTCCTTTTCTTTAAACAAATATTCTTCTTCTACTTTTACTTCTTTTAATTCTACCTTTTTTTCGTCTTTCGAATTGTTTTTTCGTTTCTTCTTTTATTATACAATTTCTATTCATCATTCTTTCCCAACCCATTAAATTAAACTTCTTCTTTTTCTTTCTCTTCTGCTCTTTTTTCTTCTGTTACTTCACTACTAGTTCCGCATCTTCTTCTTCTTTAAATTGTACTTTTTCATCTAATCTAATTGTTGTAGTCGTTTCTTCTTTTCCTTGTCTTCTTTTATTTATGCAATATCCATCCATCATTCTTTTCCAACCTATTATAGATCCTTTTTTGTTAAACAATTATTTTCTTTTTTATCATCTAATGTTTTCACTATTTCTTTTTATGTGTTTCTTCTCTTTTCTAACTTGCTTCTTATCTTCTTATGTTGCTTAATTTTTAATTCTCTTCCCTGTGTTTATTGATGTTTTCTATTTCTTCCATTTTGAATTTCACATTTTTTTTTTTTTTTAATATTTAAATGTTTTTCCTCCCCTTTCTTTTGTCTCTATTTTATTTTTTCAAACATATTCTGCAATTTTTCCTCCTTAATCTTTGCCTTTTTCCTAATCCTCTTTTTTCTTTCTTTTTCTTCTTTTTTCTTCTCCCTTTTCTTCTTTATCTACTTTTTCTTCTAATCATACTATTTCCTCTATTGCGTCTTTTTTTTCGTCATTTTTCTTTAACGTATTCCATATATTCAATATAATCGTCCTGTTTTATTTTTATTCCCTTACTAGCAGGGAGAGTCGACATTACCCGGGATTAAATGATGATCCATAAATATTTCACACTCCTATATTTTTGTCATCGAAATCCGTGAAATCGCCCGGGAGGAAGCTTCACATGCCTCCATGCAATAACTTAGTTCAAAATGTATGTTATTTTATAATGCACTCTAGAAATTAGTTTATATAAACTTATTAAAAAAAAAAAACATGCAAAAATTTACTTTCGGGGTTTCAACCTACAGACAACGCCATGCAAGAAAAATAAATACGTAGACAAATTAAAATAACGGATTCGATTATCGGTGATTATAGAGGGTATTCTGAGACAAAGCTTAACTAAGATCACTCCCAGACTTATACGCTAACGTTCTGTAAATTTTAAAGAAAATCTGTCCAGTAGTTTCGGAATCTATAAGGAACGAACTCACACACACAGACATATGCATTTATAGGATTGTAGAGAAAAGATTTCTATTGCTCTCTTTTCACTTTTTTCGCTTTTTCTTACTTCTGCTTCCTCTTTTCTTTGGTTTTTGGGTGCTGGATATGACCTTAAACTGTATCCGATGGTCAGGCCCTAGCTTGCGGTCTTTGGTGAGTGTGGAGCCACCCTTTAATTGCCTTTCTTCACAGGTCCAACCTGACTCGGAGTGGTAGTACCTGTTATGGTCCCAACTATGGGTTAAATAGAAACCGACTTACAAAAAACAAATATATTCTATTAAAAAAAATTCTTCAAAATCACTAGATTCGGTATTAAATGACCTGAAAAGGGTTGATATGCCGTAAAACAAAAACAATCAACCAACTTTTGCTTTCGCGTTTATCTTTCAACTTCTTACTTTACTTTTTCTTTCTTTTTTACCTTCGCCTTCTTCAACGTTTATTTTCTACTTTTTCTTTCGCGTTCTTTGTAGTTTCCGCCATCTTTTTTTTTATTTCTCATCGTCATTTTATTTCATTTCATGTTTTCTTTTTATTTTATACTTTTCTTTTTCTCTTTTTATATTTATTTTCTCGTCTTTTATGTTTTTTTCGTTTTTTCAATACGGAAGTAGAGCAAGTTACATTTTCACTTTGTCTTTACATAAGCAGTAATGTATTGCTACACAGTCATGAGCATGTTTCGGTCTTCTAGTGTTTAGTAACTAGAGACCTCTTCAGTCAACAACGCTTATTTACAAAGGCGGAATTCTTAATATATATATACACACACACATATATATATATATGCTAGCATTCATTTTCTCGTCTTTTATATTTTTTCGTTTTTTTTGTTTTCTTTTTTTACTCAGAATTTTCTTAATTTCCTTCGTGTTTGTCTTTCCTTTTCTTTTTTTAAAGTCCCCTTTTCATCCTTTTCTTTTTCTTTTTCTTTACATTTCCCCGTCTTTTATACTTTTTCCATTTTTTTTTGTTTCCTATTTTACTCAGTATTTTTATGATATCTTTCGTATTAATCTTTCTTTTTCTGTTCCTTTTTCTTTGTCCTTTATCTTTCCTTTTACTTTCCTTCCTATTTTTCTTTCTTTTTCTTCTTTATTGGTCTTATCTTTTCATTGTTTTCTGTTTATCTTTCTTTGTCTTTGTCTTTCATCTTTTTTTGTTAATTTCCTTCTTTTTCTTTTTTATGTCTTATCTTTTCATTGCCTTCTCTTTCTTTTCTTTTGTCTTTGTCTTCTATCTTTCTTGTTAATTTCCTTCGTATTCTTCTTTTTTGTTCTCGATTTGTCTTTTTCTACTTTTTCTTCATCTTCAGTATTTTTCCCGCCTATTTTTCTCATTCTTTTTTTTTTCTTTGCTTGTTTTTCTACTCCATTTTTTTGTCCTCGTCCATCGTATATTTTTATATCTTCCTATTTCTATTTTCTTCATCTTTCCCATTTTTTCTCCGGTTTTTTTTTTTTCATGATTCTTCTGCATCTTCGTCTCTTAATCCTTTTAGTTTTTTTTTTCATCTCCATCTTTTCAGACATCAATGGAATAATCGCGTTATTTCTGGAAGTTCCCACAAAAAGCAAAACATTTTTTACATCCGAGATTCCCTGCGGAATGTGATTCATTTTACTAATTCTGGATGTTCCGCCATTTTTATTTCCAATTTCATTCATTTTTTTTTCTTCTATCAATTAAATATTCTTTGTCTTTTCCGTTTCATTTTCCTTCTTCTTTCCTATGTGTTTCATTCTTTTTTTTTTTCTCTCATTTATATATTTCTTTCGGTTTTGCTTATTTCGTTTTAATTCGTTTTGTACAGGGAATAACCACTTATCAAGGCCCAAAGGCCACTCGAGGACAAGAGTTTATGAATGTAAGGTGATAGTGTAGTAATCATTAATCGATTGGGCAGAATTTTGATTATTAAAGGGTGTAGCTCAACAAGAACTTGTTTACATCAGACTTGAAGACTACTATGTTGTGGTCAACAAAGAAACAAGCTTGGGGAACGTTGTTCAATATGCTTGCTTCTTGGTTGATAGATGTAGGAAAGAAACCTCGTTCATGGAATCTGTGTTTTGATTTAGGCACAGATAGAGAGCAGGTCGAAATGTTGTTGATGGTGGTTGTGGCTAGTCGAACGGTCATAGATTGGAGCTCAGTTTAGCACTTGCCATGAAAACAACGATAGAACAGAGACAGCCTTACAATGTCTCTTCTGTGGGGAAGAAGTGGCAGGGAAGAGAAAAAGGCACCACCTACGAGGTTTTGAAGACGTTTTGAACTCTATTTTAATTTTCTATTCAACTTTTTTTTTCAATTCACCTTTTTATTCTAATTCTACTTTTTTTTAAACAGTTCTTTTATCTAATTTATTTCTGTTTCTATTTTGTTTACATTGTAAACACTTACTTTTATTTTAATTGATTTTATTTTTCATACTAAATGTTCTCATTTTAATTGTTCCTTCAGCTTTCATTTCTTTTCACTTTTTTTCTTTTTAACAAAGAAGCCACCACTTATGGAAGCCCAGAGGCCATTCGAGGAGAAGGGTTAATGAGTGTACAGTGGTCAAAGGGAA
Organism: Euprymna scolopes; assembly: GCF_053919585.1. Taxonomy (NCBI): domain Eukaryota; kingdom Metazoa; phylum Mollusca; class Cephalopoda; order Sepiida; family Sepiolidae; genus Euprymna; species Euprymna scolopes. Next base: position 53,427,696 of record NC_136521.1, read on the forward strand.
ATAATCGTAGTAATCGTTAGTAGTGTGAATTTGGTAAATTGGATTACTTAAGTAGATAGATCATCAAGAATTTGTTTACGTTTGACTTGAAGACTATAAAGCAGGGATACTGAACAGTGTTGAACGGGCGTGCAGTTCTAAGAAAGAATTTTTGTTCATGAAATCTATGTTTAGGTTTAGGTACATATAAAGAGTAGGAGAAACTAGTGATAGTGGTTTCAGCTAGACGAGTGTTTTTCATGAAAGTCAGGCCAGGGGGGAACATAGATTGGATCTCACACGCGCACTTGTCATGAAAATAACGATAAAGCAGAGACAGGCTCGCAACGTCTCCTTTATGGGAAAGAGGTTGCAGCGAGGACTCATTGTATTCCCCACTAAGCTACAAAGTCTATTTTGAACTAAAGGCAGGATCAGCTACTTCTAACAGCTCCTGCCCAGATGTGTCAACAGTACTCCATCCTCGGACGTACATTACTCTTATACAGGTAGAGAATCGCATCAGCAGGTAGATATCTTCTGGAGCGGTAGAACGATCCCACCATTTTTCCAGCGGCCTTTCTTTCATTTTTTCTTTGACTTGTAATTTTTTTGTTCATCTAGCTAATTCACATATAGTCACTGCTTACAACAACACGTTTGTCAAGGTCAAATAAATATCTGACGAAGAGATCTTTCTCGAAATATTATATTACACGGACATACCACCAGACCGACTTTCCCAGGTAACCACTGTGCAAATATAAATATACTGCGTATATGAAATATGAATATGTACACATGTATTTATAAGTTGTATTAATAAATTTCTCACCTGCTTCAGCTTGTGTCTTTCCGTTACTTCTGCATTGTACCGCCTTCTACAATTCCATTTCACTTTTTTTCTATTTGTTTCCTTTAAACATTTTTGTTTCGTAATATTTCGATTTGAATGCTATCAGCTAGAATAGAAACCAAATAATAAAGCTGTCAGGCCTTAAACGTTTTCATATGAACTATGTCTTTACGGATATTAAATGTCTTTACGAATATTAAAACTTAAAAATAACGCTGTAAAATGAATAAATGTATATTTGCGCATGCGTAGAACATTTTAAATTAAATTACACCTGCCAGGTGCTAATTGCCTTTTGATTTGCACTCCTTAGCAGCTATTGCTGCCAGCTAAAGAACAAATTACATTTGTTCTACAGGTCCGAATCCCCTCCATATCAAGTTTCAAGTCTGTAGCTTAAAAATAGTTTCCAGTAATGCTTTTTTTTTCGTTTTATAATTAGTTTCTTCTTTTCATTTAACACTCGCGAACCCTTAACTAAAGTTGAGAAACCCTTCCACACTTATAGCTTACTATTAACAGCTCAATTTTTTATTTTGTTTTCTGTAAAGGCCAGGAAAATAAACATCAAAAATATTTTTTAATCCCGTAATTATTTAATGCCAATTTAAAAGAACATTAGTTAAACTTTTACTTTTTTATTATTTTAACATAGATTTCATAAAATAATATTATCATAAAGGTGTAAAAACTATCCGACCACACCGGTTAGATGCCTAATGTTGCATGTCACCTAACTAAAATGTGAGAGCGTGAACAACGTAATCGATGAAATAAAACTATTGCTATCCCTTCTACTTCTGACTCTATCTAAACGTTACTAACAACTCGTGCGGAATTTCCTTTTTTAATTCCACCATTTATTAAACGTTTACTTTTTTCCCCGTTAACTAATACGTAAGCAGAAAATATTAAATGTAACTCACAATTACGAGGTGTCCTTGATAAGGTTCCAGACTTTTTTTTTGTACAAGCATTTAAAATTGTCGTAGACTCTTGAAAACGCAGTATGTAATTGCTATAGATCTTATGAGACGACTGACCAATTTTTATGATTTCAGGTTCAAATGAACAGCTACAGTAAGACTTAGACCACACCCTTACTAAAACCTGATTGCCACAGGTGGTATAATCCAATCTGAATGTGGGGACACTTTTAAAGAACGATATCTTATAAGTTTTCCTAATGTCTGTGTGTGTGACGCTGTTTATCTCAGCCTACAGACAACCCACACAGGCAAGTTAGGTACCGAAATGAAGCTTATGACCCAGCGGATGTGTTAGTTATATTTATATCTATGTTTGATGTATGGAAATGCAAAAAAAAAAATGCAAAAAAGAAAAAATAACGATTTACTAAACAACGTTTTATTTACTGGATATTTTCGGGTATTCACTGGAAGTTATTATCTCCCCTTAGTAAGTTTGATTTACTGTATGTGTGTGTGACGCGGTTTATCTCAGCCTACAGGCAACCCAACCAGGTAAGTAAGGTACCGAAATGAAGCTTATTACCCAGCGGATGTTTTAGTGATATTTATATCAATGTTTGATGTATGGAAAGGCAAAAGAAAAAAATAGCGATTTATTTACGGGATATTTTATTTACGGGATATTTTTCCGGTACTAGAACCCAAGTTTGCCCAGATGGGCAAACTTGGGTTCTTATGCAATGAAATTCTGCTTTAAACTTGTGAAAATTCTACAGAAATATATAAAACGCTTCAGATGATCTTGCATTAATTAGGCATCAGTGTTTGTGTGGTATAAGAGCTTCAAGGAAGGGAGGGAATCTGCGAGAGATAATGAGAGTTGTGAGAGGAGTAAGGAAATCAGAACACCAGAGTTAATTGGCCAAATAAAAGAATATTATGAATAAGGACCGTCGTGTGTTTATAGAGACAATAAGTGCACAGTTTGGTGTCAGTGTGCGAACTGTACAGGCAATTTATCGCGAGGAACTATAGATGCGGAAGATTTGCACGAAGTTTGTCCCAAGGGTGCATTAATTAGGCATCAGTGTTTCAGTAGCATGAGATATTCAAAGAAGGCGGGGAATCCATGAGGATGACGAGGGGTGTGATAGTAGTAAGGCAGTCAGAACACCATAGTTTATTGGTCAATAACGAATTCCGTATGCCTATAGAGACAATGTACACGGTTTGATGCCAGTGTGGGGAATTTACACACAATTAGTCGCGAGCAACTGAAGATGCTGAAGATTTGCGCAATGTTTGTCGAAGAAGTGCCCAGAGAAGATTATCTTTGTCAAAGACTATTTGAGCAAGATGGGTATCAAGATAGTTCCTTACCCTCTGTATCGTCTAGACCTTCTGCCCTGTAAATTTTGCTTATTCCTTAAGCCCAAGAAAACCTTAGAATTTGTCGTTATGACATAATTGAGTAGAGGGGAGAGGCTGCGACACGCTCTCAAAAACCGATTCCCATGGAGCTTTCCAGAAGTTATATATATGTTGTAACATTTGGGCTGGTGCATCTGTTACTAATCTCTCGCTCCCGAAAAGAATTTAAAAGAGAGTCGCCAACCTGATAGGTCGTAAACTGTGAGCAAACTTTCAACCTCATTGACGAAATGTTGCATCCCTCTACCTGTTCTTCAATTATTTTAATGGCGAATAGTTCGACGAACTACAATCTCTTGTACCCCTTCGACATAAATACCTCCGTCAAACCCGACAAGCAGCAAAATTCCACCTCTACACAGTAGAGATCCTTAGATGTAAGAAAGACTTCTACAGCAATAGTTTCTTCCCAGAACTGCTAGAGTTAATACGGTAACGTTTGTGTTATTTTCTGTGTAACACTTAATAGTTATGGACTTCCATTTCTTGTAAGAAATAATTTTACTAAAAATTCTTCATAAGTTTTGGTTTCGATTTCGATTATAGTTGATGGCACTCCAGTAATCTATACTTAAAGAATTATCAAGACTTTTTTACAACTTTTAGTTTCAGTTACGATTATAGCTGATTGCACTGTAGTTATATATATATATATATATATATATATATATATATATATATATATATATATATATATAGGGTGTTTCAAAAGTCTTGGGAACATAAAGATTTTTAATAACTCAAAAACTATTAGGAGTTAAAAAATGAAATTGGTACCGTTGGAAAGGTTAAAGTTTCAAGTTTTGTGGGGGATCTTCAAACTTGCTCAATATGAGCACCATTCGTCACACGGCAGACATCTAGTCGATAGTCCATTTCCTGCCAAACGCGTTCCAGCATCTTGACGTCAATGGTTCCCACAACTGCCGTTATTCGAGCCTTTAGTTCGTCAATATCTCTTGGAAGGGGCGGCACATAGACTTGTTGCTTGACAAAGCCCCAAAGGAAAAAGTCACACTCAGTACCCCATATGCGAGTGCTATGCTTGTTAACTTTGCCATTCAGATGGAAGGTCGCCTCATCGCTAAAAACAAGCCGGTCATCAAAGCCGTTATCTTCCAACTTCTCTTGCATTGCAATTCAAAAGTCACGGCGAAGTGGCTTATCAGTGTCCTTCAACTTTTGGACCAACTTGAGCTTGTAAGGTACCATTTGCAGTCGTTTCCTTAAGACACGCCAGACAGTTGCTGGAGCAAGCTGAAGTTCCCTGCTGGCTCTTATCACTGATTTACGGGGGCTCTGCTGAAAGGCTTCCGGACTTGCTCAACTGCATCTTCTGAAGTTGAAGGGCGACCTATTCGCTTACTTGCGCAAAAACACCCATCTTTCACAAATTTAGCATGTCATCTGACAATGGGTTTCCTTTCAGGGACTTCTTTTTTAAATTTCCTGCGAAATGCACGCTGAACACATGTCCACGATTCAGTCTTTGCAAATTGGAGGACGCAAAACGCCTTGTCTTGTTTAGAGAACGCCATTACTGCACATGGAAAGATAAGAAGAAAATCATTAGTATGACCAAAAACTTGATTAAGCAAGCTTTAAAATGACACCAGTTTCATTTTTCTACCTGGAATAGTTCATGAGATATACGCATTTGTAATGTTCCCAAGACTTTTGAAACACCCTGTATATATATATATATATGTATACATGTACATATATATATATATACATATATATACTAGCAAAAGTACCCGTCGTTGACTGGGTTCAAAAACAGCCTACAGAAAATGGACTCTGATTTATGAAAGTATGATAGGTTATGAAAAGGAAGGGTTGTAAAGAGATAGCTTCTAATTTGGGGGTATCAAAACCAAAGCAAAATATGATGAAGGTAAAAAATAAAATAGATAAATCCCATAATTTATTATACCATACCTGTTCAAACTGACACACTTATCACAATATTCTGTGGATCTATATTAAAAAACCTTGTTAAACTTTGTCACATATTTCCATTCTATGGAGGTCAGGCGCGAACGAACACCCATAATTTTATTATACCATATTTCTTCAAACTGAAACATAATTATAAAAATATACTTACGCAAATAGATATGAAAAGTCTTTATTAAAGTTTGTGCCTATTTCCAGTCGATGGAGGCCAGGCGCGAACGCAGACCTCACAATTTTATTATATCATCCCTATTTAAGTTATAACATACTTATCAAAGTATTCTTATGTACATATATATCAAAAACACTTGTAAACGTTTTTTTTTTTAAATTTTTTATTTCCATACTTTGTGGACCAGGCGCGTACACAGACCCCAAAATTTATATGAATCATGATTATGCCAGATCAAATTTATCTATTTCTGTGTCTCTATACATCTTCTTAATTATATATGATCAGTTTTTTAAAATAGTCAACCATATAGGAGCCTACTCGTAACCAGACACACACAGACGTTCAGCTTTATATTATAGATGTATATGCGTGTGTGTGTGTTCATAAGTTTTCATTTCTGTATCGATTCCATCTGATGCACCCTAAGTTTTTTTTTACGCAGACATCACCATTTATTAAGGCCAAGAGGCTACTCGAGCATACGTGTTAATAAGTGTACAGTAGAAATTGGACAATCGTTGGTAATGGAGATTCGGTAAATTTCTTAACAAGTGGAACGGCTCATCAAAAACTTGTTTACGTTAGACTTGAAGAGAACCATATTGTAGTCAGCTGGAAAGCAGGAAAACGGAAGATAATTCCATAGGCGTGCAGTTCTAAGAAAGCTTTGTTCATGGAATCTACGTTTAGGTTTGAGCACAGATAAAGCGTGAGGGGTATTATTGATAGTGTTTTCAGCTAGACGAGTGTTTCTTGTGAAAGTTTGGCGAGGCGGAACCATAGATTGAAGCTCAGTTGAACGCTTTTCATAAAAATAACGATTTAACAGACAAACTCGCAACATCTCTTCTGTGAGAAAGAGGTTGCAGCGAAGAAAAAAGGACATTTCCTACGAGGCTACGAAGTCTATTTTGAACTCTATCAAGGCAGGACAAGTCCTTTCTAGCAGCTCCTGCCCAGATGTGGCAACAGTATTCCATATTTGGATGTATCTGGCTCTTATATAGATAGAGAATTGCATCAGCAGTGAGATATCTACTGGATCGATAGAAGGATCCCACCATTTTTCCAGCGGTCTTGGCAACAGATTTTATGTACGTGTTCCATTTAAGATCAAGAGTAAAGGTCAAGCCCAGAAGCTTGTCAAAACTTGAGGCCTCCTCAAGACGAGAGCCATTCATTTCAATTGATGCCAGATGAGGATCAGAACGTTGATTATTAAAGAGAGAAGCTTGGTTTTATATGCATTAAAAGTAACCAGCCACTCATGTTCCCATTGTACCACGTGCTCAAGATCATAGGAGAGAGAATCGGAGAGAACTTGGTCGTTTACTGTCTTAGATGTGCTACCATAGATGGTAGTGTCGTCAGCATAAATATCTACGAATGATGTAAGGATGTGATTTGGAAGATTAATGTAGATCAGGAAAAGAGTTGGGCTCAGGATGGACCCCTGAGAGACTCCAGCATTAATACTGTGAGCTTCTGATTTTTGCCCATCAAATATTACTTTTATGAACCTATCAGAAAGAAATGATTTAATAATTGAGAAGACATTTCCAGCTCTACCATAGCTAGAGATCTTGTGAAGTAAACCTTTATGCCATACTCTATCAAAGGCCTTTGATATGTCAAGAGCAATTGCCCTAGAAAGGTTGCCTCCGTCGAGAGATTCGCTAATCCTATGAGATATAACTGTAAGCAAATCATGTGTGTATATATATATATATATATATATTTCTTTTTGAAATCGAAACTTTATAATATGTAAGAATCAATTGTACATTAACTCGATAGTAGGAAATCCGCAAGAATAGAAATATCGCATTGAATCGTACTTTAGGACAGAGATACGCCGGGTGTCGTTGCTCGTTTAGATAAATACTTTTGCAATTTTAACAAAAAAGCTACAATAATATCAGAGAGCCTCCATTTTTGTCGAACATCGACAGAATGATAACATCAATATATTACATATGAAAGCGTCCGCTGTAGAATTTCCACAGGTCCCGCTAGTCATTTTTTCATTGGTTCTTTCTTGTTTTTTTTGTTTTTTTTGATAAATTATTTGTTGTTTTTACTTTTTTCTTTCTTATTTTTGTTTACGTTTCTTTTTTATACACGTTTCTTAATCATCCTCTATTTTTCTTTATTTTCAATGTTGTTTACTTTTATACTTTTCTTATGTGTTTTTTTTTCTTAAATACCTTTCTTTTTCGATCTATACGTCTCGGAACATCTTTTTTTTTCTCTCTCCCCCCACCCCACCCGATTTTTGCAACCTTCTCCTTTCATCTCTATCATATTACGACAAATTTCCCAACGCGCTCCTAATTCGTCTTCATCTTCATCATTATCACCATCATATATCCCCCTTTCAAACTCTACAGAAGCAAACCTACATCTGTACAACATAATACCAACCTATTTATCCCTCCAGTACGCGCACCTACACACACACACACGCAGTGCATGGACACATTCGACGCCAAAGAAAGATTTCGCTAATGTTAGCTTTCACTTTATTCGATAAAAAGGATTTTCTATCGCTTACCGCTCTCGACCTGCTACACCCTCCAACTTCAAACCTATCAATATTTTTCCTTTCATCTTTACGCGTCTACTTTAATCTACCCCTGCATTTCTTCGACGCAAATTATAAGCGCGCTTGAGGAATTCGCATCATTCACCGTTTTCTGCAGGACTTTCGGATCTATGAAAGCAAAATTTCTTCGTTTTTGGATTTTTGAGATGGGGGATACGGTATACTCACGTTGACACACCGGTTCCCGTTGGATCACCGAAGTTAAGCAACGTTGAACCTGTATGTGCTTTCCGTTTATCTCGGCATTTGTTTCCAGTCGTCCTGGTCTTCTGCTTGCCACTGGACTCAAACTGCCGATTCAGGAGAGGTGTGATTGATTGCGCAACCCTTGCCTCAGAATTACACGCGCTACTCTCCCTAAGGGGTATCCTTTGTCTTTCAAGACTGAACGGAAACATGGATGGATGGGGGATTGATTATTCGTAACGTTTAGATAAGGGTTTCTCTTAACCTTGCTTGGCCAATGAACCCCTTTCACCAATTGTAAGAATGCCATCCCCCATCATCATTTCTAGTCCTCTCCAATATTGCCTGTCTCAAAAAGTTCACTAATTTGCTATTTCAAATGCCACGCCATACTAAGCTTAACAGAGTTGAGAGGAAAAAGATAACAAAGTATCAAGGACTTATGTATGATATGAAACGAAATTGGAAATTAAAAGACGTTTCAATTATACCAGTCATCATAGGAGCAACTGGGCTTATGAAAAAGAACTTTAAAAAGTACATCGCAAGCATACCCGGTGAACCAAGTGCAAGTGAAATACAAACATTTGCACTGAAAGGGACGGCTACAATCCTGAAAAGATCTCTTGGTTGGACTCACTAAAATAGGGGTAAATGTCAGACATCCGGTTGGATGTCCTATTCCCTAGAAGAAAAAGTTTAAGAAAAATGAAAAAAAAAAGAGAGAAACAATACCGTTTTGATTTTCTTTTTTTTTTTTTAAATCTCTCTTGAAAACAGCATCATCTTTCTGAAAGCATTCCCATGGTATATATATATATATATATATATATATATATATATATATATATATATATATATATATATATATATATATATATATATTATTTTGGAATTCATTATTGAGATGAGTATTATTTATTAATTTTATTTATTGCGGACTATTCGGCGTTTCGGCCAACTATTCCTCTGGCCTTCGTCAAGTGATAACCGCAACGGGATAGGAACTCCGAATCTCCTAACTGCATCTTCAGCAATTACTGCCTTCCATAGTTGTTGTCGTCGTAAGGTAGGCAAAATTGCCGAGGATGCAGTTAGGGGATTCGGAGTACCTATCCCGTCGCGGTTACCACCTGACGAAGGCCAGAGGAATAGTTGGCCGAAACGTCGTGAAACATCAACTAAAAAAAGATGAGGATAATAGTCAGCAATAAATAAATTAAAGCTCCCATGGCATTCAAAATAATTTGTAATGAGGATGAACATTTAGCAAATGTTGTTTCATCGTTGCTGGTTTCATTGAATCATTTGTCAAAACTTTACTACAAGTAACACGCTGGGATATTTCTTCTCTTTTTATGATGATAAATGTGAATCCATGTTAATTTTTTTTATACTTATGTTGGACCTTGATTCCTGTAAATAAAAGCAAGAAAAGAAGAAAATTAAAAATCTAAATGCGTTGAAAATTCATCGCCACATGAGAACCCAAAATTCAATCCATGGGGGTGAATTTCATCCCCCATCGAGAACCTATGCTTTAGAATTTTATGGCTATATTTCTCATCTTAACTGTTATATTCACAACATTTCCGTCGACGAAACCGCTACCATTCTTGTCGAACTCGAGAATCGTTCTGTTCAACTCGGAAATCTTCACAGAGTTTCTAATGTAACCGTTTATTTAACCCACAGAGGTCAGCATTCGCTCGTCCAGTATAATACGAGGTACCTTAAATAAGTTTCCGAACTTTATTTTTTACAGGCATTTTAAATTGTCGTAGACTCTTGAAAATTAATTATATTACTGCTATACATCTTATGAGATGACTGACCAATTCTTATGATTTCAGATTTAAATGAACAGCTACAGCAGTAATTGGAATACACTCTACTAAAGCCTGATTGTCACAACTGGTGAATTTCAAAATTGAAATCTGGACATGAGGACAATTCAGAAGAACGAAATGCAACAAATATGTTTTAAACTTAAAAAAAAAAAAAATGCCACAGAAACTATGAACTGCTTTAGACTGCTTTTAGACAATCTTGCATAAATCGACCATGGGTTTTAGAGTAACGCAAGAGATTCAAGGAAGGCAGGAACTCTATGAAGGATGACAAAAGTTGTGATAGAATTAAGGAAGTCAGAACACCTGTTAATCTGCCAAATAAAGAATTTCATGGATAAGGACTGTCGTGTGTCTATAGAAACAATAAGTGCATAGTTTGATGTCAGTGTGGGAACTGTACATACAATTATTCATGAGGAACTGAAGATGCAGAATATTTGCTTGAAGTTTGTCCCAATGCACCAGTCCACAACTCCACCCTTGTCACAGACTAAGATGGGCAACTAGCCACAGTTCCTCGCCCTCCCTATACTCTGCTACGGGTGACTTTTGGTTATTCTCTAAATAACATCTACCAAAATAATTTTTTATTGAGGCCTACAAAAACTTAATGTTCAAGTGTTATGTGTACATCTCTCTCTATCTCTCTCTATTTTTCTCTCCCTCTCTCTCTTTTCTTTCTTTCACTATCGTTCTCTCTTTCTTTCTTCATTAAAAGAAAAAAAGAAAAGAAATGGATTATTTAAAACAATTGAGGTTTGGATTCAGTGCGCGACGGATGCACGGCAGATTTTTGCCTTTTCTTTTTTTGCGTTGCCCGTTGGCGACACGCATCGAGTAAATTAAAATTGTGTTAATTGTAAAAATAAGTAAGATAAAATAATAATTTTGTATTTTTTAAAAAAAGATGTCGTATTCGCTTATTCTCCGCAGGGATCAATTTCAATCCAACTGTTCCTATAATCCTGCCTATAATGAGACAATTACGAAGCAAGGACCTGCCAACGATTATAGACGAAGCCACGTCCACTACTAACTATTAACACGCTGTTGTCTTAGTGACTACCGTCCACTTGTTATCAAACATAGTCCATGTGAGCGCGTGGAAAAGTATTAGAGATTAGCAGCAGCAACAGTAGTCGAAAAACTGCATATACAAATTAGGAAGTGTGTGCGAGAAGAAGGAAAAAAGAGAAAAATAGCAGCATCTGGTTGGAGAGAAACAAAGTCGGTGTCAAACAGAACGCACCTGTAAAAACGCAGGCGAGAAATGGCTGGCTGTAGCTGGCGGAGAGGAAAAGTGTACCCCGGGCGAAATGGACGATGGCGAGAGACTTTTTTAAGGCGTGCCGAAGGTAACGATAAAAAAATAACTAATGTTAAAAAGAAAAACAAAATGCCGACCCGGATTTTTATTTATTTCTATTCCTGTTTTGTTTGTTTCCCCTTTTGCGATGTAACGGTCACGTTACAATTAACTCTTATCCTCGAGTGGCTTTCAGGCCTTGATAAGAGGTGACACCCATGTAAAAAAGAAACATATATTTCATAATATTTTTTGTTTTCTCATATTTCCAAATTAACCAAGCGAAATGATTTTCAAAGATGTGACCAAATTCCTATTTGAAATTCGTTCTAAATGGCGCTCATGGGCATCGACTTCAGACATACTCCAAACGTCAATAATACGAGACGTATCCATTTGTTTTGTTTTTTGTTTCCACGTGGGGGTGACCCCCCCCCCCGGGTTTTATACCACCATAAAATAAAGTGTAAAATGTACAGGTTGGAATGATGAAATTGTCGCCATAGAAAAGACGACATAATTCCATTTCCGTTTGATGAAAACCGGTTTTCTTTTCTTGTTGCAGACCATCTACAGTTATGACAACAGGACCATGGCCAGTACCCACAAAATACAAATCCTGGCGGTTAAACGCTTGAAGGCACAGCTCAACGAAGTTTCCAGCCGTGCTTATGGTTTTTGGTGTGGTTTCAAGTGAGGGCCATCTTTTAGTTGTTTTTTCACGGCGCTTCGGTCAACTATTCTTCTGGCCTTCATCAGGTGGTTACCGCGACGGGATAGGAACTCCGAATCTGCTAACTATATTCTCAACAATTACTGCCATCCATAGTTGTTATCGTCTCACTCCCAACTATGGAAGGCAGTAATTGCTGAGGATGCAGTTAGGAGATTCGGAGTTCCTATCCCGTCGATGTAACCACCTGACGAAGGCCAGAGGAATAGTTGGTCGAAACGTCGTGAAAACAACAACTAGAAAGATGAGGATAACAGTCCGCAATAAATAAATAAATAAATAAATAATACTCATCTCAATAAACATTCCAATTAATTAAACAGGGGGAGTATTGTATAAAACAATTAAGCAATCATCCCTATATATCCTAAAGTTTAAACGCTGCGGGTGTGCGATTCTTTTTACAAACGAACCACCATTTATCCAGGCCCGGAGACCATTCAAGGATAAGGGTTAATGAGTGTACGATAATCAATGGGACAATATCGTAGTAATCGTTAGTAGTGGAAGTTTGGTAAATTGGATTACTTAAAGGGAACGGCTCATCAAGAATTTGTTTACATTGGACTTGAACACGGCCAAATTGTAATCAGCTGGAAAGCAGGGAAATCGAACAGTTCCGCAGGCGTGCAGTTCTGAGAAAGAAACTTTGTTCATGGAATGTACGTTTACGTTTAGGTACAGATAAAGGGTGGGGGAAATTGTTGGTTGCAGTTTCAGGTAAACGAGTGTTTTTAGTGAAAGTTTGGCAAGGAGGGATCAGAGATTGGAGATCAGACGAGCACTTGCCATTAAAATAACGATAAAGCAGAAACGAGCTCGCAACGTCTGTTCTGTTGGAAAGAGGTTGTAGGGAAGAGAAAAGGGCATACCCTACTAGATTACGAAGTCTATTTTTAATTCTGTCAAGGCAGAATAACTTGCTTCTAGCAGTTCCTGTCACGATGTGGCAACAGTACTCCTTCCTAAGACGTAGTTCGCTCTTATAAAGCTAGAGAATTACATCGGTATTGATATATCTTCTGAGGCGGTAGAATGATCTAAGATTTTTTCCAGCGACCTTGTTAACGGATTTGATGTAATTGTTCCATTTCAGATTAGGATTAAAGGCCAAACCCAGAAGCTTGTCATAACATGGAGCCGCTGAAAACGATAAATTTATGTATGAAACTCTCTGATTGTTTCGTGGTTAAATTTGTATGTTTTAATAAGTTTAAAATGATGTCTAAGACCTTTCTTTCTCTGTTTATTTTTATGTGGAAGCTAAGTTTTTTTTTAGTGTTAAGCTTATTTTATACTAGCTGGAAGCCCGACGTTGCCCGATCGTATAATATGCTTAAACATGATATGTTAATTAATGCAGATTCTGTATGTGTTATTATAGAATCAATCCTCTATTGATTATTATATATTACGATGAATTCTTTGCCTGGTGGACTAATTTGAAAAATAAATAAATAAACAAAAAATATTATTATTATTATTATTATTATTAATAATAATATTATTATTATTATTAATATTATTAATAATGATGATGATGTCATTATAATTCTGTCTCCGTGTGTTTAAAATATCACGGCAGCTGATATTTGAGCTTGACAATGAATACCCTGGAAAAGTCACTCCTGATTAATTTGATTTGCGGCGTTTTTAAATTGTACCTCTCTTTTTATTGTAAATTAAACTCATCAATAGGAAAAAATTAAAATAAAATGGCGAGGTACACCGGGGCTTGAACAGGGGACAATTCCGTCCGTAGTTCTATCTCGATTACAATAGTTTTTTTAAAATATTTTTTTAACAAGACATGATTTCCGGAAAATTAAATCTCAGTTGATGAGGCTGAAAATTATCTTATTTGACCGGTGTACCGTAAAATATACCATTGTAAAATTTCTGTTTATCTATAAGAAGTATTTATTTTCTATTTTCGATACTTATCGGATGAATTTCTGTACAGAGCATATCTAAGATCACTGCCAGACATATGCATTAGTTTTTGTAAATGTAGAATAATCAAAAGAACTGTAGTAGTCAATAACACACAACAACAATAATAATAATAATAATAATAATAATAATAATAATAATAATAGCAGCAACACTTACCAAGGGTCCAGCTTATGCACAAGACTGACACCAGATTGAGCTGGACTGAGAGCTTGTATTTATGTACAAGCATATCCAATCAGGTGATTCAGCCAATCACAATCCAAAGAATAGACTGGCCCATGTGTGCACAATGGGATCTCCCATTGTGCCATAAATAGTTCTCCTCTTTCATGAGAGGTAACTTTAGTCTTTGCCAAGTTATCCACAACTTGAACGCTGACCGAAAGTCCACTACACAATCCAATAGTAAAATTTGCAAAAGATAGACCAACCGTTTCGGAACCTGTGATGAAAGAACTTACATAGTGACTGTGATTTTTATGTAATAGTAGATATTCTATTTTATGATTCTGTAATAAGATTGTTGTTTAAAATAATTAAGCCAGTGTTTCTCTATATCCCGATGTTTTGCAGTCTCTTTTCCTCAACCAACATAAAATAAAGTACCAAAACAATCAGAGAACAGTGGACTAACGCGTAGTTTAGCAGATAAGAAAAAACATAAATCAACACAATTTAAGTCCTACAGATTATACGCTGACAGCTTCTGCCTCCAGATACAGAACTCTAAAATTTGTACAATAGTTCACTGGGATTATACAAATCTACAAACCGCTGTGCAAATAGTCAAAACCCAAAGAAAAACTATTCACAATCACCTTTGTTTAAGACAAACAGGCTTGGCATCTATTGAAGCCACCTGTTACCACAACAACAATCACCGCAGCAACAACCACCGCCGGAGCAACCACCACTACCGCCACTACCCTTTCATCAACAATAACAGACCCCCACAGCCAAGTCAACAACCGCAGTTAGTCAAATCACTTACTCTCTACGCCCAGCAGATTTTGTACTGTAATACGATCTCTCTAAAGTATGCAATAACTCGAACTCGAAAAACAGCTATGCCCCACCTGCTGTCCTGCTGAGAGAAACCAAGCAAGCCGGGATGTTAGGGCAGTCTTAAACAGCACAGGATACTGCATTTGGAGAGTGATGCTATAAAAGACATAGCCCCGATGACAAAGGAAACATCACCACAGCAAAATAATGTCACAAAATTAACCTTCGAAAGAATGGGCATTTATTTCCAATGTAGCACCCGGGGGGGGGGGGTGATTAGAAACGTAGATTAATTCGCGTCGGTATATATGATGTTTATATACTTTCACTTATAATATATCTATCTATTATTGAGCATGTTTGATTATGCATATATCTATCTATATATCTATAAAAGTGAAAGGGTATGTCTGTCTGTCTGTGTGTGTGTGTCTGTGTGTGCACATTTCCCTACGCAATGCCTCTGTCAATTTTTAGTCTACAGACTCGAAATTTGATATACAGGGTACTGAGGTTTGGCGAAATCGATGTGATCGGTTTTCGGCCAGAAATTTGGCGATTAAGGGGTAAAAGTTCAACGATTTCACCTTTGAGAACTCTACCAAACTCCTCCGACAATTTTGGGTCTACACACTTGAAATTTTAGATATAGATTCCGTGGACATGGATCTAACTTAATAACTTGATTTGAGCTCAAAACAATAAATTTTAAGGGGTGATAATAGGGGTCAAATTAAAAAAAAAATTGACCGCTTTTTTTTTTTTTTGCTCAACATACGCCTCCAAATACTCGGGTAACGCTGGGCTGAAATGCTAGTATATATATATATATATATATTTATATATATATTTATTTATATATAATGAAATAATAATTACAATGAAGTTTACCAAGATAATCCAAGATGGCAAATCTAAAGTAATATCCACCAGATGTAAAAGCTCGATAAAACCAAATAGGAAATAGAGCTTATAATAAGAACAAGTAGTTAATAAAATATGTTAAAAACACTTTGAAAAAAGAGTTTAAAATATTTAATTTTAAAATGGAAGCATAAAATAAGTGGATAGTCCTTAATCCGCGGAGTTTCGAAGAAATACTTTTCTTCTAATAAGAGGGTAGGGATTAGCAAAATGCGGGATCGGGTTTTGCTTGCAAAAGTATTTAATGAAACTACAAGTAAGTCATTGATAAAAAATAGTAAAGCAAATGATGGTGAAAGGTAAAATATCCAATAACGGTAAAATCCAAAAAAGTTGATTAAATTTCCATTCCCACAAATAAAATCCAAAGGAATCGCGTTAATGAAAGATGGTTCAAAGTAACCCAAAAAGCAGAAATCCGTGAAATAATTCACAAATGGGTACAAGAAAAATAGGGAATGAGTTTAAATGATATAATTAAAAGAAAGATAAATTGTGCGCAGAAACACGAAATGGAGAGATTTTAAAACACGGATGTCAAGGCTGATTTAAGAAAAATTTCTAACAACGAAACAATAAATATTAATATAATTAAAAAAATACAAACAAACCAAACACAAAAAAAAACATTTACTATAGTCGCAATAATATAACTACAAATAGGATATACTTATGCAGATGCAACTTCCGAAAAAGGACTTACACACTATTAATGTGAGAATTAATATATCCACCAAACAACGTGTACAATATATGCACCTCAGAATTAATATATCTACCAAGCAAGAGGGCGGACTAACAAGCTGATATGTCAAGTTCGAACCCAATTCGTTTAACAGAGACACGTATACTAAGGAGCGTGGTCCGTTCTTCAAATACACGATATACGTATAGAAAGGATATTTCATGGAAAGGTATCCCTAAAACGAATGTCAACGAAATGATCATGAAAGATGCTTAGCAACCGAACACATATAATGAATTTTATACCGGAAGAAAATTGAGGGTCACACCGACCGAAACAACGTGTAGATAACATTCACTTTGTTCGATTAATTCAAATAAAAGGATTAGAGAAAATAAATGCAAACCTATGTGTAAGTAGCGCAGAAAGACACTGAAAAAACAGAAAAAGAACTAAACAAAAGCATACACGCAAGCATTTTTAAATTTGTTAAATTACATTTTCACCACAAACAAGGCACATTGCCACATAGTCATCAGGGGTACTGTGTAAGGAGTTGGGCAGCAAGATATCGGTTCACGTTACACTTGAACTTCTGCATGTCAGTATAGTCAGGGAAGCAGGGACCTGGAATTCCAGAGTCTAGCGGTTCTGGGGAAGAAACTACTGGAGTAGAAACATCTTTTACATCTAGGGATCTCTACTGTGTGGGGGTAGGATTTAGCTGCCTGTCGGTCTGTCGAGGGTGTCTACGTCGTGGGGGCACAAGTGTCTGCAGTTCGTCAGAGCATTCACCATTAAAATACTTGTAGAACAGGCAGAGGGATGCAACGTTTCGTCGATGGGACAGAGGCTGAAGCTTAGATGCCAGTTCAGGGCCTATCAGATTGACGACTCTCTTTTGAACCTTGTCTAGGAGCGAGAGACTATCAGCAGATGCAACAGCCCAAATGTGACAACAATACTCCGTACATGGGCGAATGGTGGCCTTATAGAGGTACAGGATACTTTCAGGTGTCAGTAGTTTTCTAGCACGGTAGAGAGAGCCTACCTTCTTCGCAGCGGCCCTCGCAATGTTTTCAATATAATTTTTCCAACTCATGTTTCATGTGAACGTTAGGCCAAGCAGTTTGAAAGATGTACTCTCAGACAGGGAGTCACTGGCCATTGCTATTGGTGGCAGAGAAGGTTTCTTGTAATTATTGAAGGAAACTAGTTTAGTCTTGGCAGCATTGAATGTGACCATCCATTTATGTCACCATTCCACTACAGATTGGAGGTCATCCTCTAGTGTTTTGCGATTTCTTTAGTTATGTGTTCATTTGTTTTCCTGTTATGCCTGTTATAGAGTGTGGTGTCATCATTACCAGTTTCTAGCGTAAACATTAGAAATTGTTACGTGTTTCAAAATCAGGAAATATCAAATGTAATATTAAAACTACTTAACATGAAACATGAAATGATAGCAAAATGAAAGCAAATATAATTGCCTGTCATATGAATCCATAATAAATAACAATCTGTACACTAAAATATAAGTAAAAAATACAGTCCCACAAATATATAAGCATGAATAAAAAAGTAATATATAAAAAATGAGAAATAAGTAATACTCAAAAATGCCAAAATGATAAAGAACTTAACAAACAAAATAATTGGAATAGGAAAATAATTAATCGACAAAAATACAATTAAACAAAACAGATACAACAGAATGAAAATTAAGCATAGCAAAAAAGTGTAATTTTTACAAATCAAATGACACGAATATCAAATGAAAATGGAAATGTTCTAGATACGAAACATGAAATAATAGGAAAACGTCAGCAATTATAATAAATAACTGTCAAATGAATCCAGGAAAATTAATAATACTCAATATAAAAATAAATTGAAAAAATACTGCCTCGCAAATATATAAGCAAGAATAAAATAATATATTAAAAATGAAATAAACATGATGAATACATAAAAACAAACAAGAAAATAATTAAAAAATACAAATAAACAAAACGAAAGAGTGAAAAGATAAATATAGTCACTAAATAAATATAAATTAGTTTAAAAATTCAGAAAAAAAAAACTTAGAAAATAACGCTGATAACCAGTATCATCAACCAAATGCAAATGATGTAGATGCAATATATAACCGGAACTTAAACTTATTTAATTCCTGTATATCTAAAACAATTCCGGCAAACAAAAACATTTTTAAAATATATACATATATATGTATACATATATATTACATTCGTTTGTTAAGTACTGACAAGATATTACATAGTATATATATACATAAACATACCTGCCCACATAAAACATACAAACGCATGGCAAATATAATATAGTATACAAGGCTCCTTCAATCTTTGACAGACCATGGATACCTATCGTAGGGATGTATGCGCGTGAAATTCTTTGTGGCATGAGTTGCGCAATCTCTTACCATTCCTCTCCTGAGTCGTCATTGTTAAATACCAGTGGCAATTGAAGTGCATGTTGAGGACGACGGAAAACAAATGCTGAGAAAAACGGAGAGCACACACAGAACCTAAAATTCCCAAATGGTCAACCATCTGGTACTAACCAGGCTCAACTTCGAAGATCTGACGAGAACCGCTGTGTCAACGCGATTATGTCGTATATAGTATAATATATATGATATATATACATAAACATATATAGTCATATTCATATGCATGCCAACTATATATATATATATAAGTATCAGTGCGGCTAGACAAGCTACTACCTCAAGCCAGGGTTGAAACCCGACCACCCAAATTATAGTCGGAGCTTCTAATCGATGTGCTATGAACATATATACGTCAATATAGCTACACAGAATATTTGCCATATATATTTTAATAACTCACTTCCAAGCTCTACCCATGTATTGAGGATTATTGAAGTAAATACTGAGAAATTTACGAATAAAATTAAATCTTCTTCTATCAATCCATGTGTATTAAATGAAGTAATCACACACACACACACACACACACACACACATATATATATATATATATATATATCATAATATTCCGAGTACTTTTGGAATTCAGCAGATTGAATCATTAAAAGCGAATAAAATTAAAGAAAAGTGAGATATAGCCGACTCTTCTTTCGAACAT
Source organism: Euprymna scolopes (assembly GCF_053919585.1). NCBI lineage: Eukaryota > Metazoa > Mollusca > Cephalopoda > Sepiida > Sepiolidae > Euprymna > Euprymna scolopes. The sequence continues at coordinate 53,447,415 of NC_136521.1, forward strand.
TGTATCGTAAATTTCAATCATTAAACAATTGGCTCAAATGGACAATGTGCTCTGGCATACAAATATTGGCAGAAAAAGATAACTCAAGGCAAACGTGATTCTTACATTCGTACATTGCCTTTTTGATATATGGCTTAGCAAAATTAACTTTTGTGGTATATACATATATATTTATATGCATATATATATTTAAATATATATGTATGTATATATATGTATATGTATATATATGCATGCATATATATATTTTCATATATATATATATATATATATATATATATATATATATATATAAATAACATTGATAAGCGGGCTTGAACTGATATCAACTCTTTAATTTATATTTCATGGATACCTGCCCATATAGGCATATGCATCTGTATATATGTGGATATAGTACATATCCATATATCTATATATACACGTATATTTATATATATATATATGTGTATACATATATATGTGTGTGTATATGCATATATGTATATGTCTATAAAGATGGGTGTGTATACATATATGTAATAAAAATTACAATTAAAGTTAACAAAATGATCCAAGATGGTAAAACTAAAGTATATTATAAATATTAAAGAATTAATATTTATAAATTAATCTCAACCAGATATAAAAGCTCGATAAAACCAAATAGGAGATAGAGCTTATAATAAAAGCAACAGTTAAGAAAACATGTTAAAACACTTTAAAAAAGAGTTAAAAACATAATTTATCTGAAAAGGAAACACTTGATAAGTGGATAGTCCCTAATCCGCGGAGTTTCGAAGAAATACTTTCCTTCTCATCAGAGGGTAGCAATTAGCAAAATGCGGGATCGGATTTTGCATGTAGAAGTATTTGATGAAACTAAAAGTAAGTAAAAAATCAATCTTACTTGATAAGAAAAAGTGAAGCAGAGGGAATATGGTGAAGAAAAAGGTGATTACACGTGAATGCATAGTCTGGTGTAAGGTAAATAATCCAATGACGGTATAATCCAAAAATATAACTCCACGAAAGTTAATTGAGTTTCAATTTGCATAAGTAAAATCCAAGGAAATCACGTAATTGGAAGATGGTTCAAAATAATCCAAAAGGCCAACATCCATGGAATAATTCACAAATATGTACAAAGAAAAGAAAAGGGGCAAACTCCAATAGTATTAATAAAAGGAAAATAATATATTCTTTTCACACGACTGCCGAGACATAAGACTGAGCAGGGAAGAAGAGGAAAAAAATTAAATGGTGATAGAATTAAATATGAGATAGAAAAGCAAATGTCAAAATCACCCAGACAAAAACGATGTTAAAAAGCGCGAAAAATCGTAGAGGGCAAAAAAATAGGTATACTGAAATTGTCATGTTATTACTTAAGAAAATGTCAGCAAGAGTTGTTAAAAGACACTAAATGGAAAAGATAAATAAATTAATAAATGAATAAAAATAAAAAATAAATAACAAATCAATAAATAAATAATAAAATATAAAAATAAAAAATGAAAAAAAAATTAAGGGGAGAGGATTGCTGGTATCTGCAAATTCAGGATAAAGCAAGTAAGTATGTAAGTAAATGCGTATAGTAAAATATAAGTAAATATACATGCAGGATATAGATGTGTGGGTAGATAGGAATAATAAAAGACTATGACGGAAATTTCAGATTTGTATCTGCAATTTCCGTCTTAGTCTTTATATATATATATATATATATATATATATATATATATATATATATATATATTCATTTTTAGTTATAAAAGAACATCTTGTTTTCGTTATGAAATGTAATCTTCTACTGGGAATTCAAACTTATGGTTTGATCCACAGACAGACGACCGGACTGGGTGGTTTTCTGTATCCGAATTCTTTTTCAACGTCGGATTCTTTTTCAACGTCATGAGCGGGGCTACTTAATTGCCATAAAACATAATGGTTACAAACTGTTTATTTCCATTATAATTGTTTTTTTTTTCGTTGAATCTCCCCTGAGTTTCTGATGAATTTCATTGTAATTTTTCATCTCATTGCTGTTATTGCAACAGTAATGGCTTGCAAGCTTAATGTCATTAGAAATGATTATCAGGGCAATATAACTGACATACGACACCAACGGAAACGATATATTCATCGAGTCCCAGTATGTCAGTTTGTAAATGAATAAGTCAACAATCAACAATAGTAAATTATAGTATAAGGTGACCCAATGCATATATATATATATATATATATATATATATATATATATATATATTAGTGATGGGATGCTTCCAATATTTTTCCCGATTCCGATACAATTTTCCTAAACGTAAAAGTATACTTGTTGGGGACGATCTATCGATTTTAGCTTCACTGGTATTTTAAAATCAATAAATATTTATCATATTTACCATTATTACAAGAAATGGAAGAATTTGCTTTAAACAAAATCAAATAAAGAAGACACTTGAAAGAATCGTTTCGGCATCGGAAAATTCCGATTCCGATTAATCGTCCCAACACTAATATATATATATATATATATATATATATATATATATATATATATATATATATATATATATATATATTCAAGCACGTCTGATTGAACGCGGCAGAGTTATTATTTTTTCCGTATTTTCTGGATATGTTTTCCATTCGCCGAGCGGCCTGTTTTAATTTCAGTTGGCATGTTATATAAGTTTACTAGAAGCAATGCTTATCAAAAAACGACAGCCTTTCTTTAACCTGATCTTATTTAACACCGGGACAAATACACTAACACTATTTAATAACTGACAAGGAATTAAATAAAGAAATTATAAAATACGAAAATCGAAATTTAAAATAAGAATAATTTGCCCCTCACCGTCCTGCACCGACCAATAAAAAATGTTTAAATTATAAATACACCAAGCCTCAAAGTAAAAGAAATCGATAACAACAATAATCGATCCTGATGATTATCGGATGGACCAATAGTGAGCGCTTGAGAAGAGCATGGCTGAGCAACAACTTTTGGGCGCCTTTTTATACAACATGCCAGCTGAAATTAAAAAGACCGCTCGGCGAATGGAAAAGATATTCAGAAAAATCGGAAAAAAGAATAACTCTGTCCTGTTCAAGACTATATTTTTAGTTTTTAATATCACTCGATTGGTTATTAAACCGTGGTCTTCCGTTTTCTTTAGCGAACGCTACTACCGTATGCCAAAATGCAACGTAATCGTGGAATCCGTCATTTAAATACGTACCCATATTGACGTGCTCAACTAATGTCGCGTCAGCACTTAAGCCGTGAGCGTGACGTCATGGTATGAAAGAGATATATAGGCACCAAGATCGAAGGAAAAATGAGGAAGAAAAAGAAAAAGTAAAAACGTATAGAGAGTTGGAAAGTACATTTGACAAGCACAAGTCTTCTCTCCCACTTCTTCGAAAGCGAGCCGGCCGATCTGTTGGTCTCAGAGAAAAGAGAAAATTACTGCAACACAACAATGGATTGTAGTTAAAAAAATAAAAAAATGAAAATAAAAAATAGAATGCTATCTGATTAAGAATGGGAAAGCTATTGTGCAGAGTTTTAATTACGTGTCGGCAACCTGCGCGTGAAACCGGACGAAATAAGAAACTTTGTTTCTTTTAACTAAAATGTTCTTATAAATTTCTTTCTTTCTTTTTTTTTTCGAGTCACTAAGTATAACGTTTGGGTCTATTTTAAAAGTAATAAGAACATTACACAAGCGTTACACAAACATTACACAAACGTGCAAATCTTGTTTTTACTTAATCTAACTATTGTAGTATTCATCTTCATTGTTTAATTTTGGCGGTAGTATGTACTCGCTTGAGTGCTTTTTCTAGTTTAATTTGTGGTCAAAAGATGACTAAGTTACTCACGACTACTTTCAAATCTTAGACCCACCCCTCACCAGTCGTTTATCGACTTTGTATACAAAATAATTCTTTATCGCCTGAGACTAAAAGTTGGATATATTCCAAAGAGTCACCCCCATTACCCGCTAAATCTTCCTTCGGAAAATAGTATTATGACTATTTTATCCAGAAATTGTTTTTTTTCTTTTTTCCTTTTTTTGTAGAAAGACAGAAAAACGATGAATAGAAGTGTCCAATGATCCACAAGTTACACTCGGACGTTGTCTATAACCTCTCGCTTACAAAACTATTTATGGGTCGTTGTTTCATAGTTTTTGTTTCTCCTACAAACATATTTTATTCTTTATTGGGATTTGTTCTGTCCGTCTCAGGAGATTCGAGAATGAAAAGGATTAATTATTTCTTACATTTCGGATTACATTTATTTCTTGTATTTATTTTGGCATTCAACCCCTTTTTTTTGTCTGTTTTTTTTTGGGGGGGGGGGGCGAAAAGTCATCTTTTATGTCCAAGTATATTTTTACGAGAAACAAACGTTGTGATGTATATTGAAATCTTCCTATACAATTTTCTAACGGACGGCCATATTTACCTTCTAATTTAATATTGTCATTAAACTTTTGATAAAGTCGTATTTGCCATTCAAATTTCTAAGAGAACGCGTCATTGTTCGTCTAATCTATCTATCTATCTATCTAATATTATTATATATACTCCTATAATTTTTTTTTATTTGTGTATTGATATTCATATAAAAAAAAAATCCTATTAGTATTTATTTGCTTTCCCACCAAAGCAAAATGTGACACAAGGTCGTTTTTAAAGTGGGGTTAAACAAGTTCCCCGAAAAAAGGGGAAAATGCGCACTTTGGTTGGGTCCAAAAGTAGTAATTGTCCCAGTATAGAGAGGTTCCCCTCCATTGACAGGGACAAATTACCTTCAGTGTAGCATCTGCAGAACAGATACTACTTGAAGAGTGAAGGGGAAATGGTGACCAGCTCCCCAGGGAGTAGGGGAGCTGGATAGTGACAATTGGTATGAAGGGTTGCCCCTACATTGACCAAGGTCTTATATATGAGGTTGCCCCACATATGGTCTTTGCTTGCAGTATTTGCCGGAACAGATACTACATTTTGATCCCTGCCTGAAAGCTAAGAACAACAGGGTGTTTATTTGATCCCCCACCGAGCAAATTAGGCACAAGGCCGATTTTAATGTGAGGAGTGAAGGGGAAATGGGGACCAACTCCCCGGGGACTAGGGGAGCTGGATAGTGACAATTGATATAAAGGGCTACCCCTACATTGACCAAGGTCTTATATGTGCGGTTGCCCCCACATATGGTCTTTGCTTGCAGTATCTGCCAGAACAGATACTACACTTTGAGATATTAAATCTTTTATTCAGGAAAAAATGAACATTAACAAAAAAAACTTAGGCACAAGGCTAACTCAAAAGGGGGGAAAATGGGGGTCGTTGGTCATCCTTGTCACTCTAGAACTAAACAAAAGTTTATCTTTGCTAGAATCTTCTTTCGCCAAAATACCGCATTCACCCTTTCGTACTTGGGAACGTCCTACTTAGCACCCAATTTTTAAAACATTTTTTTTTTTTATTAGCGTGTGAAAACAAAAAAGATAACAATAAAGGTAATACAATAATTCATTTGTGTCGAGGGCGTGGGGGGCGGGGGAATAAAATACAAGTAGTGGTTAGTAGGGCCCTCCCAACCCCGTCTAGTTGATAGACTGCCCGTTCCACTTTGGTTTGTAAAGGATCCTGAGCTCCTGCGGGCCAGTCTCTTAGTGGGGATGCTCTCTAGATTGGACGATATGGAGAAAAGAACATTTTTTGGGGTGGGGGATGGGGGGGTTAGTGATTGATTTCTTTCTCTCCAACATGGGTGAAATTTAGAGAGAGGGGTGAAAAGAAAAACATGCTCCTCTTAAAGGTAGTGGCTCAGGAAGGCCAGCCTCTGGGCGTCTCGATGACACTTCATGTCCGGCATTTCCAAACCTCCCTCACATGGACGTTGAATGCAAACCTGTCTGCTCACCCAATATCTTCCTCTGTCCCAAAGAGGCGAGAGGAGTTCGACAAGAGCTTTTAGGTGTTGTGCAGGCAGGGGAAGTATGGCCAGTTGGTAAAGGATGACAGATAAGACTATGTGGCGCACGCCTCGGCTCTGCCTTTAAGGAAAATTTCCCAAGAAGCCACGAGTTGACTGTAGCCTCCACCTTTGACCATACCTCCGACCAATTCTTTTCTTTGCTTAAGAGCCGGCCATCCGTCCAGCTGAAGGGCGCGAGGAGGTTTACGTTGCTACTCCAGGAGCCCAACCGCAGTCCAAGCGACTTACTGCGGTTTATCTTGGCCCCCGTGATACATCACTTTGATCTCGGCCTGAAGGCCAAGAACAACAGAGAAAAGGCAAGCCTCTTTTCTATTTACTTAAAAAGAAAATACAACTTTCTTATATATGAGTCGTGGAATTGCATTCATCTGCAAAAGATCATGCTAATTTGCATAATCTTTTAAACATTCATTTGAATTCATTTCCTATTAGTTTTTTTCTTCAGTTTTCTTATGGCATGATCATCTTTAATTAACTACTAGACTACCCGTGACTCGTTGGGTCAGTATATTATAGAGTTATTTGTAAGAAAATTGCGTTAAAATAACTTGAACCTAATAAGAAAATGAACGATGTAAAAAAAAAATACAGAAAGTATTAACAATTGTTTATTTGGATAATTTAAACGCGAAAAAAACAAAAGACAAACTGAGAACGTACACAGTAAAACAATACGTTTTATTGTCGCGTTGATTATTTACTATAATATATATCGTATATATGAAACACTTTTGCGTTTGCTTCCATATCTTCGATAATATTCGCTTTTGTAAGGACGTCGTTTGTTCGAAAGAAACCGGTCCAGCGATTTGTGCTTATTTGTTTACGTTGTTATGGGGTTATGTTTATGTACGCATACGCAACCGGAAGTCGTAAACCGGATATTGGGTTACAACACACGTTACAAGGTCATTTGAGTTTTATAATTATATAGATTCCGTGTAATCATGTTCAAGCAGATATTCTGCATGATTTATACTTGCGTAATATTTGCGTAAAAACGTTACAGTAAACACATATATATATATATATATATATATATATATATATATATATATATATATATATATATATATATATTTAAAGTTTTTAAATCCCCGAAACAGTGTTTCATGGTAAACAACTGATGATCCCTTGAAAAATAAAAAAAAAATTGGTATTATAGTAAATTCGAGAGAGTTGATGCAGTGATTGCAGGTGATTAAATGACTTACTGACTAAGTGTTTGTTTTTTTTAACGAATGATAAAAAGTAATTTTTTGTGTAGTTTCAAATGTTAAAAAACTTCAAAGACTATATATATATATATATATTTGTAAAAAACAATTGCCTATG